>NC_079190.1:322296210-322606747 GCF_029499605.1 Hyla sarda | reverse complement strand
ATTTCCCATAGACTTGTATGGGACTTTAAGCAAAAACCCTGACCCTGGCAAATGGGGGTGAGTAAGGGTTAAATCACCTATCTTATGTTTGTTGTTGACATATAAGTAACGTGTGCCAAGTTTCATATTAACCCCTTAACGACCAAGGACGTACTGGTACATCCTTGGTCCTGCTCTCGTGATATAACGCGGGGTTACACGGTAACCCCGCATCATATGACGGCAGGCACGGCGTCATAGTGAAGCCGGGACCCGCCGCTAATAGCGCGCAGCGCCGGTCGCGGCGGCGCCGCGCGCTATTAACCCTTTAGCCGCACGCTCAGAGCTGAGCCGCGCGGCTAAAACCGAAAGTGAAAGCTGCCGGTTAACTCAGTGGGCTGTTCAGGATAGCATCCCGAACAGCTTACAGGACAGCGGGAGGGCCCCTACCTGCCTCCTCGCTGTCCAATCGCCGAATGACTGCTCAGTGCCTGAGATCCAGGCATGAGCAGTCATGCGGCAGAATCGTCGATCACTGGTTTCCTATGAGAAACCAGTGATCAGCATAGGAGATCAGTGTGTGCAGTGTTATAGGTCCCTATGGGACCTATAATACTGCAAAAAAAAAAGTGAATAAAGATAATTTAACCCCTTCCCTATTAAAAGTTTGAATCACCCCCCCCCCCTTTTCCCATAAAAAAAAAGTGTAAATAAAAATAAACATATATGGTATCACCACGTGCGGAAATGTCCGAATTATAAAAATATATCATTAATTAAACCGCTCGGTCAATGGCGTACGCGCAAAAAAATTCCAAAGTCCAAAATAGTGCATTTTTGGTCACTTTTTATATCATTTAAAAATAAAAAGCGATCAATAAGTCCTATCAATGCAAAAATGGTACCGTTAAAAACTTCAGATCACGGTGCAAAAAATGAGCCCTCATACCCCCCCCCCCCCCCCCCCCCATACGTGGTAAAATAAAAAAAGTTATAGGGGTCAGAAGATGACAATTTTAAACGTATATATTTTCCTGCATGTAGTTATGATTTTTTCCAGGAGTACGACAAAATCAAACCTATATAAGTAGGGTATCATTTTAATCGTATGGGCCTACAGAATAAAGATAAGGTGTTATTTTTACCGAAAAATGTACTACGTAGAAACGGAAGCCCCCAAAAGTTACAAAACGGCGTTTTTTTTTTCAATTTTGTCGCACAATGATTTTTTTTTCCATTTCACCGTCGATTTTTGGGCAAAATGACTGACGTCATTACAAAGTAGAATTGGTGGCGCAAAAAATAAGCCATTATATGGATTTTTAGGTGCAAAATTTAAAGTTATGATTTTTTTAAAGGCAAGGAGCAAAAAACGAAAATGCAAAAACGGAAAACCCCCCGGTCCTTAAGGGGTTAATATCTTTAGCCATTTGGACGTGATCGTGTGTGTGTGTGTGTGTGTGTGTGTTGTGTGTGTTTATGTATATATATATATATATATATATATATATATATATATATATATATATATATAATCAAATTCATACCACTTTTGCCTTGCCATAGAAAGGTGACATCCTACAGCAAGTTTTGAGGTGATTTTGTATAAGTCTGTGCACCGTTTTGATAAATTTGGCACACATAAGCCAAATACGTAGCAGAAAAAAGTCTGTGAAGTGGCTGCTCACAGACACATATTGATAATCCTCCCTCTTCATAAACAGAATAGCTCATGCACCACAATTTTGGCACGAAGTGACTTTCCATTACAGTACCATTCTAGACCCGTTCTTTCACAAATGTTTGTACAGGCAGACTGCATTGTTAGTTCTTGATTTTATTCACCTATGGCAATAGGACTGGAGCGCCTGAATTCAGTGGGGGTTTTTTTTGTTTAGTTTTTTAAAGATTTGTCCAATTCCTTTTTCCATATATTGTATGTAAGACATCAGAATTTTAAAGTGGAATTCCTCTGCTGTTTTCTACAAGAGACATAGCATATAAGGACCTTTTAAAAATGTCATCTGCCTATGTAAAATCTGCCTGTAGAACGTCATTAGTTATATTTTAGTGTATGTAAAGGTGTTTATGACCTATTTATACTATAAGGTTACAGACTGCACAGACTCTTAATACCAATAAAGTCCTAATACTTCTACTCGTCTAATAATACGATGTTCTAATTTTCAATGTTTTGTTCTGTTTTGGTTGGGTCAGTTTATATTAAAGGAGATTAATAAAATTTGGAGCAGCTGTGACAAAGTCAAATTAAGAAATCATGTGTTCTTTTTAATATACCAATTCTGCTTTCTTTGTTTAAAAAAATTAATAAAGTACAACCGTAATCCTGATGTCCAATTGCCTAGTTAGGTCCTTGGGGGTGTCTGTATACAGTGGCCAGAAATTCACTTACCCATCTCGCTCCTGATCCGGCATAGTCCTGTGTAGCCCCGCCTCTAGTGAGGGAGCTACACACAGGTACAAGGGTGGTAAGTGAGGCTTTGTTCACATTGTGCATTTTTAACATGGCTTTTTGTTTATACATTTTAAAACACGCCTTTTTTTTATGTAAACAGGCCCTTTCTCCTAGTGTTTCCCAAACGGGAGCCTCCAGCTTTTGCAACACTACAACTCCCAGCAATAAAAGAGGGAACCCTGCACTGTTTTTCAAAAATAAATAGTATAGAGTTCTCCTTCCTTCTTCTCCTTACTTCTCCTCCTTCCTCCTCCTCTTCTTCCTCCCTCTCCTATTGCTCTTCTTCCCTCCCCTCTTCCTCCTGCTCTTCCTTCCTCCCTCTCCTCTTCTTCCTTCCTCCCTTTCTTCTTTCCTCCCTCTCCTCTTCTTTCCATCCTCCCTACCCTCTTCTTCCTCCCTCCCCTCTTCTTCCTTCCTTCCTTCCTTCCTTCCTCCCTCTTCCTCTCCTTCTCCCTCTCTCCTCTTTCTTCTTTCTCCTCTCTTTCTTTTTCTCTCTCGCGCTCTCTCTCTCTTTCTCGCTCGCTCTTTCTTGCTCTTTCTCTTGCGCGCTCTCTCTCTTTGTTCCTCTTTTTCCCCCCCTTTTTTTCCTCTTCTTTTTTTCCTCCTTTTTTTTTTTTTCTCTAATGCCCCCATATAGCATTAGACTACTTTGAGTCTTCATGTAGTATTACACTAAAGACAGTTAGGCTGCACAACCAAAAATAGAATATATGGTGCTGATGGACTCTTGTGTTTTTTTTTTTTTTTTTTTCCCCCCCCCCAACCTTAAAAACGTTGTTATGGTGGTGCCCCTCCTCATGATTGACAGGTCCTGGTAATGGCCACTGTATTTTATTATGAATGGCGTAAAGCAGAATGTTTTGAATCCAGACAAGATTCTTTGTAAGGCAAGTGTATACATTGAATGATACAAGCCAATACATATAAAGGTAAGACACTGTTTTGATGAGTCATATGTCACATTTACTCCTTGCGACACAACCTTATGATCATAAAAGTTAAAGAACACAATACATAAATAAATTAAGCAATTATATATACATCTGTCATATCGGGTATGCAACAGTGCAGACCTGAGCTTGCCCCAAACCACTGTCCTACTTGGATGATCTGCCCAAAACTGCGGCCACATATGGGCAACATTCGCTACACTCGCTAAGGTGCATAGGGAAGGTAAACAGGCCAGTGCAGCACCACAAACACACGGGTTTAACCCAAGTTAAAACCTAGAGTGGAGTTTAGTACAAAATAAGAACCAAAAAAACAAGGGTCATACCAGGAGGGCAGCATAATACAAAATCGGTAGACAAGAACAGGCAAAGATCAGGTTATGGAAGGTCCAAACAAATTAGGAATACAGGAAATAACGGGTCAGAAACCCTGTTGACGGGTAAGAACCATAGTCGCTGGCACTGAAGCTGCCACCCATTTAAATCACCCACCCTCAGGGTATATGAACATCTTCGCCACAGCTGATTGGTTCCCATTTCCTGATGGGCTGGTCAGTCCTGTAGTATTGTTATGCATGGCCCTGCACCGCACAGGACCAGTCACTGAAGCAAGGCAGGGACGCTCCTGATGGTACCCCTGCAAGGATCAGGTGCAGAGCCAAGTTAAGTTGATTGCAATGTACTGTACTTATAAATAACCTATGTGACAAATGGCATACACCCCATTTATCACCAAACAGACTTGTACCCTTAAATATGAAGGAACCGCTTTTTTTTTTTTTTTTTGCAATATATTTTTGTTCAACATTTTCAGAACAATACAAAAACATATCAGAAATAGCACGATCCCCACCTGGGAAAAATAATGGAACGCGATCCAACATACAATTCAACAACTGTCTTAAAAATGACAAATACTGAGGTGCTGTAGTGAAGTGATGTAGGATTCCCTCTCTCCCCAAGGATTCAATAAGCTTAATCCTTACAGTCTAAACTGAATCAGGAAGCTGTAATGCCCCCAGCGTCCCTTTCAATGATTCCGTAAGGTACCATGTGGTATGTCTAAAAGGATATACTATGTCTGCTACCTCCCGGGGATTATAGTGTGTAACAATAAACGGCGTCCACTTTTCGAAGAAACGTGCCGTGCCAGAGTTGCAATGGCGTTCAGCATCCAATCTGTCTACCCCTAAAAAGAACTTCAATTGAGCTATCAATAATTGCAGGTCCGGTACCCGGTCATCCAACCACCGGAGAAACAAGCATCGGAGAGCAACCAGCAAGACCACATGTATTATTTTAGGGATCCTCTGGATCCCCGCCTGATCCTCCTCCGGAGGACGAAGCTGGTGAAATATAAGGGTCTGAATCTTAAAAGGAAGACTTACCCGCCAGTGGTCTCTGATGTAGGAGCAGACCGAGCGCCAGTAGCCAGCCGAGTGAGCACAGTCCCAGATCCCGTGAAAAAGATTTGTCATAGGTGTAAGACATTTGGGGCAGTGTGTTATACGCTCAGGGAAACAAGGCGACGGTGGGATATTAAAGCCATACAAGGCTGCGTGGGAAACTTTAAAATAGGTCTCCCTCCATCGTTCATTGATAACCTGTTTACAAACCGCCTCCCATCCCGTAAGTATGGTCTCATGAATGTCTGGATCCCCAGTCCATCTCTCCCAGGTGGTAAATAGGTGTTTTGGGTCGAATTTTAAAAGTCTCCCCCGTAAAGCTAGGTATAGTTGGGAAATGGAAGCCTTCCTCGGACCATCCCCCACTATGTCATCAAAAGAGTGGACAGGGGCCTCAACTGTCAGGTTCCTAAGTCGGGTCAAACAAAAGGAGTATAATTGATTTGCATAGATCAATTGAGTCTGGGGTAAAGAAAATTTTGTTACCATCTCTGCAGGTGAAAGCCATGACCTTCGATCCTCGTCCCACAAATCTCTAGCTCTCAAAACCCCCTCCCTCTCCCAGAGAGCAAGCCAGGTAGATGAAGTCCCTCGAGAGAATTCAGGGTGTCCTCTGAGTGGCATTCGCTTGGACAACAAGTGCGATAGGCCAAAAGTCTTACGGAGTTCCTTCCATGTAATAATGGTATCCCTAAGGACCTGCGAGCCCTTGACCTGCGGGGGTAGCTTAGTGTAGGAAGTATGCAGTAGGGCTGTCAATGACCACGGTGCCGCCAGCTCTCGCTCAATCAATAGATTAGAGAAGTATGATGAATCATGCAACCAATCCATCACATTGCGGAACAAGCATACCAAGTTGTAACCCCTCACATTGGGGAGGTTAACCCCCCCTTCCATCCTACACAGCATCAACTTTTTAAGCGCAATTCTGGGTCTCTTCCCATGCCATATGAATTTAGTGAATGCTGCGTTGAGTGTCCTGACATCTACGTGCTTCAGCAATATTGGGAGTGTCTGCAGAGGGTAAAGTAGCCTGGGAAAACTTATCATCTTCACCAGATGACAACGTCCCATAAAGGACAGCGGAAGGTCTTTCCACCGTGCCAACTCGTCCACTATCTTCTTAATCACCGGGGTAAAATTCAACGCATATAGTGTATCCGCGGTTCTCCCTATCCTAATCCCCAGGTAGAGAATGGAAGAAGTGCTATAAGTGATCCCTAAATCCCCAGCCATCCGCTCCCAGTGAGGTGGGCCCTTCCCCAAAGGAAGGAGCACACTTTTGGATGCGTTCACCTTATAGCCCATGAAACCTTCCACCCCGGCCAGAAAAGACAATACCTTGGGAACATCCCGCCCTGGGTCATCCAAGAACATCAGCACATCATCTGCAAACAAGGATATTTTGAGTTCTCTGGAACCCACCGCTATACCTTTGTACGTGTCCGAAGCGAGCAAAAAGCGCGCCAAGGGTTCAATTGCTAAATCAAACAAAAGGGGCGATAAAGGACATCCCTGTCGTGTCCCTCTATACAGTTGGATATATAGAGACAAAAAGCCCGGGGTATACACCCTGGCTGCCAGGCCAGAATAGAGGTTTTCCAGGAAACCACTGAACCTCCCTGTGATACCAAAGCGTTCTAGAACCAAATGTAACCAATCCCACCGGACATTATCGAACGCTTTTTCCGCATCTAGAGCGAGCAGTGCAGGGTGGGGCGTAGCCGCAGGCCTTCTGCCTACACTATCCATGACCGCTAGAACTTTCCGTATGTTCGTGACAGCTGAACGCGTTTTTACAAAGCCCACTTGATGATCCCCTACCAACTCGGGCAATAGTTTCGCTAGCCGGTCCGCTAATATTTTGGTAAGTAATTTAATATCCTGATTAATAAGTGATATTGGACGATAGGAGCCAGGATCTAGCGGATCTTTGCCCGGCTTGGGGAGAACCTTAATGAAGGCTAGTTTTGCTCCCGGCGACAAGTTTCCACCAGACAGGACACCGTTAAAGTAAGCCGTCAGGGCAGGAGTGACCTGATCAACTAGGGGTTTATAAAATTCCCCCGGATAACCGTCCGGTCCCGGGGCCTTCCCATTGGCTAGAGATCTGATAGCCCCCCTAACCTCTTCTACTGTGATGGCCATGTTCAGCTCCCGTCGTTGGTCCTCAGACAGCTTTGGGAGACTCATTTTGTCCAAAAAGTCCCGACCCTCAGAACCTACGTCAGGTGGAGCGGAGTACAAGTCCGCATAGTAAGCACCCAATAGAGCACTTACAGCCTTCGGATCTCTACTAATTTGACCCTGGGTGTCCTTCAGAGCAAGCACATGCGTGGATGAATGTGGGCCCTTCGCTAGTCTAGCCAGCAAGCGACCTGCCTTGTTTCCCTGTTTAAACAGCTGGAGATCATAATGTGAGCGATAGACTCGCTCCCTCCTGTCTAACCATAGTTCATAGTCGGCACGTGCTGTCTGCCATGCTAGTTTATTGGGGGGGGTCGAGGAGGATACAAACTTGGAATAGGCTGCGGCTAAGCGAGAGCTGGCGGCCGCATGTCCCTCTTGCGATTTACGTTTTATCGTGGAATGATAGGCCATTACTTTACCTCTCAGGACTACCTTGGCTGTCTCCCAGAAAAGGGCAGGGTCCCCTTCATGTTGGGCATTGTCAATTTGAAATTCCAGCCACCACCCCCGAAGAAGATCTTGAAAAGACTCATCCTTCGCTAAATAAGAAGGGAAGCGCCACAAAAAGTCAGTCCCCTTCGGGTGTGATTGCCGAAACTCCAACACTACGGGGGAGTGGTCAGAAATGATCAGGTCAGAGATGTCCGTTACAGTCACCCTAGGGCAAAGGGAAGGGCTTACCATGAGGTAATCAATTCGGGACCAGGAATTGTGTGTATGGGAGTAGTGCGTATACTCACGACCGTCGGGATGAAAATGTCTCCAGGCATCCACCAAGCCTGTACTGGACAGAAACGGTTACAGGACCCTGTCACTCTGTCGGATGGCCACTGGCGCCGATGTCGCCCCTCTCCTGTCCACCAGAGGATCCACCACCGAGTTCAGATCACCTCCAACCACCACCTGCAGACCTGCTGCACTAGTTAACTCATCTGTTAGGGAACGAAAGAAAGAGGCGTTATCTCCATTCGGTGCATATACATTATAAATAGCATAAGATTGCTCGCCATGTACTAAGGAAATATGGGAAAGACGTCCCGCATCATCATGGGTATGGGAGATCAAATGGTGTTGGAATGCTTTGTGTATCAGAATCAATACACCCGCCTTTCGGTCCACCGCCGGGGAACCATACACACTACCCACCCACAACTTCCTCATTCTAGGGAAATCGGTTGCGGTCAGATGTGTCTCCTGCAAAAGAACCACATCCGGCCTCAAGCGCTTGAGATATCGAAGGATGGACATTCTCTTCTGAGGTGATCTTAGACCCTTCACATTCCACGAAACAATTCTACACATCGTGAATACAGTGAGGAAGGGTAGCAGTAATGCACAGGGAGACGTAGGGACACAACACAAAAACCCACCCAAGGGAAACTCCCAGGACTATGGGCAGACAGGGGAAGAGCAGGGATCGCCAGCGCAAGTTATCGAAGTACCTCAGCACATGACAAGAGCTCGCAGAAGGGGAGCGCCACAGTAATCCTAAACCCTTCAACTTAGAGTGTGCCCCTGCTTGCGCAGCTCGTAAGAAAAAAACATTCAAATTATAAAAAAAACAGGAAAAAACAATATTTGTAACTCCAACAGTGAGGGAAGCCCTGTGTGGAAAAATGGCAACCCCCTGACTGGATGTGGACCTCACTTTTTTCAGACATGAGAGGAGACAGGAACACCCCTCCCCACACCCACCCGTACACGTGGCCCCGCCCCACTCCCGAAACGTACCCATTAACGATATGCAAAGAACCGCCATGGCCCAATCTGATAATAATGGAACAGTCCCCTCAAAATACTATGGCCAATAACTCAAAATCTCAAGTCCCAAGAGTCAAGCACGGGGGATAAGGATGAACAATACCCGTTATACAGTGCAGTCTTATACTCTCAGCCGTGGTAGAAATGAGAACAGCTTCTATGATGGCTCCATGGATCAACTACTCTGCAAGTCCGTACGTCCGTGTACTTTATCGGAAGCTGGGGAAAAAAAATAAAATAAAGATAAAGAAAAAAGAGAGGGGGGGTGTGTGGAAACAATAGCTGGAAGACCGGGATTCAGTCCGGTGACGAGGATCTGCTGCTACGGCTTCTGCTCCTCCGTTTTGGAGACTTCTTTCTCTTCCTTCCTTCTGCAGGGGATCGGTCCCTCCCCTCCTTACGACGAGCGGGTCTCTGTGCCAGGGGACCTTGATCTCTTGAGGGGTCTTGGCGGGTAGGTGAATGTCTGGGCTGCCTCTGGTGGTCCGCTAGCACATCTCGCAGTTCCGCCTCGGCTGCTGACGGAGTCTGGTAGGAGCGAAAAGATCCATCCGGCATGTGCACTTTTAATGTGGCTGGGTATTGCAGTTGAAAGCGGCGTTTGGCATTGTATAAGGCAGTGCAAACATTGCTGAAAGCTTTCCTTCTCTTCGCTACATCAGCCGAAAAATCTTCAAATATCAGCATCTTCTTGTTACGGAATGTCAGAGGTGTTGTGCGCTTTCAAAACGCTCTCAGGATGTTAACCTTGTCGTTGTAGTCGAGCAGTTTAAATATGACTTGACGCGGACGGCTATCTAAACTCGCCTTGGAAGCAACATTACAGTCAGGCAATTTGCCTATACGGTGTGCCCTCTCCACCCTGCATTTGTGTGGCAGACCCAGCGCCTTAGGTAGATCACTCTCGCAAAAATCTTGAAGGTCCGCAGGAAGGAGCGACTCAGTAACGCCTACCAAACGCAGATTGTTGCGCCGCGAACGGTTCTCCAAATCTTCCAGCTTTCCGCTAACATAGCATAAATCTGTGTCCATTTGGCGCAATTTGGTAGCCAGGCCGCTGTTCTCATCCTCAAGCGCAACAATTCTATGCTCCATCTCGCCAATGCGGCCCTCCTGAGCGCCCAAATCTGTGCGTATCTGCGTTAGGGTGTCACGTATGGTATTTTCTAAAGTTTTCTGTATCGTGGGGGTGATGAGAGAAACTAGCGCTGCGGCCAGTGCCTGTAGATCAGGGTGGGCCGGTAAACCCCCCACAGAGGGTCCTGCGGCCATGGCATCTGAGAGCTGGACCCCCAGACCAGAGGACTCTGCAAGTTGAGAGAACAGGAGTTGGCTACCATTCACTTCCATTGCAGCAGAAATAGAGGCGCCGTTTGTGGTCTCGTGCTGAGGGGTAGGGGGGCGGGGGGGCCCAGAAGGCGCAGGAGATGCGTGTAATCCAGAGACTGCCGGGCCCTGAGGTCCCTTGTGGACAAATTTATCCATGACCAGGCTGTTATGTCCGTATGAAGTCACTCCCTAAAGTCAGTGTGGGAATGCCCTGTTGCAATAGCAGCTCAGCAGGGAACAGGGAAGAGTAGTTAGTGGTGGCTCAGAGGGGCCAAGATGGCGCTGAGGAGCGCTGTGCAGGGAGCCAGCTGAGTGCACCCGATGAGGGCCCCCTCTCCCCGCACCGGAGCTTGTCCTGGCTGCGGGCACCTGTTTTTGTGCTCACCGGGTTTTCCGCAGTCTTCCTCAGGCCGCCCAGCTGTATTCCCGGTCCTCTCTCCGGCACCCGCTATCTCAGTCAGCTTCCGGAACTCCGGCCGAGATTGATGCGCTGCCCGGTATAGCACGGGGAGTGGGAGCTTCGCTGCTGGCTGATCTCCGTAGCGCTCACGGGGATGCAGGTTCGTGCAGGGACTGCGAGCGGGGCAAAGTCGCCCGGTACTGTGCCGTTCTGGGGTGTGGGGTACAGGAGCTCCGTCCCTCCGCTCCTCACATGGCCGCGCCGGAACCGGAAGTCAAGGAACCGCTTTTTAATGAAATACCTGATTCAGTGGTTGAGGGGGTATTGCCAGCTACCTCTTTACCATGTCTGTACTGTGGCAGGCTCTGTGCACATAGTTCTGGCAAGTGGCATACACACAATTACATACATACTTACATAACTTACTAGTTTTTATTTTGCTTACACACCTTACTCTGCCTGTTAATGTCTTTTTGATCGCATGATTAAAGGTCCTGCTCTTGCTCTCATTGTTCGAATAAGACTGAGGATAAAGGCTCCGATATATGCAGGGCTGAGACAGCTGTCTAGTAATGTAAACACACAGATAAGGTGACCAGCCAGGGTTCATGCAATCTCTCAGCTTCCCGACACTTTCCTGCTATGGACAAATAGAGTGTGAGTGATGTGACCACCAGCTCAATCACTGTTTCTAGATCACAGAAGTGGTCTGTAAACTTGATCTCCGGCATAAAAAAAAAAAAAAACTTATCCCCTATCCTAAGGCTAGGGAATAAGTGTCAGATCGTGAGGAGTCCGCTGGGACCCAATCCCCCCCCCCCTCCTCTCCTGCATGGGGCGTGTCGACCACCACGCAAGTGATGGCCGACAACCCCCTCAATGCATCTCTATGGGTGAGCTGGAGCTGCAAGGAGGGGGGCATGTCGGCCTCCAGCTTCATGTGGTGGTCGACATGCTCCATTTTGAAGGAGAGACGGGGGGCCGTGCGGTTGGATCACCCGTGCGATCTGACACTTATCCCCTATTCTTAGGCTAGGGAGTTAAGGTTTTATTCATCCCGGAGTACTCCTTTTAAAGGGGTTTATCCACCATAAGGTGACTTTAGTACTTACCTGCCTGACACTGCTGCTTTCTTTTTGTAAAATACAGTTCCCTCTCTCCAACTACAAGTCCCAGGATTCCTTGTGTGAGGTCCCTTTTCTTCTCCTCCCCCACACATAAGTCATGCCACCTTTTGCAGCACATCTGAGATACAATTCCCTGCAGCCTTGTGGAGAATGATTCCCCCCCCCCCCCCCAACCCAGCGGTCTGTTCAGTCTGACCACAGGGCTCTCTGCTGACACCTCTGTCTATGTCAAAAACTGTCCAGAGTACAAGAAAATCCCCATAGCAAACCTCTCCTGATCTGGACAGTTCCAGATACGGACAGAGATGTCAGCAGAGAGCACTGTGGTCAGACTGAACAGACTTCCAGAAATAAATAAAACTTCCTGTGGAGCATACAGCAGCTGATAAGTACTTGAAGGATTAAGATTCCAACATATGGTCACACAAGGGGTCTGAGGATCTCATCTCGGTACCTAATGGCAGTGAGGCTACCACTGGCAAGCACATGGAGGGCTGTGCGACCCCCAAAGAAATGCCACTCCAC
This sequence comes from Hyla sarda, assembly GCF_029499605.1. NCBI lineage: Eukaryota > Metazoa > Chordata > Amphibia > Anura > Hylidae > Hyla > Hyla sarda. The sequence continues at coordinate 322,594,604 of NC_079190.1, read as the reverse complement.
ACCATTACTGACCCACCGCCAAACCGGTCATGCTGGAGTATGTTGCAGGTGGCAGAACATTCTCCACAGCGTCTCCAGACTCTGTCACGTCTGCTCAGTGTAAACTTGCTTTCATCTGTGAAGAGCACAGGGCGCCAGAGGCGAATTTGCCAATCTTGGTGTTCTCTGGCAAATGCCAAATGTCCTGTACGGTGTTGGACTGTAAGCAAAACCCCCACCTGTGGATGTCGGGCCCTCATACCACCCTCATGGAGTCTGTTCCTGACAGTTTGAAAGGACATAGGCACATTTGTGGCCTGCTCAAGGTCATTTTGCAGGGCTCTGGCAGTGCTCCTCCTGCTCCTTCTTGCACTAATTTTTTTTTAGGAAGGTGTACTACTCCCAGCATGGAACAGACTGTTCCATGATGGGAGTAGTAGTACCTGTACTAATAGAAAGATTGCCCCGGGTGTCACTCCTGACAGCCAATGCGATCGTCCTATCTATTGCAGAGATGCGATGCTGTAGCCGCTCTGCATCTCTGTACTCTGGCCGGCCAGTGATGTGAATAGATATTCACCTCACTCATTCATATTTTCCGCCCAGAGTGGGGATTGGCCGGATGGTTGCAGCTCAGCAGGAAATATGAATGAGTGTTGTTCTATTCATATCACTGGCCGGCCAGAGTATAGTGCAGAGATGCGAGCGCTGTACAGAGCAGCTCCGCATCTCTGCAAGCGATAGGACGATCGCAACGGGTGTCAGGAGTGACGCCCGCTGTGATCTGTCCTTAACTGCAGGTACTACTACTCCCAACATGGAGTACACTCTACTCCATGCTGGGAGCTGTAGTACCTGCATTAATAGACAGATCGCAGCGAGTGTCACTTCTGACACCCGATGCGATCATCCTGTATAATGTATAGATGCGGACGGACGCTCTTCTATGGTTCCCTGCACTGATGTATATATACACCTATTCATATTTCCCACAGAGAGTTGTGATTGGCTGGAGCCATCTGGCCAATCACAGCTCTCTGCGGGAAATATGTATAGGTGTATATATATATATATATGGCAGTGCAGGGACCATAGAAGAGCGGCCAGCCGCATCTATAAATTATACAGAAGGATCGCAACGGACCCGGGGTGATCTGTCAATTAGTACAGGTACTACTACACCCATCATGGAACATAGTGTGTTCCATGCTGGGAGTAGTAGTACTACCTAAAAAATGTAAAACAAATAAAAATTTAAAAAAAAATAATAAAAAAATTATTATAAAAGGTAACTTCTTTGGATCGCTAAAGTCCAAAAAAGAATAAAAAACGCCGGCATTTTTCACTCCCATAGACCTCTATGGGAGGAAGACTCCAAGACTTTCCTTAAAAAACGCCGAAGTCTCAACAAAGAGCCAAAAATAGCTAAAAGACACCAAAAGGATTAAAAAAAAATGCCAGGTGGATATGGCATTTTTAAGTTCCCTATTGACTTGCAGCTAACATCTGGCTGCAGCGTTTTTTCACAAAAAAAAAAAAACGCCATGTGCCAGAATGGGCACTTTTATTGGCGTTTTTGCCCCCCCCCCCCCCCCAAAAAAAAAAGAGTGGAAACCTAGCCTCAATCTACTGAGCAGTAAGCATTTAAAGGCGTACTCCGGCGCTAAGACATCCCCTATCCAAAGGATAGGGGATAAGATGCCTGATCGCGGGGGTCTTGCACGCAGCCCCCCCGTTAGAATCAGTCCCTGGAGCACGTTTGCTCCGAGTCTGATTAATGGCGATCAAGGGGGTCGGAACATTGTGACATCACGGCCCCGCCCCCATGTGACAACATGCTCCGCCCCCTCAATGCAAGCCTATGTGAGGGGGGGTGACAGCGTGCACAAAAAGTCGCACGTGCGCGCAAGCAACTTTTTGTGCGACTTTTGTGGGTAAGCAAAAAATACCAGTCAGCCCTATATAAGCAATTTTCGGTTTTCAATTTGCAGTGGTCGGGAATTCATCAAGTGCAAAAGTTGCACATAAGCAAAAAAGAAAAAGTTGCAAACCCCCTTTAAAAAGTTGCAAGTGTAAGCCAGGTCACAAACCTTTTGACAGCACTTTTAAAAAGTCCCACAAAAATCGCAGTTGCAACTTTTTGTGCAGGTCCGCTCCCGGCCACCCGCCCACATCTATCACCCACCTGCTAGCTGTTGCAGAACTACAACTCCCAGCATGCCCTTACAGTGAGGACATACTGGGAGTTATAGTTACAACAGCTAGCGGCCAGGTGATAGATGCGGGTGGGTGGCCGGGGAGCGAAGCCGACCAGAATATGTAAGTACAGCACTGTCATTTCATATTTCCTGGGCAGACCTGTGCTTGGTCCAGACCTCCTGGCCAATCACAGCTGCCAGAGGGAAATATGAAGTTGCAGTGCCGTAACTTCATTTTCCCCGCTGGGAAGCCAGGGAGCGGAGCGCAAGCCGCCCACTTCCCTGGCTTCTTTGTCATCCGCCCGTGCTACAGGACTACAAATCCCAGTATGTCCTTATTGTAAGGACATGCTGGGAGTTGTAGTGGTGCAGCTCGTGCCGGCAGAAGATGTGCGGGCGAGTGACAAGTTTGTCAGCCGCCCACACATCTCCAGCAGCGCGCCGCAGGATTACAACTCCCAGCATACCCTTACAATAAGGACATGCCAGGAATTGTAGTGGACATGGTGCGGCGTGGGCGGGTGACAAGTTTGTCGCCCACCCGCACATCTCCCGCCTGTGCCGCAGGACTTTAACTCCCAGCATGCCCTTACAATAAGGACATGCTGGGAGTTGTAGTCCTCAGGCGGGGGTGGTTGACAACCTTGTCACCTGCCCCTGCTGCACGACTACAACTCCCAGCATGCTCTTAGAGTAAGGACATGCTGGGAGTTGTAGTCCTGGGACAGGTGGCAAGCTTGCCACCCACCCATGCAACTACAACTCCCAGCATGTCCTTACTGTAAGGGCATGCTAAGAGTTGTAGTCGTGCGGCGAGGCAGGTAACAAGCTTGTCACCCGCCTGCACATCTCCTGCCCAAGCCGCACGACTACAACTTCCAGTATGTCCTTACTGTAAGGGCATGCTGGGAGTTGTAGTTGTGCTGCGCGGGGGCAGCAGGAGATGTGCGAGCAGGTGACAATAAATGTACTAACCTATTTTCTGTGGGGTTTTTTTCTTCTCATTTCAGTTCCGTGTATCCTGTGGACTACTTCGGATTCGGTGGACTACTACGATGACCAATGTTTTTTTTTAATGTTAATAAAATGGTTAATGAGGGCTTGTGGGGGAGTGTTTTTTTAAATAAAAAATGTTGTGTTTTTTTTTTACTTTACAAGCTTAGTAGTGGAAGCTGTCTTATAGACGGAGTCCATTACTAAGCCAGGGCTTAGCGTTAGACCCAAAATAGCTATCTCTAACCCCCAATTTTTACCCCAGTACCCACCGCCACAGGGGTGCCAGGAAGTGCTGGTACCAACAGGCCAGGAGCGTCAAAAATGGCGCTCCTGGGTCTAGGGGGTAACTTGCTGGTGTTATTTAGGCTGGGCAGGGCCAGTAACAATGGTCCTTCCCCACCCTGGTAACATCAGGCTGTTGCTGCTCGGTTGGTATCTGGCTGAGAATAAAAATACAAGGAACCCTATGCATTTTTTTTAATATTTAATTATTTATACCAAAAACGTGGAGTTTCCCCTATTTTAATTCTCAGCCAGATACCAACCAAGCAGCAACAGCCTGATGTTACTAGGGTGGGCGAGGACCATTGTTATTTGCCCTCCCCAGCCTAGATAACGCCAGCCTGTTACTGCCTAGGCCCAGAAGCGCCATTTTTGACGCTCTGGGCCTGTTGGTACTGGCTCTTCCCAGCACCCCTGGCGGTGGGTATCGGGGTAATAATTGGAGGCTTGTGCTAGCTGATTTTGGAGCTAACTCTAAGCTCCGGATTAGTAATGGACTCCGTCTATAAGATGGCTTCCACTACTAAGCCTGTAAAGAAAATAAAAACATTTTAAAAAACACTCCCCCACAAGCCCTCGGTAACCATTTTTTAATTAATATTAAACAAAAAATAAAAGCTGGTCATCGTAGGTCACCAACTCTGAAGTAGTGCACAGGATATACGTCTCTGAACTGAGAAGAAAAAAAGTACATTCAGGTGGAAAAAAGTGGTAAAAAAACTTAATAAACACACTCATACACACACACACATATATATATATATATATATATTGCACATTTTTTTCCATAACTGCGTGTTCTGGAGTCATTTATTGGTTTTTGCTTATGTGTGTTAAAAAAAATGGGATTCTAAACTGATTTATTGTTTTTTGCATATGTGAGCCAAATGTATCAGCCCCCTGTGATCGTTTGATAAATAGGTCACACATAAGCAAAAACCAAAGCAAGAAAAAAAATTACTACAGAATTCACTTACCAAAGCAACGATGATAAATGTCCTTGAGAGAGACATGGAAAGAAAAGAAGAGCAACAGAGAGAGAAGACAATTATTCTTGCTGAACCGATGTATCCAATCCATTGCCATAGCATGCAACTAGGAAGCCCCAGATGTCCGACCATTTCTATGTTGCATAGAAGCCTTAAGTACCCTTATCCCCACAAGCTGTAAGATATTCCATTTGTTTTACCTCCGCAATATGATCCATCAGCACCCCAGCTTCAGGGACCTCAGCACGGTGCCCTCCACTGAGAGAGAAAACTATTGGGGTAGGGTCACACGGAACGGACTGCACCGTACTTTAGGCTGTGGGTTTGCCGATGATGGACCCTACAGTGTGCCTCCAGCGGTGCCTGCTTGTAGTGGCAATCCCTCCCCATAATCAGACACAGTGAGTCGCTGCGTGCATACACAGTGTACTTGCGGATTGCTGCTACGAGCAGACAGGCTCAGCTGGAGGCAGACTGTAGGGTCTGTCATCTGCATATTTTACCGTGCAGATCCGTTCTGTGTGACCCTACCCTTAGATTGCTTTTGTACATCTTACAGCAGCTATCTAGCATCTTACCAACATAAGTTATGGGATCCTTCCCAATATAGGGTCAGAGAGCTTAATTCCCCAAAAATATATGTGTGAGAGTGCCTATAGCTTGTCTGCATTTCCAGCAAGTGGAAGACACTTGGGGGAACACATGGTTAAACACCTTGGGGGTGTGGTACCTATAGAAAAGGACCTTTATATTGATTCTTTTTATAGGAGGTACAAAAAGATGGCGCAGGACCAAATAATTATTTGCCAAAGCAAAATAGGGATGGAATGGTCTAAGAACCTTTCCCATTTGGCCATATGGGGATGACCTATCTTAGAGAGGTCTCTAGAAGTTGACAGAACATATATATCAGAAATAAGGCCCCTAGTGGATGTGGATTCTTAACAGAGAATCTCAATTGTAGGCAGTGGGGAAAAAAAATTAGGAGAGACGCCACTTGTGAAGGGTCGGTAATAAGTGACTGCAGTAGGGGGAAGACTATAATGATCGTGCAAGGTCGAGAAGGGGAGGACAGTGCTCTTTGCTGTGTCCACTTCACCAGCCAAAAAAGACCCCAGTCTGACGTCATGGCAAAATACTTGTAGAATCATAACCAATAATGTACCTCAGCCCATTTATTATATACAAGCAGATGAGACCATGATGTGAGTCTGTGTAAATGGGCAGCAAGGTAGTATTTTTATACATTGGAGTAAGAGACCCCTATGCTCCTTAAATGCAATCATTAGAGAAACCTATGGCACTTCTGAGTCCATACAAAACGAATTAGCAGAGCCTAAAATTTTCTTTAGTCCTTTCTTAGGATCAGAGTAGTGAGGGTTTCCAATGAGAAATTTTGGCAGAATCAACATCTTCACTGCTGCTATCCGTCCAAGCAATGACAATGTAAAGGGGGATGACTTATCCCACGGTTGTTCCATCTCCTGAAAAAGCTGTCGGAAGTTAGACTGATAAGGGGAGAAAAAGAGTCAGTTTACCCCGAGATATCCGAATGAGGAGCCTTGCTGTTGGTAGGTGTTGTAATGGAGTAGGGAAGAGACAACACTATCCGCGAGGCTAATCAGTGAAGCTTCAGTCTTCCTTGAATTTACTTTGTACCAGATACCAGCGCAAAAGTTAGCAATTGCTTCTGGTACTAGCTAACATAGCTTCCCTCAAGAATAGAGCAGGAAGTGTGGGCACAGGGCTGCTGTGGACAGTAACTACAGCATCAGCTTCTGTGCTCCACTGCTCCTCCTGACCTCCTGGGAAATACTGGTGTGTGTCAATGTGGAGGAGCAGTGGAGCACCAAAGCGGGGCAGTGTTGAGACGTACAACTGTATGGGGGCCTATAACTATATGGGAGAATAGAGGGGGTCTACTGCTGTATGGGGGCTGCCTACTACTATATGGGAGCCAGAAAGTTAAACAGATTTGTAAATTACTTCTATTAAAAAATCTTAATCCTTCCAGTACTTGTTAGGGGCTATATACTACAGAGGAAATGCTTTACTTTTTGGATTTCTCTGATGTCACAACCACAGTGCTCTCTGCTGACCTCTGCTGTCAATTTTTGGAACTGTCCAGAGCAGGAGAAAATCCCCAAAGCAAACATATGCTGCTCTGGACAGTTCCTAAAATGGACAGAAGAGGTCAGCAGAGAGCACTGTGGTCATGACATCAGAGAAATCCAAAAAGCATTTCCTCTGTAGTATACAGCCCATAAAATGTATTGTAAGGATTAAGATTTTTTAATAGAAGTAATTTACAAATCTGTTTAACTTTCTGGCACCAGTTGATTAAAAAAAAAAAAAAAAAAACGTTTTCCAAGGGAGTACCCCTTTAATCAGAGAAGATGTCACCTGTGAGTCAAGGGGTCTGAGGAGGGGATATGGAGTAAGGCCTATCAATTTTAAATAACAGCAACTATATTAGTTCCAAACGTCACTAATATGGGGGCGGGTACAACTTTTGGAAATTGGTTGCCAAGGGGTACTTGAGCAAACAAGGGTTGGGAGTCACTGGGATAGAGGAATCAAATGGCACCAAGGGATTGGCTAAATAAACCATAGACCTCTAGAGATGTCATTAGAAAAGGCCAACTTAAACTATCAAAAGCCTTTTCAGCTTTGAGAATCAGTAGGAGATCCTGAGACTCAGATAATCCTTCTAGTACTTGTCAGCTGCTGTATGCACCAGAGGAAGTTGTGAAGTTCTTTTCAGTCTGACTACAGTGCTTTCTGCTGCCACCTCTGTCCATGTGAGGAACTGTCCAGAGCAGGAGAGGTTTGCTATGGGGATTTGCTCCTACTCTGGACAATTCCTGACATGGCCAGAGGTGTCAGCAGAGAGCACTGTGGTAAGACTGAAAAGAACTTCACAACTTCCCCTGTCATATACACCAGCTGATAAGTACTGGAAGGACTAAGATTTTTTAAGTTATTTACAAATGTGTTTAACTTTCCAGCACCAGTTGATTTGAAAAAGAGTTCCCTTTTAAATAAATAGAAGCTTTCAATACAAGTAAACTGCATTGGATATCTCTTTATCGTACCATTTGTCTTTCATCAGTCCTTGCCCACATTGGTCTGGGCGCTGGCATCGCTATCAGGGTGAGCCAAACATCACTTGGATCTTTTGACAAAGAAAAAAAATATAATAAATATAAATTAAAAAATTTATCTTTGCATTCCAATTAAGGATGCACGATATATCGCAATCGAATCGCGATAATTGTGGATTGCAATATAATGATTTCGCCCTTCACAAAATTATGTGATTATGCAGGGAGGAGAAACAGTGAGACTTATGCCAGCACAGCATTGGAGACGCCGATCCTGGCTCAGGTCCCAGCGGCGGCTGTATGCTCAGCTTCTGTGCAGTGCAGTCCGGCCCCTCCAGTGTGAATCTCACTGTTTCCACTCCCAGCAGTGCCCAGTGCCAGGAGGAGGTGATTTAACCCCACCACGGCTGGCCACCATTTATATATGGCGCAGCCGTGTGGCGGGTGTTTGAAGCAAGCTCAGGAGCTAAGCTTGCTTCATAGTTGCTAATGCCGGACATCACCGATCAGGACATCGAGATCAAAGTTGATTGCGGCGTCTAAAATGCGAAAAACACGTTCTGGTAGCTCAGTGGAGTTGATCGGGACACCTGCGGGGTCCGGATCAGCTGAAAAGACGGGCAGAGGTTCTCTACCTGCCTCCGGCTCGTTCAATCGGTGCTTCAATAATGCAGGCAGCCTCAGCAGCCTTTAGCAATGGATTGCCGATAACACTGATTAGTGCTGTGTTATGGCACAACATTGATCAGTGTCTGCAATCACAAGATTGCAAATAAAATTCACCATGACAGTTTTTTTCCTAACAGTGTGTCTCCAGGTGTTGCTGTCCGGGCATGCTGAGAGTTGTAGTATTGCAGCAATTGTTAGGAAAGAACTGCCCTATGGGGACTAAAAGAATTGTAAAAAAAAAAAAAAAAAGCCCCTCCCCTAATAAAAGTTTAAATCACCCCCTTTGTCCCACATTTTTACATAAGATAATGTAAACAAAAATAAACATAAACATATATGATGTCACCACATGTGTAAATGTCCAAACTATTAAAATATAACATTATTGAAACAGCATGGTCAATAGCGTAAACAAAAACAAAAATACTAGGATTGCAAATTTTTGTTCTCTTGATACACCAGAAAGAAATTGATAAAAAGTGATCAAAAAGTCCCATCAAAACAAAAATGGTCCCGATAAAAAACTACAGATCACGGCGCATAAAAAAAAAAAGAAAAGCCCTCATACAGCCCTGTATGCAGAAAATTGATAATGTTATAGGGGTCAGAAAAGGATAATTTAAGCATTATATATTTTTTTTTTATTTTTTTTAGGTAAATTAATTATTATTATTAGTGGCACATAAAACAAGCCTCATATGGGTCTGTAGGTGTAGAATTGAAAGTGTTATCGCCTTACAGGGGAACTGCAGTGACAGTTACCGTATTTTTCACCCTATAGGATGCACCGGCGTATAAGAGGCACCCAATTTATAGGTGCAAAATCTAAAAAAATAAAGATTCTGAACCCAACAGTGGTCTTCAACCTGTGGACCTCCAGATGTTGCAAAACTACAACTCCCAGCATGCCCGGACAGCTGTTGGCTGTCCGGGCATGCTGGGAGTTGTAGTTTTGCAACATCTGGAGGTCAGCAGGTTGAAGACCACTGGTATAGGAGGTAGTACTCAAGTGTCCCCACCGCTCCCGACCCGTCACCGCTGCCCTGGATGTCGCTCCATCGCTGTCTCCGCGTCCCCATGGTGTCCCCGACGCTCCCGATGTCTTCTTCCCCGGGATCCACGCTCTCTGTCGCCGTCATCACGTCGCCACGCATGGCGCTCCTATTGGATGACGGCGTGCGCGACAACGTGATGACGTCGAAGGAGAGCGCAGGGGATCCCGGCACGGAGAAGACACCAAGGAGGCAGGTAAGGTCCCTCCCGGTGTCCTGTAAGCTGTTCGGGATGCCGCGATTTCACAGCGGCGGTCCCGAACAGCCCGACTGAGCAGCCGGGTTAGTGTTATTTTTGCTTCAGACGCGGCGGTCAGCTTTGATCACCGCGTCTGAAGGGTTAATACAGGGCATCACCGCGATCGGTGATGTCCTGTATTAGCGGCGGGTCCCGGCCAGGTATTCGCCATATAAGACGCACCAACTCCCCCCCCCCCCCCCCAGTTTGGGGAAGAAAAAGTGCGTTTTATACGGAGAAAAATACGGTAAGTGTCCGATTGCAGGGGTCCGAATGCTGGGACCCCCCGCGATCTCCTGTATAAAATAGGGGGATTGGACATAAAATGGGGGAATTTCACCATTTGTTTATTATATCGCAATTGCATATCGAAATCACAATATTTACTTCATAATCACAATATCGCACATTTTTCCTAAATCGTGCAGCCCCAATTCCAATGTCTTCCTGGTTATCTATAGCTATAGTCTCATACGCAAAACCAATATTCACATTCTTTTTTTATTGTCCCAAATGTGAATTTTAAATCGTTCAATGACCACAATACAAATCACATACAGCAAAATATCTAGATGCTGAGTCTTTTCTGGCAGCAAGATTTTTTATTTTGCAGCCGTAGCGGAATCGGAAGCCTATGATAAAGGTGTTATCTCCGAGATCACTAGTACAGTCTTTGGACTGTCCCCAAGAGATAGCCACGCTTTGTCTCAACTGAGGCTTTGTCCCATAGCCTCCTGGTAAACAATGTCCTCTGTTCCAAGCTAGGCTCATCACAATCTGCACATGCAGAGTAGAGTTACTCTAGGAGCTGCTGTGATCTGTAGCCCTCCAGTCTAGGAGAAAGTATTGCTTCCAAATTCTGTTCATTGCAGTAGGAAGGTGCTCCGGATAATCCCCATAGGTCAGTTTAAATGGATAGACATTTGTTATATATGCAATCTTGTTTGTACTTATGATAAAGAACATACATAAATAGTAAACTCAAAAGCAATGGATGCTTTTCTAACTTCTGGTAGGAGGTTGACTACACCTTTACGGATTACACTCTCCCTTTCTACCTGTAATTTTTCCTTCTCCATGGATTAAGACCTATAAGAGCTCACTTTTTCATCACCCTTTGAATGCTTCTAAGGCAAACATTCCTGTGCTGTGGAGAGGTCCGGAGGCCCCTTCCTTGTAGATGCGGGTCCAAAAGGTCGAGGAGTTTCAGTGTATGTAGGCCCTTACGACAAACTTACATTGAATATAAGGATCTGATAAGTGTGAAGGTGCCCTTAGGTCACCACGACAGGCTTCTTCCCCACTCTATCCCTCCCTTTCCTGTTTTTCCCCTTTCTGAGGGACCAATCACACTAGGTTCTAGCCAGTTTATCGTATCTGTCGGCATGCCCCCCCCCCCCCCCCCCCAAACAAGGTGCAGACATTTACTGTTAACAGGAGCAGCAGACTCATTCAATTCTATGGTCGGAGTCACTAGTCTTCGGCTGGATACTGACGGATATAATTAATGGTGGCGGGAATGCAATGTGATCGTACCTTCACTCTTCTTTTTCTCACTCTACTTTTGTAAATTGTATGTTATATTTAGGGCTGCAGCTAATGATTATTTGTAAAATCGATTAGTTGGACGTGGGGGCAAGATTGTGAAGAATTTACAAGGGGGAAAGAGAAGGGACAGCAAACGAAGGGTAAACAGGGGAGAAAAAAGAGGTGACAGCACCTGAAGGGTTAACTTATGAGCCTTGCGGCAGGGGAGCAGCAGTTCACAGGCCTAAGGATATATTCACACAGCAGAATTTCCACATGCCAGATTCCCCATCAAAGTAAAACCCAATAAACTTCAATGAGATTCTGCACGCCCATTCGGACTTTAGAATTTCAGCATGCTGATTATGCATGGATCCGTACAAGCCAGAAACCACCCAAATAAATGCGAACGCGGAATTGGTGCGGATGTGCGGAAATTCTGCTGTGTGAATATACCCTTAGTGATGGCCGTCCTCCCTATACCAGGAAGATCTATCACTACAGGGAGGATGGAGAACGGAGCTTATGGACAGACAGGGGGCTCCCGCGATGTCAGGACTGTAGGCTTCTTGTGACCGGAGGCGCCGAGGACAAGGAGGTGGTGCTGGATTCCGGATTGCACTCCAGACTGCGGTCTCAGAGCTGGAAGTAGACCACTGATGTTGCAGGCCAGCAGCATCTTCAAAAAGGCAACCAGAGGCGACGAAGGGTACAGGGAGACAAAGGGGGACACTTAGGGGCAGGCTGGACAACCGATTAATCACAACCCCCCTAACAACCGATTAATCACAAGCCCCCTAACAACCGATAATCTATAATGGAAATCGTAGATGGAAATGGAAATACAGGGTGGGCCATTTAAATGGATACACCTTAATAAAATGGGAATGGTTGGTGATATTAACTTCCTGTTTGTGGCACATTAGTATATGTGAGGGGGGAAACTTTTCAAGATGGGTGGTGACCATGGCGGCCATTTTGAAGTCGGACATTTTGAATCCAACTTTTGTTTTTTCAATAGAAAGAGGGTCATGTGACACATCAGACTTATTGGGAATTCCAAAAGAAAAACAATGATGTGCTTGGTTTTAACATAACTTTATTCTTTCATAGTTATTTACAAGTTTCTGACCACTTATAAAATGTGTTCAATGTGCTGCCCATTGTGTTGGATTGTCAATGCAACCCTCTTCTCCCACTCTTCACACACTGACAGCAACACCGCAGGAGAAATGCTAGCACAGGCTTCCAGTATCCGTAGTTTCAGGTGCTGCACATCACAGCATAAACAATTGCCTTCAGATGACCCCAAAGATAAAAGTCTAAGGGGGTCAGATCAGGAGACCTTGGAGGCCATTCAACTGGTGGCTCCAGACTGGCCCCGAAGGGCATGGTACGCCGATGTGGTCTGGCTTCTGGACGGCGTTCTGTCTTCCACTTCGTCCAGACCTACTGTCACAGGGTCCCCTTTGCCACCCCAATTTACAGTTGCTGCATTTAACGGCGTGGCGGTTGAGACCACGGTTCTAAGGGCCTGCGGTTTCTCTTCCCAGGTAATTCGCACCATAATCAGGGCTTGCAAGCCCTCCTCTGCGAAAATTTATCACCGTACCTGGCGGTCTTACTTTCGTTGGTGCGAAACTTAGACCTTTTCTCCAGTTACCTTTTCCGTTCTCCGTCTCCTCTCCTTTTTGCAGTCGGGGTTGGAACAAGGGCTGGCTCTCAGCTCCCTTAGGGTCAGGTTTTGGCCCTTTAAATTCTCTTTCAGCGTACTCTTGCTTCCAATTCGCATGTCCAGACCTTCCTTCAGGGCGTGGCACACGCTGTCCCTCCTTACCGGTCCCCTTCTCCCCCTTGGGACTTGAACTTAGTTCTAGGCGCTCTCCAAGACTCACCTTTTGAGCCTCTTAGGGAGGTTCCCCTTCGCCTCCTATCCTGGAAGGTGGTTTTTCTTATAACCATTACTTCCATTAGGAGAGGATCTGAACTGGCAGCTCTCTCCTGCCATTCTTTCCTGATAATTCATCAGGATAATTCATCAGGACAAGATCCGTCCTTCTTAGGTCGTTTTAGCTTTTCATCTCGACGAGGACATCGTCCTTCTGTCCTTTTGTCCCGCTCCTTCTTATCCCAGTGAGCGCTTACTCCACAAATTGGATGTGGTACGGGCTGTTCGGACTTATCTTTCTGTCACCTCTTCCTTTCGTCAGTGCGATTCTTTTTTCGTCCTTACGGAAGGTCGTCGAAAGGGACAGCCTGCTTCCAAGGCCACCATTTTTCGGTGGATCCGATGTACTACAAGGTGTGAGGTGCTACGATGTGCTACCGCTGCAAGGGGAAGATCCCATCCTTCAGGGTTTTGGCTCATTCCACCCGTTCTGTGGGGGCATCCTGGGCTCTCCGAAACAAGGCCTCGGCCTCGCAGATCTGTAAAGCGGCCACCTGGTCGTCTTTGCACACTTTTTCGAGATTCTACCAGGTTCATACTTTGGCATCGGCTGATGCTAGTCTGGGTCATAAAGTGTTGCAGGCGGCGGTGGTACAGCCTACGGCCTGACCCTTTTTCTCTGCCCACCCAAGGGACGGCTTTGGTACGTCCCAAGGTCTGTGTCCCCCAATAGAGCCGATAAAGAAAAGGAGATTTTTTATACTTACAGTAAAATCTCTTTCTCGAAGGATCCATTGGGGGACACAGCTCCCGCCCTTTTCTGGGGTTCCTATTCGGTTATCTGTCCGAGGGCGTGTTCAGTTAATTTTTCTTCTGGTTCTTGGACAGTTCATGTTTTTTTTTTCCTTTGACCTGTCGGTCTCCTATTGCTCTGGGACTAAAACTGATTAGCTCAGTGGCCTGGAGGCGGGTATATCCTGCTGGGAGGAGCCGACTTTTTGGTTACCATAGTGTCAAGCCTCCTAGAGACAGCAGCATATACCCAAGGTCTGTGTCCCCCAATGGATCCTTCGAGAAAGAGATTTTACTGTAAGCATAAAAAAAATCTCCTTTTTAATGGGGTTTAACATAGAAATTAATATAGGTAGTTAGTGTCAGGGACAGATGGGGAGGGGTATTAGGGAAAGTTTAGTTAATGATAGCTACCGTATATACTCGAGTATAAGCTGAGTTTTTCAGCAAGATTTTTATACTCGGTTTATACTCGAGTGAACTGTGAGGGGTGGCTTAGCTGTGAGAGGATGGTCCGGGCCGTCCATCTTCGGCCATCTATGCTGCAGGGACCGTCCCTCCGGTGGGGAGGGTTAGTTGTTCTGGGCTGCCCATCTTTACCGGGAGGCTTTTTCTCCACTCCGGGCCAGCCCCGAACTAGTGACGCTGCATTGACGCCACCATGCAGGGACGTTCATGCGCAGGGACGTCACTGCGCGTCGTCGTCGTCAAGGCAACATCACTAGTCCATGGCCAGCCCGGAGCGGAGAAGAGGGCCTCCCGGTGAAGATGGACAGCCCGGAACGACCTACCCTCCCCACCGGACGGTCCCTGCAGCATAGATGGCCAAAGATGGATGGCCCGGACCAGCTCACCCTTCCTTCCCACCGAGAAACTGGGGAGGTGAGTAGAAAACAAAAGGGGGGTCTGGATGATGACGCTGTGGTCTTCAACCTGCGGACCTCCAGATGTTTCAAAACTACAACTCCCAGCATGCCTGGACAGCCGATGGCTGTCTGGGCATGCTGGGAGTTGTAGTTTTGTAACATCTGGAGGTCCGCAGGTTGAAGACCACTGAAAGGGATTGACAGGCGGTGATGATGAAGGGTGGGAGATGATGATGAGGGGGATGATGACAGGGTGATGATGACAGGAGTGGTGATGACGGGGGTCTGGATGATGACAGGGGGGATGATGTATTTCCTACCCTAGGCTTACAGTCAAGTCAATAACTTTTCCTAGGTTTTTGGGGTGAAATTAGGGGCCTCGGCTTATATTCGGAACGGCTAATACTCGAGTATATATGGTACTTTTTTTTTTTGCTGTGTTATAGCCCCTCCTAGTGGCTATTACACAGCACATACCGATCTCATATACAGATCATTGCTGTGCATTGACACGGCAGAGCTCAGCGTTATCGGTGGTGGATTGCTCAAGCAGAGATTTCAGGCTTGGAGCAATCAATCGCCGATCGGACGTGACGTAGGCAGGTAAAGGCACCTCCGCTCGCCTTCTAGCTGATCGGGACATTGCGAATTCACCGCGATGGTCCCGATCAGCTCGACTGAGCTGCCGGGAAGCTTTTACTTTCATTTTAGGGTCTAAAGAGTTAATAGCGAGCGGCATAAAGATTGGTGCCGCACGCTATTAGCCCAGGGTCCCGGCTTTCATTAGCCGCCGGGACAGACCTGGTATGACGCGGGGTCATGGCGTGACCCCGCGTTATATACCGGGATCGGGGCGTACAGGTAAGCCCAGCGTCCTTAAGAAGTTAATGTATGTGTGTGTTTAAACTTTTATTTATTCATTTTACACTTTATTGGTCCCTTCGGGGACTTCAAGAAGGAATCATTAGATTCCTCATACAGATCAATGCAGGCTCAATGAAATACAGATCCACAGAGCCATGGGATGAGAGGTAAGCCCTCTGGCTACCTCCATAGTGGATCGCCCCCCCACGATTGCTCTGCACTAGGGATTGGGGTAAGATCCCTTTAGATCGCCGCTGTGAAAGCTGACAGCAACTATCTAAAGGGCTAATAGCCAGCTGTGGAAATTGCCGCGGCTGGGCTATTAACGGCACCCCCAGCTACAGAAATCAGCTGGGGGCCCCAGGTATGAAGCAAGCACGAGTAAGGAGCCCACTCCAAACACTATGATCGCCGTAGTCTTAAAATTAGAGGTCCGGTGTGAGGTGCGAACCGCATCCGTTCTGCATCTCACCAGCCCTGCTTGCCCGATGCAGAGCCAAACGCTTTAAAAATGTACCTGCCTGGCACCAGAACTGCGTGTCCCGGGCATCTGTTGATAGGATTTCCACATCCCTGGTGCTGCAGGTTTCAATGTAAACTAAATGACATACAATTGCAGATCTGCAGTTTTAGGTTTTACAAAGCAGTCAAAAGCGCATACGAATTGCCTTGTACAAGCCGTTGCATATCAGCAATGATGGACCAAATCCGCACAAAATTAAGACTAAATGCAACGCTTCTATGAGAATGTGAACAAGGCTTTATTACCTTCCAGTTATTTGCACAATACACTGCTGATGTAAACCTGTTTTCTATACCCAGTATCCATTTTGTTACCCAATACCATTTTGGCCCAGGTTTCTTTTTTTTTCCTATGACCTCTGCTGGGTACATTTCTGCCTCTTCTGTATATCATACAATGCAATATGTGAATTTTTCGCTTGTTGCCTCAAGGAGACAGAGAAACCAACAATATACTATTGAACGATTGCTACACGGTCTCCACATTTGTAATGTACGCGTCAGAAGAGCAGTTCTCCCGCCCTTTTCCCGTTACCGACGATTACTCCAAGGTCCTGCATTTCAGGAGGCAGTAGGAAACGATTAGCCCCACCTACGCAGCGGACGTACGATTTTACCAGAAGGTTCTACAGGAGACAAGGGCCGCTACGCATGCTCCAACGATTAGTACACACAAGGCGGAGCTCAAAGTTCTCATCGAGCGCCTGCGTAATATGGTGGGCGGGGTGTGCTGCGCATGCGCCTGAAGTGCAGCTTTTCGGCGCCTTTGTCCTTCCGCCATTTTGAGTGTCCAAAGCGCTGATTGGGCTCTGTGCTCCGGTTCTGGAACCAATCAGAGCGGAGAGGAGAACCGAGACCGGGAGAGGTGGTGAGTAGGACCGGGGGAGAGAGCCAATAACACCACGGGGAGGGAGAAACATGACCTGAGCCGCACAGCCAATAACACCAATGTATTAGGCAGTAACATAAATAGCCAATCCGGGAAGACAAAGCCAGTGTCTCCCGGAGAAGAAGCTGGTAGCGGGGAGAGCCGTGACAGTGCCTGTCCTGTTAGAGTGTAGTGGGGCGAACCGTGCAGCGGTGTCCGGAGGGGCACGGGTGGGCAGCAGCATGTCTTAGGCATAGGAGTATATGCTATGGCATTAGTACAGTGCCTTCAGGGTGCTGAGTGTTATCTGAGGTGGCTTCTATCGGCCCTGAGGCTCGGGACGGACGTGACCCCGAGTAGGCCAGTGTTTACCAAGAAAGCTATTGAGTCTTTGGCTGTCAGGGCAAAGTAGGGAGAATGTGTGAATGTAGGGAGGGTGTGAGGTGTTACTGTAGACGTGTATTCTGTGCTTACCCATAAACAATATATAAGCCGGGTGTAGGGTCCTCCATTGTTATCAATATTAGGGCTCCTTTACTAATGGATGGAGATGTATTTCTGGCACCTCTCGTCTGGAAAGTGAAGACCGCACCCCCTTTCCCATCACAAACCAGTAGAGATATATATATATATATCTCTCTCTATATCCAATTTGCTCCGTATAGGTGCCCATCCACCCTGAGAATGTCAGGAAACGATGGTGCATTATCCCTTTAGGGTCTATATCAGTGTTTCCCAACCAGGGTGCCTCCAGCTGTTGCAAAACTACAACTCCAAGCATGCCCGGACAGCCTTCGGCTGTCCGGGCATGCTTGGAGTTGGAGTTTTGCAACAGCTGGAGGCACCCTGGTTGGGAAACACTGGTCTATATACACGTACAGTATCCTGTGCACATGAGGTGAAGCTGTAGCTTCAATGTAAACTAAACGACTGAACACAGCCCCAAATCCTGTGCAGAAAATGTGCACAGGATACTGTATGTTCGAATAGACCTTTAGGCTACGTTCACGCGTTTGTAATCTGCTGCGAAAAGCTGATTTTTTTTTTTTTTTTTGCAGCTGCAGGTTTGTGTGAGCGTACACGTATATAGGAGGAGGTTTATCAAAACCTGTCCAGAGGAAAAGTTGCCCATAGCAACCAATCAGATCGCTTCTTTGATTTTTAAAGAGGCCTGTGAAAAATGAAAGAAGCAAGCTGGTTGCTATGGGCAACTCTGCAGCTTTTCCTCTGGACAGGTTTTGGTAAATTTCCCCAATAGTGTTTTTAACTACTTACTATAGTGTCAATAAATTAATGCTTAATCACAACGATACAGTGTCCTGGTAATCCTTCATCTTTAAATTTCTTGCCGTACATTTGGATGTTCGCTTGTGATCAATTAGAACACTTCCTGCACTTGGCCAAAAACTCAGTATAACTATATTCAGCGGAGACATGGCTGTATGAGATGAGGAAAATAAAAGATTAAAGGGGTATTCCAGGCAAAAACTTTTTTTTTTATATATCAACTGGCTCCGGAAAGTTAAACAGATTTGTAAATTACTTCTATTAAAAAAAATCTTAATCCTTCCAATAGTTATTAGCTTCTGAAGTTGAGTTGCTGTTTTCTGTCTAACTGCTTTCTGATGACTCACATCCCTGGAGCTGTCCAGCTCCTATGGGGATATTCTCCCATCATGCACAGCTCCCGGGACTTGACATAATCATTGAGCAGTTAGACAGAAAAATTCAGAAGCTAATAACTATTGGAAGGATTAAGATTTTTTTAATAGAAGTAATTTACAAATCTGTTTAACTTTCCAGAGCCAGTTGATATATAAAAAATTTTTTTTTACCTGGAATACCCCTTTAACTTCACTGCTCTAATCCAGTGTTTCCCATTCAGTGTGCCTCCAGCTGTTACAAAACTACAACTCCCAGCATACTGGTCTGAAACATTGCTCTAATCATTTAGGTAGTTTGCTACAGTGCAGACTGTTTACCTTGTGCATTTTTTCAGACTGGGCACAGTTGGGGGGGGGGGGGGGGGAATAAATACACAACCAAAATAAGACCCTGGAAAAGTAAACAACACTGCTGACTGTCCCAGGTCCCGACATGTTTACATTTTTCTTATTATTTAGGGCTGAGACAACTAATCTATTATGAAAATAGTTGTCAACCATTTTTATAGTCAGTTGGTTGACTAGTTAGTCAGCCAGTTTCCAAAATTCACATATAGATAGCAATTATCACTAATATGTATTCACCTGTGATCCCCGGCAGCCTGTGTAATGAAGAGGGGGGGGGGGGGGGGGGGCCAGTGTACGTGATTCTTTTTCTTTTTTCAACTCCTGCAGCTCCTCTCTGCAACTGTTGTGAGTGCCCGGCTGTCAGACGAGAGAGATAAACCTTACAAATTTTTTTATAAAAAGCTACTTAATTACGCATTTAGCCTACCCCACAAATCCTTTAAGGGGTACTCTGGTGCTTAGACATCTTATCCCCTATCCAAAGGATAGGGGATAAGATGCCTGATCGCGGGGGTCCTGCCGCTGGAGACCCCTGTGATCTTGCACGCCACACCCCCAGTTAAAATCAGTCCCTGGAGCGTGTTCGCTCCGGGTCTGATTACTGTCGATCACGGGGCCGAAAATTGTGACGTCACGGCTCCGCCCCTGAGTGATGTTGCGTTCCGCCCCCTCAATGCAAACCTATGGGAGGGGGTGTGACAGCTCCCATAGGCTTGCAGTGAGGGGGCAGAGCCATGACATCACAATGCTCCGGCCCCGTGATCAACAGTAATAAGACCCGGGGCGAACACGCTCCGGGGACTGATTTTTACTGGGGTGCAGCGTGCAAGATCACGGGGGTCCCCAGCGGCGGGACCCCCGCGATCAGGCATCTTATGCACTATCCTTTGGATAGGGGATAAGATGTCTAAGTGCCGGAGTACCCCTTTAACACACTGCATCTCTTACACATTCAAGACATCTGATCTGGCCTGATACGGTCATCTTATTAGAGGGGTACTTTGAACTGGTGCCGGAAGGTTATACACATCTGTAAATTTTAAAATCTTAAAAGGGTATTCCAGGGGGAGAACTTTTTTTTTTTATGTATCAACTGGCTCCAGAAACTTAAACTGATTTGTAAATTACTTCTATTAAAAAATCTTAATCCTTCCAATAATTATCAGCTGCTAAAGTTGAGTTGTTCTTTTCTGTCTGGCAACAGTGCTCTCTGCTTGTCTCGGGAACTGCAGAGTAGAAGTGGTTTGCTATGGGGATTTGCTTCTACTCTGGACAGTTCCCGAGCCACGTGTCATCAGAGAGCACATAGACAGAAAAGAACAACTCAACTTCAGCAGATCATAAGTACTGAAAGGATTAATATTTTTTTAACCCCTTAAGGCCTCAGCCCATTTTGGCCTTAAGGATCCAGACAATTTAATTTTTACATTTTCATTTTTTCCTCCTCGCCTTCTAAAAATCATAACTCTTTTATATTTTCATCCACAGACTAGTATGAGGGCTTGTTTTTTGCGCGACCAGTTGTCCTTTGTAATGACATCACTCAGTATATCATAAAATGTATGGCGCAACCAAAAAACGCTATTTTTGTGGGGAAATTAAAAAGAAAAACGCAATTTTGCTAATTTTGGAAGGTTTCGTTTTCACGCCGTACAATTTACGGTAAAAATGATGTGTGTTCTTTATTCTGAGGGTCAATACGATTAAAATGATACCCATTATTACATACTTTTCTATTATTGTTGTGCTTAAAAAAAATCACAAACTTTTTAACCAAATTAGTACGTTTATAATCCCTTTATTTTGATGACCTCTAACTTTTTTATTTTTCCGTATAAGCGGTGGTATGGGGGCTAATTTTTTTGCGCCATGATCTGTACTTTTTTTTGAAACCACATTTGCATATAAAAAAACTTTTAATACATTTTTTTTTTTATAAAATGTATTAAAAAAGTAGTAATTTGGGACTTTTTTTTTTTTTACGTTCACGCCATTCACCGTACGGGATCATTAACATTTTATTTTAATAGTTCGGACATTTACGCACGCGGCGATACCAAATATGTCTATAAAATTAATTTTTTACGCTTTTTGGGGGTAAAATAGGAAAAAACGGAGGTTTTACTTTTTTTATTGGGGGAGGGGATTTTTCCTTTTTTTTTTTTTTTTACTTTTTACATTTTTTTACACTTGAATAGTCCTCCTCGTCCTCCTTTTTGTTGCGGGCTGCCGGTGCTGATACTCTATACTGTACACTGTATCCCTATGCCCGGGCGGTGAAAGATAAACAAAATAAACGGACGGGAACATCGGAGAGCCGTCAGCCTATCACCAGCCGCAGCGATGTTCCGCCTCGGCCGGTGATAGGTTGAGCCCACGGTCATGTAAGAAGCCGGCCGGCTCAGTGGGCTCAGCCTATCACCGGCCGTGGCGGAATATCACTGCGGCTGGTGACAGGCTGACGGCTCTCCGACGTTCCCGTCCCCAGGAATAGCGTGAGGCCGACGTAGGAAGGGGCGTTAAAGCTAAAGCGCTTGCGGCTGACGTGAGTAGTACCCTGATGGGGACAGTGCAGCGCTGGGCTGATAATTAATTTGGTGGGGGGGGGGGGGGGGTGAGAAGCAGAACAGCGCTCGCGGGTCACATGATTTGGGGGAAGAAATACCGTTATATACCGTGGAACTGCCATAAGTTACAAAAATACAGTGTTACACATTTTGTCATACTGCCCAGCTCTACTTCAAACCCGAAAGAGGGACATGATTGGACAGAAAAGGGATGCGTTTGGACAAAAAAAATTAGATATATACATATTCTGTAAGATATCATTAACCTCATCTGGACATGCCCCGTAACTGTACAGCGATGCAAGTAACTTCAAGCACAGTGCTCGCTACATAGCATGTGTGCTCCAGCTGCTTTTAGCAGCTGGTTACTCATTAATAATGGCAGGCATCAGCAATTCCACATTAACCCTTCAGATTCCATGCTCAATGTCAATCACTGCATCTAAAGCATCTGCAGGGCTTTGGGGGGGGGGGGGGGGATTCATCAAACTATCCTCGTGCAATCACGGGTGTCTGATGAATCAAGATGGCCATTGGAGCTACTCTTACCTGCTCCCGGCCCTCTGCTGCGATGATCTTCTCTTGTCTGGTAGATCACTGATAACACTGATCAGTGCTATGCCCATGCATAGCACTGATCAGTATTTGAAATCTAAAATTGCAATAAATATTCCCCTGTGAGGACTAAAAAAGTGGTTAAAAAGAAAAAAATTTATAAAAGTAAATATAAATTATAATTTTTTTTTTAAGTCCAAAATTGCTGATATTTGGTTACATCCCAGAAAAAAATGAATAAATGTAATCAAAAAGTCACATAAACAAAACTACAGATCACCGCACAAAAAATTAGCCCTCATACAGCTCTGTATAATAAAAAGTGAGAAAGTTATAGGCGTTCAGAATAGGGCAATTTTTAACATACTAATTTTGTTACATAAAAAAAAATAATAATAATTTTCTAAAAATAAAATGGATGTAAACACGGGTATCATTTTCATTGTATTGACCCACAGAATAAAGTAAACATGACAGTTTTTCCATTAAGTGCACTGCGTAAAAACAAAACCCCAAAAGCTGCAAACTGTCCCACTGTAAATATATATATATATATATATATATATATATATATATATATTTTTTTTTTTTTGTACAAAAGGTTGCACCCCTTGGTGTTCTTTTGAATTTTCTCTCAGACCATCCAGCTCTTGTATCCAGTGCAAGTAGACATGCCTGTCTAGCATCTTTGTCCCACCGCTTGTATACACTTTGTTGGGTAACAGAGTGATTCCTGCCATTCCGCTGCCCAGCCAATATCATTGCACTAAAAATGACATCTAAGACTGGGTTCACACGCGTGGAACTTTTGCGGAATGTCCACACAGAATATTTCACACAGACATTCTGCTGCAGCAGAGTCCCATTGATTTCAGTGGGATTCTGCTGCACTGTTCACATGGCAAAACTTCCAGACCAGAATTCCTGATTCCAGTATTCACAGAAAGAATAGAAAAGTTTATTCTTTCTTCAGAATCCACAAGGAAATCCATTGCCATCTGAGAGACGGCACCTTTCCGAGCAGTCCTAGCGCCCGACGGATAGGGCAAATGTGTGGCATGTCGGCACATGTTTTCTGTGTGGACATTCTGCGTGTTTTCCAAACGTGAACGTAGCCTAAAAAAAGTAAAAACTGGCACACGTTGCATGACAGAGGAACCACACGGCTGCACTTACAGTGCGCTATTGTCATTCCTCTGTGCATGGTCCTGGTTGTGTTTGCACATTTTTATTTTGTTTACTCTTTGACTGGCCATAAATGTGATATTTACCATTTAGACCATTAGCCATCTCGCCCTACTACTTTATTTACATGTGCACTCGTACGCCTCAAGCAGCAGCTTGCCTTCTAAATGCCCCTTGTTCATCCAATGGAATATGCTGGGACATTCTTATACAGATTAGTTCCTAACCAGTTTTCACTAAGTTGAGTATGTGAGCTCTTCACAAGTGGAATCATAAAGGACATACCTTTTTATTGGTTTTCACATTACTGTTATTCTAATATTTCTAATAGATCATCATAATCTGCAGATGGAACAGTACACAACAAGCAGCAATGGCTCTCCAGAACAGATTGTGGTTCAGGCTGGACAGATACAACAACAGCAGGTGAGATCCTGAACTTGAATATGGCTGTATATTGTTGATATCAATGTTTATATTTTCGTCCCCTTTAAGTGGCCCTATGGTCAGTCAAAAAAACATGAGGTTTTATTTCATTTTGTTTTCTCGGGGGCCCTAATTCCAATGATGATTTTAATTGTGAAATTGGTTGGGGAGGGGGTACAGCAATGTATGAAAGACAAAGTTGGAAATGGGGTACCACAGCAATAAAATAGTTTGACGTAAACTCAGTCTTTTTGGTGTGACCATAGGTCCTCTTTGAAAGGTTTGACACGTTTTGAAAAACTTCTTTCATGTTGCTATGACAACCATAGAGGAATAGGCACAGTGCTTAGCTAAATGGTGCTACCGTTTTGTTTTAGCGAATGGTATAGTATCTTAGCACCTAGCCTCAACATTGAAACTGCAACATTTAAGGTTATGCAAATCAAAGTAGTTCTAGTCTGTGGCAAGGAAGCAACTTCAGTTGTATAACTGCCCAGAGGGAAAGCAAATTTCTCTTTTTGGCCGCATGAAATATCAGCAATCAGAACAAGTCAGTACAGTATGGTTGTGTGATGCCTACCTGTTCGTCATCATGTAAGCTAGTACCACTTGTTGCAAACTGAGAGCGATATAATCCTTGAACTGAGACCTTGGCAGATCCATACAAGCGTTGGCCAGGTCAGCACTGGTCAGCATTGCATGTTCCAATGACGACCTGGAATGAAAAACAAAGACAAACCTCTGCACTCTTATGGGGGCATTTATCATTGTCTTTAGAGCAGTTTTTGTGTGAAGATTTGTCTATGGGCGCAGTGCTGCACCTTGGGCTACTTTTTGTGCCTTTTTTTATTTTCACCCCCAAATTTTTTTTTTTTTTAAAGTGTGTACAGACCAGCTGTTGAGGTTGGTCTTATGCAGTGGTAATGAATTTATCAACTGAGAAAAAAAGGTGCAGTGCCACTGAAACTTCTCTAAACAACACCAGCCCAGACTTAGCATAGCTTTTTTGGTGGGTGTGAAGAGTGAAATTCCAGACAATGTGTACCTGCACAAAATATATGAAATTCTCTGTGGCCATTTAATAAATTTAGTGGAGTCATGCAAAAAAAAAGAACTAAAAAATGAACTACATCACACATGTCTCAGTAAATGCCCACCCCCTTAGATCGGCAGATTAGAAGAATGGCACATAGTGATCCATTCTGTTCTGCAGGTGAAATTTAACATCACATACCAAGCATAGGGTGTTAAACAGTGTCTACACAAACCATCGGAAAGTGTTTGCATGATGTTGGGCTACGAGACGATTTCCACCTACTCATGAACTTTTCACCTCACACCACTACTTTCAAAGGCTATCATGGTGTAAAGCAAGATGGTAATGGAGGTCTATCCTCTTCAACAATGAGTTCCGCTGTTGTCTCTGGTGCAGTTGTAGCTGGGCATTGGTCTGGAGACCATGTGGGCAACACCTTGAAGGGGCCTGCAGGATTGATGAGTGCGGTGGCAAAATGTACGGTAGTTAAACCCTTCTCGTCTAAAGCGTGTTGTTACATTAATTTGGTTGTGGAACAAATGCTAGAGCCATTTCACTGAAGTGTCCCAGGAGTCGTTGTTCAACACTTCATCGCCCGGCCTCATGTTTCTTGTCCTATTGTGAGCAGCCTGTGTGAGCTAAATGTGCTACGGTAAGGTGCAACTTGTAGCGCACACCTTACCCCATCTAATTAATACTCCACTAGGAGTGCACCTCGTCTTTTTCTTATTTTTCCTCAAATGTGCTTCTATGTCCTGCAGTATCTTTAGACTGGTCTTCCATTAAGACCCTCCTGGAACGTCATTTGTCAGCAATAACAAAGGGAGCTGTCGGTATCAGATATTGATGATTTGCGTGTCAAAACATTTCTCAGACACCCACTAATAAATTGTTAGCATGCTAAAGTGTGTAAGTGCACAGATTTCTGTTTGTGTGGCGCTCATACTTAGTACTAAATAATACTAAAGAAATATAATTTCAATATTTTTTTTTTTTATTTGCATATCATCAACATATCTACTGATCCTGTGATTTCAATAATTCCTTGACTTTTCCTTTGTGAAATTGCAGTTTTAATGTTGAGGAGT
Organism: Hyla sarda; assembly: GCF_029499605.1. Classification (NCBI taxonomy): domain Eukaryota; kingdom Metazoa; phylum Chordata; class Amphibia; order Anura; family Hylidae; genus Hyla; species Hyla sarda. The sequence goes on along the minus strand of NC_079190.1, from coordinate 322,568,901 downwards.
GTAATGAAAGAGTATGGGGAGAGGAGGTAAATTGAATGTATCACACAGAATATTTATAATTTTTTTAAAAAATTTGAGTCAGATGTTTTTTTTTATTTTTTTTTTATTTCTGAGGTAGGCATATTGCACAAGCTTCTGCTCCGTTAACAGCATTTAGGGATATGCTTTACAGCAGGCATATGGACCTTTTTGAACCTCTAGTCTGAAGCTGACTTGTTGACTTCTATGGTAAAGTTTTCTAGATATGCTCTGTGATCTAGACAGAGGTCAGTGTGCAGGGAGGGGTGGAGGTAAACTGCAACCATCACCTTTTATGAATGGCATAATCCCAGATTATCTATAAATTAGTGTCACCTTTTATTGCAGACCTGTTCTAAAGAACAGGAAGTGTCAGTTTATTATTATGCTTGTTTGCCAGACTGAAAACTGCTAAACTTCAGGATTGGTTTCAAATATAAATCCTTAAAAAAAATGTTTAATATAAAAAAAAATAAAAATAAAATGTATTTTAATCAGATTTGACACCCCCTTTTAAAACCTATCAAGCATTCTGGTCTTCCAGGTCATGTAATGTCTCAGGCTGCACTATCTTAGGCTCTTTATGCTAAGTGCCCAGAGCTCTTATGTGCTTCCCCAGCCCCACCCTCATGTCTGCGTGACAGCTAAAGTGGTTTCCTGATTGGACACTAGAGCTGTCAGTAAGTTCAGAGAAAAGGACCTGGAGAAGAGTTAAAGGGGTTCTCCCTTGTTTATGCTGTTTTTTGTTATTATGTTTGTTATGTGTGTATAAGTATGTGGTTTTTTTATGTGTGTTGTGATTATGTATATATGTATTTTCTTACCTTTTGTTAAGATCCGGAAGCTGGCCCCTTTTTCTTCCAGCAGCTTGCTGTGTAACCTCGGCCTCCGACATGTTGTGTTCGGTAAGTGGGATGTTGGGGGGTGTGTTCTTGCTTCTGTCCTTCCTATCTTCTGACGTCCGAGGCAAATCTTTTCTTCCTGTTTCTTCCGTGGCTCAGCGACGAATCTGCGGACTCTTCCGGCGCATGCGCAGGTAGTTTTTGTTTTTTTTACCAATAAAGTTTTTTTTGTCTAATTAACAAACTGTCTGCACATGCGCGAGTACGCAAGTGCTACGCTAACAGCGTAGCGTACGTTAGGTCTACGCTAATAGCGTAGCTTCGCGCAAGCTCAGACAGTTTGTCAATTAGAGGAAAAAAAACTTTATTGGTAAAAAAAAAAAACTACCTGCGCATGCGCCGGAAGAATCCGCAGATTCGTCGCTGAGCCACGGAAGAAACAGGAAGAAAAGATTTGCCTCAGACGTCAGAAGATAGGAAGGACAGAAGCAAGAACACACCCCCCGACATCCCACTTACCGAACACAACATGGCGGAGGCCGAGGTTACACAGCAAGCCGCTGGAAGAAAAAGGGGCCAGCTTCCGGATCTTCACAAAAGGTAAGAAAATACATATATACATAATCACAAAACACATACTTATACACACATAACACACAAACATAATAACAAAAAACAGTATAAACCAGGGAGAACCCCTTTAAGAGCACGGGGTTCTGAGCACTTAGCTTGAAGGATCTGTCTCTTAGGCACTTGAGATAGGGGTGCCAGGTCGCCACTTTTTCTTAATGGTGCATCCTGTATGACTGACTCTCTTCTTTCCTATACTCAAGGGAACTGTTAGGCTGAGTTCACCTGTAGTATTTTTGGAAATATTTTACCACAAAACAAAAAATGGGTCAAAGTACAGGAGAAAAACATGCAAATATTTCAGTTATAGTTTTTCTAAGTGTCAGTTCCACTGGAGTTGGTTAAAAATTCTGTTCAAAGTACTATGTGTGAACTCAACCTTAACATTTTGGAGTACTCAAACCTTACATTTCAATGGCCTCTATCAGACTGGTGCCTTTGTCTGCCCCCTAGCTACTAAAGAGGCCCATCAGTACCCTGCAGTTGTGGAGTGCTGACAGAGGGAGCCCTACCCACGGTCAGACTTCTGCTTAGATGCTGCAGTTACTATCTACCACTGGCTAATGAAGAAATATGGTTGAAAAATGTTACTCTTTATGCTGGACTTGGTACACTCTCTCATGGTCAGGCTTTTCTTCTTCCTTTCCCTTCTTAGTCTGGTGCAGTTACTGCTGTCCAGTTACAGACCGAGGCTCAGGTGGGAGCAGCCTCTGGACAGCAAGTACAGACCCTCCAGGTAGTTGTGTCTGACGAATGCATGAGCGCTTCATGCAGTCTGTCAACGCTCTCTTGGTTTTGTGTATAAGCATGGGCATAATGTCTTCATATTTATTATTCAGTCTTTGTAAGTTGTTTCATGCATGAAATTGTACATGGCACTGCCAGCATGGTTTAGAAGATTTTCCTGCTTTTGGATCCTGCATGACTCAATCTGCATTTTCCATTCTATCATTGTTCAGTTCCTGCTGTAATGTTTTTGTGTATGTATTATCTTAAAGCTTTACTGTCACTTAACCCTTAAAGGGGTATTTCAGGCCAAAACTTTTTTTATATATCAACTGGCTCCGGAAAGTTAAACATATTTGTAAATTACTTCTATTAAAAAAAAATCTTAATCCTTCCAATAGTTATTAGCTTCTGAAGTTGAGTTGTTGTTTTCTGTCTAACTGTTCTCTGATGACTCGCGTCCCGGGAGCTGTGTAGTTCCTTTGGGGATATTCTCCCATCATGCACAGCTCCCGGGACGTGACATCATCATTGAGCAGTTAGACAGAAAACTTCAGAAGCTAATAACTATTGGAAGGATTAAGATTTTTTAATAGAAGTAATTTACAAATCTGTTTAACTTTCCGGAGCCAGTTGAGAGATAGATAGATAGAGATATATATATATATATATATATATATATATATATATATATATATATATATATATATATATATATATATATATATATATATATTCAAGCAAAAAAAAAAAAAAAAATCCTTGTATCCTTAAAGGGGTATTCCAGGCAAAATATATATATATATATAATAATATAATTTTGCCTGGAATACCCCTTTAAGGATACAAGGATTTTTTTTTTTTTTTTTGCTTGATTTTTTTCCTCTCCACGCTTTTAATAGCCACAACGCTTAGTGTACCTGTCGTCAACAAAAACTTTAATATAATGTAGATAATACCATTATATGTATATTTGTAATATACATTGGTTAAAAAATGTGTATATTTTTGTCCCTGCAGCTATTGCATGTGTGTCTCTATGAGGAGTCCAAATACAGGAAGTGAGGGTGGACAAGCAGGACAGTGTGCACTGAGGCTCTATAACATGCTCCTGGCTCATACATCAGGATGATTGACAAGCCAGGAGTCTGCACAGAGCCCTGCTTGTCCTACCCTCAATTCTTGTTTTTGGACTCCTCATAGAGACACACAGGAGACAGCATTTTTTCACCCAAAAATATGCACAGTTTTTAATCAATGTATATTACAAATTAGGGGTGTAAGAAAAAATCGATTCACTGAATTATTACGATTTTTTCATTTGACAATACTGAATTGATTCAAAATATTTTTGAATCGATCCTTTTTAGGAATGTGGAATTTGTATCTCCCGACGCCCGGGACATGCAGTTCCGGGTGCCGGGCAGGTGAATTTTTTCGGCTCGGGCAAGCAGGGCCGGACCTGACGCGGCGTCGCTCTGGGTGTATGGAGCGGGCTCCCAACTCGTGCCCGCTCCATACTCTGCGGCCCCCGGCTGATTTCAGTAGCCAGGGGCCGCTGATGCATCACCGCCGCTAATATCCAGCATGCGGCGGTCAGCAGTCTGTATGGAGCGGGCTCCGGACTCCTGCCCGCTCCATACTCTGCAGCCCCCGGCTGTTTTCAGTGGCTGGGGACGCCGCTAATAGCCAGCATGCGGCGTTCGCCGCGGCTGGCTATTAACCCTTTAGATCTCCGCTGACAAATCTGTAAATAGTGGGGTGGACGCCCCCCCCCCCCCCCTCCCACCCGCAGTGCAATCGCAGGGTGGGGGGGGGGAGGGGAGGGGGCGGATCCACTGTGGAGGTAGCCGGAGGGCTTACCTCTGCTTCCTTCTGTCCCGTGGCTCTGTCATTGATAGAGCCTGGCTTGACTAGGCTCTATCAATGGATCACAGATCAATGGAGTTCAATAGAACTCTATTAGACTTTTAGGAGGAATCATTAGATTCCTCAGACAGATGAATAAAGTGTATAAAAAAAAAAAAATGTTTTAATAAAAGTATAGAAGACATTGTTTTTGAGACAGAATCGGGATATATATTGCGATATATTGTCCCGTAAACAGAATCGGGATATATCGTATCGTCATACATTTATCGCAATACGTATCGTATCGCCAAATTCTTACCTATTCACACCCCTATTACAAATATACATATAATGGTATTATCTTCATTATATCAAGTTTTTGTTGATGACGGGTACACTTTAAAATTTTCCACCTATTGACCAATATGAGGAATTTGTTTTTTGTGCCATCAATTTTACTTTGTAATGGCAAAACTCTTTTCACTACAAAATCTTTGGCGTAACAAAAAAACTAAACAAAAATATTTGTGAGGCGAAATTGAAAGGGAAAAAACGCCATTTTAAAGCTTTTTGGCGACTTTTGTTTCAACCTATTGATAAAAAGGACATGTTATCTTTATTCTGTAGGTCCTTGTGATATACTGTTTATATAGATTTTCTTTTATTTCTTTAAAAAAAAAATGTATAACTTTTTGTAAGAAAAGTAGTATGCTTCAAATTGTCCTTTTCTGACCCTAAAATGTTGTATTTTTTTTTTCCCAGTTAAAAAAAAAAAGGGGTCTGTAAGAGGACTTCTTTTTGTGCTGTGATCTTTAGTTTTTATTGGTACCGTTTTTGTTGTGATGGGACTTTCTAATCATTTTTTTTTTTGTATTTGAAGTGACATTTATGTCATTGACCGTGTGGTTTCATTAACATATTTTAATAGTTCGCACATTTCTGCACATGGCAATATCACATTTGTTTGATTTTTGTTTACGATATTTTATTTGAAAAATGGGGCAAGGGGGTAATATAAACTTTTATTAGGGAAGGGACTTATTTCTGTATTTTTTTACATAAAAAAAAAATTTAAGTCCCCATATGGAATATTACTTGCAATCTTTCCATTGCATACACTGGCCAATGCCCTGCTTAGCACAACATTGATTATTATTGTGTTTCCATTAACACAGGCTTCTGAGGCTGCCTGCAGAGATGGAGCACCTATTAGACTAGAAGGAGCCAGGTGGCCCATCCTCCCAGCGGATCAGGAGCCCAGGATTTCACCATGGTGGTCCTGATCAGCTCTACTGAGCTATGGGGAACCGATCTTTAGCATTTTTCAGTATCTAAAGGGTTAATGCAGGACATCACCGGACATCACCCTGATCAGATTCTGAGCGTGCTTCAAAGACCAGGAGAGGGAAGAGAGTGTACATTTACACACTTTGTCCTCAAGGGGTAAAAAAACAGGAGGAGGGGGTGAGAACCGTCAAGAGTTTTACCTCCTTAAGAACTGAGGGTTCTTTGGTTTTTTTCCGCCTTAGGCTGGGTTCACACCAAGTTTTTGCAATACAGTTCCCGTATCAGGTTTTTGATGAAAAACTGATTCCTCAAAACCTGACTAAACTGTATAATAACGTGTGTATACAAATAAAGGAAAAAAAACAGTGCAAAGTCAAAAACTGTATGGTGCAAACCGGATGGATCCGTACGCACATATGGTTCTGTATGGTTCCCATTGACTCCCATGTTAAAAAAATAAATAAAAAAAATACACGTATATGGTTTTTCACCCGGACTAAAAACCTTGGTAGGCTATGGTTTTGGGTACGGGAATAAAACGTACAAAACCGTACAAGACTCGAAACGGATGCAACCAGATGCATCGTTTGGCATACGGCTTTCAATGGCGGGTCAATGCATACGGTTTTCAATTCGGTTCCATACAGTTTTCAAGTTGAAAACGTATACGGGAACTGTATTGCAAAAACGTGGTGTGAACCCAGCCTTACCTTTTAAAAATCATAACTTTAAATTTTGCACCTATAGACCCATATGATGGCTTGTTTTTTGTGACACCAATTGTAGTTTGTAATGACATCATTGTAATAATCATTTTACCAAAAATCAACTGTGAAAGCTAAATAAAAAATATTTGTGGGACAAATTTGAAAAAAAAAACCCGCCATTATGTAACTTTTGGGGCTTTTGTTTCTACGCAGTGCATTTTACGATAAAAAGGACACCTCATCTTTATTCTGTATGATTAGAATTATACCCTACTTAGGTTTGATTTTGTTTTACTTCTAGTAAAAATCATAACTGCATGCACGAAAGTAAATACCGTATTTTCCGGCATATAAGACAACCCCCAACTTTTACAGTTTAAAATATAGAGATTGGGATATACTCTATATATATATATATATATATATATATATATATATATATATATATATATATATATATATATATATATATATATATATATATATAATATATAATATATATATATATATATATATCTACTCTTCTACCGCGATACGGTACCTTACTATTTTTCCCCCACATTAGGCTGTCGGCATAGTTCCCCCGCCCCCCTCCCCCCGCATTAGGTTGGCAGTATTGTTCCCCCACATTAGGTTGTAGTTCCCCCACATTAGGTAGGCAGTGGACCCCACAGACATACAGAGCCTTCAGCCATATACAATGTATGGCTGGAGGCCTTATGTCTGTGTACTGCCCCACTTCAGTGCTCCGACCACCGCTCCTCCGGTCCGGGGTCACTATCTACTGCTATGGCCTATAGATCATAGCTGTAGGTCCCGGGACCGGAGGAGCGGTGGTTGTTGCACCGAAGATGACGTGCTGGTAATTTACCATGCCCGCACGTCCTTGCTTCTCCGTTCTGCTTTTGCTATGGGCGCACGCACGGGACGTCAGTGACATCCCTGCGTGTGCTACCTCACGGCGGCCTCTGCATTTTTTAAAATGATTCCTCCTAAAAGTCCTCTAAGGGGACTAAAAGTGGTAAAAAAAAAAAAAGAAATAAAAAAAAAAAGTTTAAAAACACACTCATTAACCCCTTCCTTATTAAAAGTTTTATTCACCCCCTTTTTCCAAATTCCATATAAAAAATATGTAAACATAAAATAAAAATAAAAACATGTGGTATCGCCGCATGCGTAAATGTCCGAACTATAAAAATATATCCTAAATTAAACTGCACGGTCAATGGCGTACGCGCAAAAAAAATTCCAGGTTAATAAGTGGGGTCTGGATGTTAAAGGGGTACGCTACTGCTAGACATCTTATCCCCTGTCCAAAGATGTTGAATTGTGGGGGCCCCTCTGCTGGGATCTCCTGCAGCACCTGGCATTCTAAACAAACGCTGGGTTCCGGCGGCAGTGGTTGTGACATCATGACCACGCCCCCTCCCATAGACATGAATGCCTGAATGGAGGGGGCTTGACGTCATGATAGGGTGTGGCCATGACATCACTGCCACCCGCTCCAAGCATTCTGAACAAGGAGTACCCTTTACCCACTAATTACTCGATTGGGAGAAGCTCTCAGCTGAGCACTACACTCACAAACTCCATATTTTTCCATCTTGTTGCAAGAAGGGTATAATAAAAAATAATAAAAAATCAGATACAGTAGAGCTTTTGTTTTTTTTCTGGTTACAGGTAGTAGTAATTTGTAGGTGTCATACATCCCTATGAGCACTACAATGTTCACCTGGTTTTGTGTAGTCTTGAACAAGTGAGACCTCAGTACCCTGACATTTTTTTTAAGTACATGGGTGAATGGAACGATTTCACTGATGAAAACCATAGTGTGGCAGTAGCACCTATATGGTAGCAAATACCCTTTGTGCTTTATATAACTGAAGATAAACTGCCACTTTTTAACAGTTGATTTTATTTCCTAACCTCTGCTTGCTTTCTTATTCAGGTACAAGGCCAGCCGCTAATGGTTCAAGTCAGTGGGGGACAGCTGATTACCTCTACTGGTCAACCAATTATGGTTCAGGCAATGGGTGGGCAAGGCCAAACTCTTATGCAAGTACCTGTATCTGGATCTCAAGGACTTCAGCAGGTAGGTTTTATGGACTAAGGTGGGAATTTATCATGCTATTTAGAGATGGTTTTATTTAGAGGATCCCGAAGTGGACCTGGAGCAGCGGGGATAGGTGAGCGAACCTGTCCGGGATGCTTAAACTGCTATCCGACAGCAGCTTAAGCATTTTGCACTGTCGGATAGCAGTTAATGCGATGGCCCCGACATATAAAAGCATCGTATGTCTATGCTGACATCGACATGCGATGGCCTCTGAGAGGCCATCGTATGTCGATTTCATCATATGTCGGGGCCATCGTAGGTCGGGGGGGTTACTGTACATATATAATAATAATTAAAAAAAATTCTTAACAGATACAGCTGGTACAGCCAGGGCAAATTCAGATTCAAGGAGGACAAGCTGTTCAGGTGCAAGCACAGCAGGGTCAGCCACAGCAAATAATCATTCAACAACCACAAACTGCGGTTACAGCAGGACAGAGCCAGGTATGATGTCTTGTATCAAGTAATGGCATGTTTTGATTTTTAAACTTTTATGTTTAGAACTTTTACACCACCTGAAATGTATTCTTGTTCCCATCTAGAATCAGCAGCAGATAGCTGTTCAAGGTCAGCAGGTTGCACAAACGGCAGAAGGACAAACTATTGTTTACCAGCCAGTCAATGCTGATGGCACAATTCTACAGCAAGGTCATTCTTTGTGGTTGTGCTAGATGTTGTTTTTGTTACTCCTGCTTTATCATTTCCATTTTTAGCATGATTATGCAATTCCCAAAACATGACACTCTTCTGTGACTATGATGTATCCTTCTGTTTACAAAAATGTGTCATCTCTGCTAGTCTGCTTGTCCATGGTGAACACTAGAAGTTCCCAGGAATTAATTTTGCGACCTCCCTTTCTTTGTCCCTCTGTTTCCTATTTTGTGTTGTTTCCTAAAGTGACAGTCCCTGTTACAGGAATGATTACCATACCAGCTGCAAGCTTGGCAGGAGCCCAGATTGTGCAAGCTGGAGGAAACACCAACACCACGAATAGTAGCCAGGGAACAGTGACTGTTACTCTACCTGTGACTGGAAATGTGATGAACTCTGGGGGCATGGTTATGGTATGTACAATTATATATTTTATTTTTCTCATAAAGCTGATGTCCAATCAGTTTATTAATTTAATAGGTTTTCTGCTTATTTAGATGGTTCCTGGTGCAGGTTCTGTGCCTGCTCTGCAAAGAATCCCTCTACCAGGAGCTGAAATGCTGGAGGAAGAACCATTATATGTAAATGCAAAGCAATATCATCGCATTTTGAAAAGGCGCCAGGCACGAGCCAAATTGGAGGCTGAGGGCAAAATCCCCAAAGAGAGAAGAGTGAGTAGTTATTTATGATGAGGCAGTAAATGTTAACAATGCCAACGTGGTATAGTGGTGCACATATGGAGCATTGTTCACCTCAGAAATGTAAGTATTTTTACTTGAGTAAATACATAAATCACAAAACATTCAATAGCTGAACATTTTAGCTTCATGAAATGTACCTTAACCACCTTGGACCTGTATACTCGTCCTTGTTCCGTTAAGCAGGTATGGTGCGGGCTCCCTACTCGAGCCCGCACAATACCAGCTCACCCCCAGTTGATTCTTGTAGCTGAGGGTCGGTATAGCCGAAAGATCGCCGCTCTCAAAGCTGACAGCGGCGTCTAAAGGTACCTTTTTACTGCTCCCTGGTGATCCAGTGGGGTGCGGCGATCCACTGCTGTGGTAGCCGGAGGGCTTATCTCATGTCCTCTGCTGGCTGCGGCTCTGAAAATGATAAAGCCTGGCAGGACAAGGCTTTAACAATCGAGCGCAGAGCACACAGATCAATGTGGTTCAATGGAACCCCATTGATTTGTATGAGGAATCTAATGATTTGTCCTAAAAGTCCCCTAAGGGGGCTAAAAGTGTGGAGAAAAAAAAGTTTAAAAACACACACATTAACCCCTTCCTTATTAAAAGTTTAAATGCCCTATTCAATATAAAAAATATATAAACAATAAAAAATTGTGGTATCGCCGCGTGCGTAAATGTCCAAACTATTAAAATATAAGGTTAATTAAACCGCACAGTCAATGGCGTACACGTAAAAAAAAAGAAATCCAAAGTCCAAAATTGCATATTTTTGGTCACTTTGTATACCCTAAAAAATATATAGGGTATATAGCAAAACAACCATGCTACTGATAAAAACTTCAGATCACGACGCAAAAAATGAGCCCTCATACCTCCCCGTATACCGAAAAATAAAAAAAAGTTATAGGGGTCAGAAGAGGACAATTTTAAACATACTAATTTTGGTGCATGTAGTTATTTTTTTTTCGTAGTAAAATAAAACCTATATAAATGGGGTATCATTGTAACTGTATGGACCTACAGAATAAAGATATGGTGTAATTTTTACTGAAAAGTGCACTGCGTGGTGAAATGATTGATGTAGTTGCAAAGTACAATTGGTGGCGCAAAAATAAGCCCTCATGAGTCTCTAGGTGCAAAATTAATAGCGTTATGATTTTTAGAAGGTGATGAGGGGTTAAACAAAAGAAAGTTATCCATTTTCATAAATGGCATATGTTTTAAGCATGGAAATATGGAATCAGCAACAAAAAAAACTTAGCACAATTGCAACTTTGTTCCTCCTCCCCAGACTTTTATTTTGGCCCTAATATTTTAAGTCATAGGTTTTACCAACGATAAACTATATTCTACATCAACAATAAATCTAGTACCAGTTTTCTTAAAGGGGTACTATAGGGAACTGAACATTTTTACACATCTATCCAAAGGATAGGGGATAAGTGTCTGATTGCCATGGGGTGAGTTTTCTTACCGCAGAGGACACAAGTAGCTGAACCCCGTACAAGAGATCAGACACTTATCCCCTATCCTGTGGATATTGCCTGATAAGGTCAGTTCCATGGATTACCCCTTAAAATCCTTAAGCACGCGCCCTGACGTCCTGGTAGTTAAGGAATTCCAATCCCCACCGCGTGGACAGGGATGCCTGTGTAAATCATTCAGCAAGTACCCCGTGCAAACCCCTGGGGGGGGTCCTGAGACCTATATATCCCTACACAGGTACAAAACGGAACCTCCAGCTGCTGCAAAACAACTCCCAGTGTTGCCGGACAGCCATTGACTGTCAAGGCATGCTGGGAGTCTTGCAACAGCTGGAGGCACCCTGTTTGGGAAACACTGCCGTAGGGTATTTTTGGCATCTGAGGCAAGTGTAATTCTTACATCCGGGTCAAATCCCTTATTTAGGCCTCAAATGCGCATGGCGCTCTCTCACTTCAGAGCCCTGTCGTATTTCAAGGCAACAGTTTAGGGCCACATATGGGATATTTCCGTACTCTGGAGAAATTGCCTAACAAATTTTGGGGGGCTTTTTCTCCTTTTACCCCTTATGAAAAGGTAAAGTTGGGGTCTACTCCAGCATATAAAAAAAAATATATTTTTACACTAACATGCTGGTGTTGCCCCATACTTTTCATTTTCACAAGAGGTAAAGGGGTAAAGGAGTAGGAAAATACCCCATATGTGGGCGTAAAATGCTCTGCGGGCACACAACAAGGCTAAGGAGTGAGAGCGCACTATGTACATTTGAGGTGATTTGCACAGGGGTGGCTGATCGTTACAGCGGTTCTGACCTAAACGCAAAGAAAACCACCCACGTGTGACCCCATTTTGGAAACGACACCCCTCAAGGAACAGAACAAGGGGTATAGTAAGCCTTAACACCCCACAGGTGTTTGACGAATGTACGTTAAAGTTGGATGTGAAAATGAATTTTTCCCCTATTGCCCCTTGTGAAAATGAAAAACTTGGGGTAACGCCAGCATTTTAGTGAAAAAATCTAATTTTTCATTTTCACATCCAACTTTAGAGGAAATTTGTCAAACACCTGTGGGGCTCACTGTACCCCTTGTTACTTTCCTTGAGGGGTGTTTCACAAATGGTGTGCCATGTGGTGCTGTTCCAGCACCATAGGGACTTCCTTAATGCGAAAAACCATTTTAAAAAAAACTCTCTCTCCAAAATCCCATTGTTGCTTCTTCTCTTCTGAGCCCTCTACTGCACCCGCCAAACACTTTACATACACATATGAGGTACAGTGACACCCCCCCCTCCCGACCTACGATGGCCCCGACATATGATAATTTCAGCATGCGATGGCCTCTCAGAGGCCATTGCATGTTGAAGGAAGCATCAACATGCGATGCTTTTGTATGTCTGGGCCATCGCATAAACTGCTATCCGGCAGCGCAGACTGCTTCAGCTGCAGCCGGATAGCAGTTTACAGTGCCCGATGTGCTCCGGTGATGGTCTCTTACCAGTCCTCGGGGCTCCGGAGCATCCTCTTCTGGATCCGCTGCATCCGCCGGTGCTCTCCTTCGTCGTCTTTGGGATGGAAAAAATTGTATTTAACGAAGTTTATATTTTTTTGAACGAAATTTTTATTAGTTTTTAAACAGGGACCAATTTTTGTAAGCAGGCAGGGACCTAAAAATGTAGCCCAAAAAAAAGTGTATAAAAGGGCCATTTAATTGTAAAAATATATTTTTTTATAATTAATTTTGTGAAACTTTCTATTAGTAATGTATTTTAATTATGTGTTTAAAAGAAATTTTTTTTCATTTACATTTTTAAGGTACTACTACTACTCTCAGCATGGAACAGACTGTTCCATGCTGGGAGCTGTAGTACCTGTACTTATAGACAGATCGCCCTGGGTGTCACTCCTGACACCTGATGCGATCATCCTTTATAATACTGAGATGCGTAGCGGCTCTATATAGCGCTCGCATCTCTGCTCTGAACTCCTGGCCGGCCAGTGATATTTATATTCATTTTTGCCGCTCAGAGTGGCTGCAACCATTCGGCCAATTACCAATCCCTGCTCTCGGTGGGAAATATGAATCGGAGAGCTGAATTTCTATCCACATCACTGGCCGGCTATATAATGCAGAGATACGGAATGCAGGAGAAAGCCGCTCCGCATCTCGGAAAGATGAAGCACGATCGCAGTAGGTGTCAGGAGTGACAGCTGCTGTGATCTGACCTTAACTGCAGGTACTACTGCTCCCAACATGGAGCACACTCTGCTCCTTGCAGGGAGCTGTAGTACCTGCATCAATAGACACCCGCTGCGATCCTCTTGTTTAAGCTATAGAAGTGGGCGGCACTTCTCTGGTCCCCTGCCCGCACTGTATTCTTCTCTGTTGTAAAATTATCTTCACATCACAGATTCGTATATGCCGCTGAGAGCAGTGATTGGCCGACACCATCTGTGCAGGGGAGCGGAGAAGTGCGACTGTGACGCCCGCTTCTATAGATTATATAGGAGGATCGCAACAGGTGTCAGAAGTGACACCTGGGCGATCTGTCTATTAGTACAGGTTCTACTACTCCCATCATGGAACAGTCTGTTCCATGCTGGGAGTAGTAGTAGTACCTTAAAAAAATAGAAAAATAAAAAAAACACACACTTTATTAAACACATAGGGGGAGATTTATCAAAACCTGTGCAAAGGAAAAGTTTCCCATAGCAACCAATCAGATCCATTCTTTCATTTTGCAGAGGCCTTGTTATAAATGAAAGAAGCAAGCTGATTGGTTGCTATGGGCAACTTTTACTTTGCACAGGTTTTGATAAATCTCCCCCATAATTAATAAATTACTAATACATTTTCACAAAAATAATTATAAAAATATATATTTTACAATTAAATGGGCCCTTTATACATTTAAAATATTGCTGGCTAAATTTTTAGGTCCCTTCTTGCCCATTCTAAAAAAAATATGAATTTAGTTTTTCCATCCAAATACAATTTTTTCCATCCCTACTGTATCTTTATTTATTTTATTTTTTTTTATGGTACTCTACAGAGTACTCCTGCTCCGTCCTGCCCGTGCTGCAAAATAGATTAAAATGAACCATCACTCTCCTCCCTGGGTTCCCGCGGAGCGCCACTACAGCTGATCGGTCCTCCGGTGCATCTCCTTCATACTTCAGGGTGTAACGAAGAGTCACATGGCGCTCAGCCTATCGCCGGCCGAGGCAGAACATGGCGGCAGCCGACTATAGGCTGATCGCCATGTGACGCTTCGTTACACCCGGAAGTATGAAGGAGATGCACCGGAGGACCGATCAGCTGTAGTGGCGCTACGAGGGAACCCAGGGAGGTGAGTGATGGTTCATTTATTTTGCAGCCCGGGCAGGACGGAGCAGGAATACTCTGCACTAGAGTACTCCTTTTAAGTCCAAAAAAGAATAAAAACTGCCTGCAGAAACGCCAAAGTTAAAACCCACATGTCGTTTTTCTTGGTGTTTTTAGACTTCTAAGGGAGAAAAACGCCACGATTTCAGTGAAAATAAATGCCAGTCTCAACATGCTGAGATTCTGAAACACAGAAGTGAAAAAACACCAAAAGGATAAAAAAAAAGCCAAAGTGGAAAAGTTGTTTTGCCTTTTGCTATTGACTTTTAGCTAACATCTGGCCACAGCGTTTTTTCTCTAAAAAAAAAAAAAAAAAAAAAAAAAAACCATTTGGCATTTTTATTGGCGGTTTTGCCAAATGTAGCCTTATACAGGTTGTGCACTCAATACTTTACATTGTAGCAAATTGTAATTTCTTCAGTGTTGTCACATGAAAAGATATAATAAAATATTCACACAAATGTCAGGGATGTACTCACTTATGTGAGATACTGGATAATGAATGGCTACTTAATTAGTGACACCCATCTAGTAGTGTGTTGGACTGCTTTCAGCCTTTAGCAACGCAGCAGGTTGTCTCTGCATTGATTCTACTAGGTGTTGTAATTGTTCAGTGGGAATATTGGCCCATGATGACAGGATCACTTCTCACAGTTGCTGCTGATTAGATGGTAGTTGGGCCATGCTCTGAACAGTCTTCTCTACCTCACCCTTAAGATGCTCCATAGGATTTAAAGGGGTACTCCAGTGAAAACCTTTTTTCTTTTAAATCAACTGGTGGCAGAAAGTTAAACATATGCAAATTACTTCTATTAAAAAATCTTAATCCTTCCTGTACTTATTAGCTATTGAATACTAAATAGGAAATTCTTTTCTTTTTGGAATGCTCTCTGATGACATCACAAGCACAGTTCTCTCTGCTGACGTTATTATAATAACGCTTTATTTATTGTTGTCCTTAGTGGGATTTGAACCCAAGGCCCCTAGCATACATCTGCTATGCATGGTTGCTAAAACGGACAGAGATGTCAGCAGAGAGCACTGTGCAGGTGATGTCATCAGTGTTCCAAAAAGAAAGGAATTTCCTCTGTAGCATTCAGCAGCTAATAAGTACTGGAAGGATTAAGATTTTTTAATAGAAGTAATTTACAAATATGTTTAACTTTCTGCCACCAGTTGATTTAAAAGAAAAAAGGTTCTCACAGGAGTACCCCTTTAAGGTAATGTGTTAGAGTGGGTAATGGGTTAGGGTGTTTAGTTTATGAGGGGATCAGTTCTGTCAAACTAATCTGATCAGCTTTTATATGGAGGTAAGCCTAAAACTGGATTTGGGGTGAAATGCTTGATTTGTGTAAAGCTACATAAAGGGTAGGTACATGAAACGAGAAAGACATAGGGGGAGATTTATCAAAACCTGTCCAGAGGAAAAGTTGCTGAGTTGCCCATAGCAACCAATCGGATCCCTTCTTTAATTTCTAACAAGGCCTCTGAAAAATGAAAGAAGCAATCTGATTGGTTGCTATGGGCAACTCAGCAACTTTTCCGCTAGACAGATTTTGATAAATCTCCCCCTTAGAGCTTGAGCAGGTTCATAGTTGGGAAGCCAAAGTAATAAATGGAATGAATGAGTGGTCTACTATTTATCAAAATTAGGGTTATTTAGTTTAGAAAATTGCTAAGGGGCAACCTAATAACTTTCTAATAGCTGATCTCACTTCAAAGATCTTTCCTATGATCTATTTATACCCAAGACACTAACAATAACAGATGGGCAACCTCTATGCTTAGAGATACTACACCAGCGTAGAACAGAAGTGAGGCTATGGAACTCCCTACCAGAGGATTGTGAACTTACTTAGTTTCAAAGTGACTTGGCTGCATTTCTGGAGTGTAAAAATATAAGTAATTGTTATATAGGTCATTGAGGTCATCTTGATTGTAATCCTGCCTGTGATGATAGTTAGGAGTCTGCTAAAAAGTTTTGTAGTGTTGGCACAATGCATAGTTTTCGACTTAATTAATGCACCGAAGCTTACGAATGGTTTCTGTGACATTTGACCCTTCAGGAACTTCCTGCTCAGCCAGTCACAGACTGCAGCTGTATCCCACTTTCACTGTTAGATTTACTAAAATTTGTAATGTGAAAACATTTATTTTTTAGGCTCCTTTGACTTCAGTTGGCAAAATCAGACAAAACAAAATATCTGCTGCATGGTTGAAATTCCGTAACTCCTTTATTCCTTAGACCAGAAGATAACTTTTAATTATCTGTTGTTTAAATCTGGTTTGGTCTGTTTTAACCCGTTATAGCCCGTTAATAACAGATGTTATTTTGTGAAAGAAGATTGTAACGGGAGAAATAATGCATGCATCCATTATTAATGGGTTAAAACGGATAATGTAAAAATCCCATAGACTATAATGGGATTTTCTAACGGCCGTATGGGCTTTTGTAATGGCCGTTTAACAGCCGGTTTTCAGGGTTTTTATTAGGGATCGACCGATATCTGTTTTTTAGGGTCGATACCGATAATCTGTGCAGGTTAGGGCCGATAGCCGATAACTTATACCGATATTCCGGTATAAGTTATCGGCTATTTACCCCCCCCCCCACCGCTGCATATCATTGATTTAAAGCGGGCGCTTTAAATCAATGAACTGCAGCGGCTTTTGCAGTGCCATAGACCGCCGCCGCCACCCGCTTCTCTCCCCCTGCCTGTCCGGGGGTCCTGAGTACTGCCACCGCTCCGCCGCACCGCCCTGGCCCCATTGCCTCCCCCATCCCAGGTTTTATAATTACCTTTTCCCGTGATTATTGGCCGATAATATCGGCCAAACCGATAATCCCTAGTTTTTATAACTGACGTTTATAAACGGCTGAATTTTATAATGTGAAAGCAGCCTTAGTCGTCTTTCTTCCTCCTTCTTTTTTGTGTTGTGGTCTTCTTATCCCTTGAATTTTTTTTCTCTTTTTATTTTTTTTATTGTTTGTGTTTAGAAATATTTGCACGAGTCACGTCATCGTCATGCTATGGCCAGAAAGAGGGGAGATGGAGGACGCTTTTTCTCTCCAAAAGAAAAAGAGGGTCACCACTTGCAGGTAAATTCTGCTGACTTAATTGATTGGTAAGGTCTTGTTTGTTTTATGCTCCTGCTATGTGGGACAATACAATTTATTGGACACACTACTCACTGCAGGATAGATCACAGATTAGTAAAAATCAACAAACTTTAAGCTACAAGTATTTTGAAGGGTTGTCATCCTCCTGGATCCACTAGTCTTTTTTTTTTTTTTTTTTTCCTCAGTCTAATGGTTTTGTCCCCCCTAATAAACTCCAAATATATATGGGGATGTTGGAACTGTGTTTTTGATACACAAGTCTGCTAATGTGCAGAACACAGTATGTTCAGGAGAGGGTCATCATAGGGAATGGTGTGGTTACTTCATTGCAAGCAGGGGTATTGTAGGAGTCAGGGACTACTTCCCATGTATCAAGTTGTGTATCTTGCATATCCATAAGGTGATGGAAAAGATGGGGAAAAGAAGAAATCTACTGTAAGTAACAAGGCTTTCATATGTGCGCAAGGCCCTGATGCACATCTTTTTGCTTAAATTGTGTATGCTTCCAAAGAAAAAGGGACATACTGTATTTATCTGTCCCAACCTGCCTGGCTATAGTAGAGCACTCACCACCATTCCTTGGTAACTAAACATATGTTGGTCGACTCACCTTAAAACAGTGGTGAAGTGTTAAGGCATTCTTTGTCTTTGCATCTGCTTTAATTGATTATTGATGTATACCGGGGATTAAGATTCTAATGTAAAAATACTTAAAGGGGTATTCCAGGCCAAAACTCTTTTATATATACCAACTGGCTCCGGAAAGTTAAACAGATTTGTAAATTACTTCTATTAAAAAATCTTAATCCTTCCAATAGTTATTCGCTTCTGAAGTTGAGTTGTTGTTTTCTGTCTAACTGCTCCCTGATGACTCGCGTCCCGGGAGCTGTGCAGCTCCTATGGGGATATTCTCCCATCATGCACAGCTCCCGGGAGGTGACATCATTGAGCAGTTAGACAGAAAACTTCAGAAGCTAATAACTATTGTAAGGATTAAGATTTTTTAATAGGAGTAATTTACAAATCTGTTTAACTTTCCGGAGCCAGTTGATATATATAAAAAAGGTTTTGCCTGGAATACCCCTTTAAGTGTGTGGATTTTACTAAACTGGAATGCAGCCTTCAGTGAGTAGTAGCAGCTCAACAAGTCAATGCCTGAGTCCTTAAAGGGGTTGACAATTCTAGAACTTTTTTGTAAAATGTGGCAATGATAATAAATCATTTACTGCTCAGACTCCATACTGTTAGACCCTTCCCCCGCTCTGTATAATGACTCTCCACCCTTCCCGATCCCCCATCCTGATGTGGCTGGATGGAGATGCTGTCTATAATATGGCATCCTATAGAAAAACCTGTAACTGCGCAGAATGATGTAGCTAATGCATATTTCTGTTCAGCACATTGTCACTAGTTCATACTGCATAATGAGGCAAGGATAAGGAGACGATAAAACTTAATGGATCTGTCTCTTACCTAATAAATTTAAAAACGGCTTTACTCAGGTAAGAAACAAGTACCATTAGTTTTATCTGATAATGTTGCAGCTGTGAGCTGACCAATTCCCTTTCAGAGCATGAGAACATAATTAAGGATTAATAGACAAGCCAGAATTTCTCCCAAAACAGAGTTGGTCATCTGTAGACATCTGGTTTGGGGTTTGTTGCCCCTTCGCATATCCTTTTTAAAGGGGTACTCAGTGGAAAGCAATTTCATATCAACTGGCCCTAGAAAATTAAACAGATATGTATTAGGAGCAAATCCCCATAGCAAACCTCTCCTGCTCTGGACAGTTCCTGACATAGACAGAGGTGTCAGCAGAGAGCACTGTGGTCAGACTGAAAAGAACAACTCAACTTTCTCTGTAGTATACAGCAGCTGATAAGTACTGGAAGGATTACAATCTTTTAATAGAAGTATCCTTTATAGTCTGTTAATAGTAATCTGTTTAACTTTCTAGCGCCAAATTATATGAAAAAAAATTGTTTTCCACTGGAGTACCCCTTTAACAGTGGAGATGGCCTATAAAATTCTACATACCTGAAGGAGAATCCTTTAGTCCCATGACAAATCCTTTAGTCCCTCTTTGCTAGCCGTCACTCTGCCCTGTATTGACTAGGAACAACAACACTAAAACAATTGTGGAACTTCCTTCTGGCTTAGCTATTAATCCCTGGTCATGTTCTATGGCTCTTTTATAGGTGGTTCAATGACAACAGGATCTTTTTGCACATCACTTTTAACTGTGAAGCATGCATGGCCTTTACATTTTCACACATCTTTTGGCTTTCTCCTTTTTATAGGAAGTCTTTCTGTTTACTATATACGCTATATCTATTGACAAACTTCATTTGGTTATTTTACTTGATTTATTGTTCAGTCCCTTAGGGGATGTCAGTGTCATCCCTTGACCTATGATGATTTAGTGTTCTTAGTATACCAAAGCATTTTGCCTACCAATGTTTTTATTTGTGCCTCTGACATATACTAGTAGGTATACTTTTACATATACCTCTGTTAGGCCTCCAGCAGTCATTGTTACCCCATAATCACAATTGTAAGTGCCAATGGTGTCTAAGGGAGCTCCCTTCCCTTGTCATATCCTTTACATTGTGCAGTCACCATGCAGTCCTCTGGGGATTGTGGGAAAGTGTGTGCTCTGTTACATGGCAACAGCAGGGTCACAGTTCAGAGAGGAAACCAGAAGTGATCATATGCATGGCAGAGAATAAGGTTTGACCACCTTTTCTTTATTAGAGAACTTTTTTAAAGTGGGTTGTCCCATTATGCAAAGTTGGTCAAATCAGATGTGTACATATATGTGAAGGAGGATAAATGTACTGTTTTTAAGTTAAAATGACCTCCATACCTGTACTGTACTTCTCCCCCATGGATCTGAGTACTTCCTGGTTTCCTCTCTGGACTGCGATCCTGCTGTTGCCGGACAACAGAGAACACTTTCCCACAATCCCCCTTGCTTGTATGTACTGCCATTACCTTCAGGAGACTGCTGATGAACTGATCATGTGTGACCCACATAGGGGATAAGTAAGCTTATATCTCTCAAACAGGACATTTTTAGTAATGATTGTACATTGGAAATATGTTAAATTTCACATAATGCATCTGTTTAGACCTAATGGGGCAACCCCTTTAAAGGAGTACTCCGACGCAACCTGTTTATGGGGGAAATGAAGCATTAATAAAAGTTATATCACATTGTAATATACTCACGTTGTCCATGTCGGCTTCTTCCCGGACTTCTCTCGCTTTTCCATCTGGCCGGAAGCTGGGTCCTTTGATGAAGCTCGACCGCATCTTCTTCACGATCCGGCACCATCTTCGCCTGGTGACTCATCGCTTTCATGAGTCACTGTGGGCTGTGCCGGCCTCCCAGCCCGGAGTCGGCTACTCCCCCAAAGTTAATTTATTCTGCGCATGCGCAGTACTACGCAAATAGCGTAGGGCTAACGCTAGGCTCCTATCGCTGCCTACGTTAGCCCTACGCTATTTGCGTAGTGCTGCGGCATTCTTGTGACACCGCTAGGGCAGGGTTTCCCAACCAGGGTGCCTCCAGCTGTTGCGACACTACAAGTCCCAGCATGCCCGGACAGCCGAAGGCTGTCCTGGCATGCTGGGAGTTGTAGTTTTGCAACAGCTGGAGGCACCCTGGTTGGGAAACACTGCGCTGGTGGGCACATGGATCAGTGGGCTAGTGGGCACATGGATGGGTGAATCAGTGGGCTAGTGGGCACATGGATCAGTGGGCTAGTGGGCACATGGATGGGTGAATCAGTGGGCTAGTGGGCACATGGATCAGTGGGCTAGTGGGCACATGGATGGGTGGACCAGTGGGCTAGTGGGCACATGGATCAGTGGGCTAGTGGGCAGATGGAGAGGGCTGATGAGCTGGGAGGATGAGAGGAGATAACCACAAGGGAATGAGCTGTGGGCGTCACTTTTATTATAATTTCCTGTCGGGGGGGGGGGGGGGGGGAGGAGGGGGAGAGAGCAGCAGCTAACAGGAAGCTGGCGCAGGGAGACATGGGAAATGTAGTCTTTATGACATGGCTGCTTACTGCTACAGGTGGCAATTACAAGGGAATGGCTGGGCCAAATTTGACAAATGAGGTATCGTTGGAAAGGTCTTTGAAATAGCTATCAGATGAGGTAAACTTTGTTTTTGTTTTTTTTAAGTACCAGCGCTCCGGAGTACTCCTTTAAGCAAATGGTTAAACTTTGTAAATTTGTTGTAGCTGATCTGCAGCTGATTTACACCTTCCAAAATAACACCTTCCATATATCATTGTCATAGTGACTGCATGGTGTATGTCTAGATCACATCTGAAAACAAAGGTGAGTTACAAAAACCCCTTTTACTTAAAATGAACAATGCTTTATTGAAAAATACCAGTACATAAAACCAATACTAAATACAGTAACCCCCCCGACATGCGATGGCCCCAACATATGATAAAATCGACATACGATGGCCTCTCAGAGGCCATCGCATGTCGATGTCAGCATCGATATACAATGCTTTTATATGTCGGGGCCATCGCATCAACTGCTGTCCGACAGCGCAAAATGCTTAAGCTGCTGTCGGATAGCAGTTTAAGCATCCCGGACAGGTTCACTTACATATCCCCGCTGCTCCGGGTCCTCTTTGCGATCCTCCAGCGTCTTCTGTATCTTCTCCAGGGTCCGGGCCTCGCTTTCCGGCGTTGTTATTACGTCAGTGCGCACGCCGTGCCGGCGCAGCAGCGTAATAATGTCACCAGAAAGGGAGGCCCGGACCCTGCAGAAGATGCGGAAGAAGCCGGAGGATCCCGAAGAAGACACTGGAGCAGCGGGACAGCATCGGGAGCCCTTGGGACAGCATCGGGAACGGTGAGGACGCGGTCCGGAGCGGCGGGGACAGGTGAGTATAACTTCCTATACTTTACATTGCACGGATCCCTCAACATATGATGGATTTGACAAACGATGGATCGTTTGGTACAAATTAACATCGTATGTTGAGGGACCACTGTACCTGGACAAGGATATTATTATATATGCATCTATAGTATTGTGTTTTGGCTACCATGCACATTGAATTATAGTTCCTCCGCTGTGCTCGGACTCTCCCTCAGAGTCATCCTAGTCCAGGTATTTCTTATTGGTTTTATGTATTGGGATTTTTCAATAAAGCTTTGACAATTTTAAGTAACGGGTTTTTGGAATTCCTTTTTTCATGTGTACATTTTAAGTACACTTGTTTGTTTTTTTTGGTGCAGAAACACTGCATCATTTCAGCAACATATGAACACGCCTTAACCCCTTCCCGCTATAGGACGTATGCATACGTCCCAGCACCCGACATGTTCGCGCGATGGGATGTATGCATACGTCCTGACGATCTCCTGCTCTGCTGCGTGCAGCTCAGGAGATTGATGTTGGGACCAGGCTGTCAATCCCACCAGAGGCTGGATCGCACAGGCTGTAGTGTGTGCAGCTCATCAGGTCATACTGTGCTGCAGTACAAATGTATTGCAGCATAGTATAACCTGTGAAAAAGGTAATAAAAGGTTCTTCAATAAAAGTATAAAGTGTAATTGCCCCTTTCCCAATAAAACCCAATAAAATGTATGTATTATCATAAAAAAAAAACACAATTCATATAGATACTAATTATTGCCATGTCTGTTATGACGTATACTATAAAGCTATAATGTAAATTGTCCCACACGGTGAATGCTGTTAACATTTTTTTTATTTATTTTTATTGCGGAATTAAAAAAGATCAAAGGGTATAATGTATCGCAAAAATTATACCAAGAAAAAGTACAACTTGTCCCGCAAAAAATAAGCCCTCACTCAATGGCGTCAGACAAAAAATAAAAAGTTATGGCTGTCAGAAAATAACACAGAAAAGGGAAAAATAATTTTGCTCAGAAAAGGAAACCTAAAAAAAAACATAAAAAGCTATATAAAATGGGTATCCCCATAATCATACCGACCCACCGAATAAATATAATATCACTTTTACCACACAGTGAACACCAGTTTTCCAGTTTTCCGCAATATTTGAGTTTTCAAAAAAAAAAAAAAAAAAAATGCTGCATGTGTCAACAAAAATGCATAAAGTACAATATGTCAAGAAAAATCAACCTCAGAATCGCTCCTCTCAGAAAGAGTTCTAAAGTTATTGCCATTTAAAGAGACACCTGTCCAATTTTTTTTTAAAAGAACGTTGTCATTAAGGTAAAAAAATGGGTCCGTCTTTAAGGGCTTCAAATCTGCATCTAGTTATGTAATAGTTATAATGCAGAAGATTATTTTTGTAAATCTGCCAGTATTCTGCCAAAACCTGGCTTACAGTTGTGCAACATTTTTATGAGTTTTAAACCTTTTTTTATTTTTTTTTACGATTGTGTCTGCTCTATAAAGGGGCATGGGTTAGTGGAAAGTAAGAGTGGCTTTATTGGAAGGTGGTCTGATTTGTGTGGTAACATTTTGGAGTGGGGTAGGCCAACTAATTTTTGGTTTAAACTTGGACTAGAAAGTCTAAAGATTTGCCTGATTAATCAAACAGAATGAGCAACTGTGATATGTGGTGCATTCTAAGTTTACGCTAAGAATTAGAGAGCATTAGTAAATATGGTCAGTGTTAAAGGGGATATAACCTTATCATACAACAGAACAGCACTTTTAAATATTTAGATAACACTGTGGATGCTCAAATGACTTATACCTTTATTTCCTACAAAAAGGAAAAAAGGGGGAAAACCTCTACATAATTTTTTTTCTTCTTATAATTCAGGAAGTGGAGTATCATTAAGCAAAAGATGGAGCCGATGTAACGGTAAAAACTTCTAATCTGAATTTGTAAAGTGTTTTTTTTTTCCCCAAAAAGTTTTATTTGTATTGTTTAGGTCCATGTTCTTATTTTTCTGTTTCCCCAGGATTCATCTCAGGGAAGAGATGTTTACACAGATGATGCAACCATTCTGGCAACATCCTGAACACTGCAGAGATGAAGCTAGAACCGTAATATTATAACTTCCACTCTTTGTCAGATTTATAACCTTCCTCAACATAGGTTACCAAATGGAACTGTGTCCTTAAAGTGTCCCTGTCATTAAGTTCTCCCATTTATGCATTTGTTACAGATGTTCTATCATGCCTACTTGTTTAGTTAAATTGTTGTGTTCTATTTCTGCTTTACTACTAGCACTGTATATACTTTGAGATCAGATTTGCTGTTTAAAAGGAAATGTGTATTTAAAGGTATTAAATGAAAATATAACTAAAAGTTACTGTTTTTAATATTTAGATCAGTTTCCTATGAGATTTTTTAAATTAAGGAATTGACACATTGACATTTTTCACGGAAAGTATCCTAATTTGCTCCTGGTAATTGTCCTGTATAAAAAAAAAAAAAAAAAAAAAAAAAAAATTGTATATGCTTTTGTACAGTTTCTACCAAATCACACATTTCTTCTTTTTATTGTGCAAAAAAAAGTGTTTTAGTTTTTGTTTTCAGGTTAAAAGATGCTCAAAGTTTAAATATAATTTATCAAATGCAACAGTGTTAAACAAACTATATTAATCACTTATATTAATCAACATTCAGACATAGAATGTGTCGTTGGATAAGAATCATTTGGCCCATCTAGTCTGCCCATTATCCTGAATGCTATGAATAGTCCAGATAGACCAGCATTGTGGGGTTCTGCTGTGAAAGTGATACTATCTCCATGGTTAGAAATGTGGCCCAAGCCTCTGCAGGAACTTGCTTGCAGTTCTAGTGCAAAACCAAGCCACAAGATAGAATAGTGTACTCCTGTATTTGTGATAAGCTAAAGGTTTATTCTGGCTTGAGACACCTTATCCCCTGTCCAAAAGATAGGGGAGAAGATGTCTGATCGCAGAGGTCCCAGCGGCTGGACCCCTACGATCCTTTAGATAGGGGAGAAGATATCTGATCGCAGAGGCTGGGATACCCCGTTAACCTTTCTGCTGGTCCATGAAGGACTGTGTCCCCTTGGGAGTGGGATTACATTTGTAATTTCTTAAAGGACTAACACATGCCTGACGAAGGCTTAGCAAGCTTGGGCTGTGACTACCAAAATATTAGCAAAAACTGGGAGTCTAATGTAGCAACATTGTTACTCAGTGGTCCATGTACTCAGCTCAATTTTTTTTTTAAATAATTGATATTAAAAACAAAGGCACCTGATTTAGAGATCAATTTGTCTTAATATATGCAAAATCTTATTTTTTCCACAGTAAAGAAAAAATTGTATTGGTAAAACAGAATTAAGGCTGACCTGTCAGCAGGTATTTAGGGAATAAAGTAAGTGCATGGTTGTATTGGGTTTTTACCTTGAATCTGTACATACTTCTCATTGGTAAATTGACCCTTCCAACACCGAGATATTAGAGTTTAAAAATATGTGCAAATTAGACATACAGTCATGCCACTGCTTTATACCCTAAAAACCTTTTATATAAAATGTCTGATTTCGCCTAAAGCATGTCTACGTCTACAGTTTTGTTTGCTCTTTGGTCACTGCTGTATATACTGCTTATTATATTGAAAAAAAAAAAATATGATTTCTTAAAAGGTAGTTGTATGATTGCAACCATGTGGCAGAAGGCTTTACATGAAATTTTACTTTTAAAATGAAAATCCAAAATAATGCAGAAATTTACAGTTATTGAGCATAAATTATCTTTTGCCTTTTCAATCACTCATGTCCACAGTTACATAATGTTGTAAAATAGCTCTCTTTCTGTCCCTCAATTAGAGTAGTCATATTATCAGTATAGATTGCAACCATGGAGGTTGCTAAAATATGACAAGAACTTGCTGTAATCTGAACAAATAATGTGACAAATGTGAAATCCAGGTGGTTTTCCTTATGTATATCAATATCAAATTTGCATGTGGAAATGTTATATTTCTGACATTGTGTATGTCTGGAGAGTTAGAGCAGACATAAATTATGGATTTGTTACTTAACAAAATATTTGTACATATTTTTATTTTATATGATATTTTTTCAGATTTCTTTTTTGTTCATTTTTTTAATTAGCTGTATTTGTAAGTACTGTGTACCTTGCCCAGCTAATAAAACCTTTATAAACCCACTTACTACATTTGATCATTGTTTTGGTTTGAATTAGTAGATGAAGATATAGGGGCAATTTATTGTTTTCTTTGGTAAGGAAGTTTAGAAGTCCACTCTTTAATTTTTTTGCTTTTGTATGACACATTTATCATCAATCCCCACTATCAAGGGGGTTGATAAATTTGGCACACATAAGCAAATACCAATAAATTTACTTAAGGACACCATTTTGTATGTTTTCTCCTCTCCTCTGTGACTTTTTGTGTGAATTTTTAAAAGTCTGACCTGGCTTAGGTTTGTGACTTTTTGGAGTGGTGTGAAACTTTTTTTTTTTTCATGCCTATGTACAACGTTTGCACTTCATAAATTTCTCAACCACTGCAAAGTGAAAACTGAAAGTTGCTTAACCCCTTAACGACCACGGACGTAAATGTACGTCCTTGTTTGGCGGGACTTCCCGCACCAGGACGTACATTTATGTCCTGTGTATGACCGCGAGCATCGTAAGGGTGCTCGCGTCATACACTGCAGGTTCCGGCTTGCGATCGACCGATATAAAGTTTTTAGGGCCGATACCGATAATCGGTGGAGGTTAGGGCCGGTATAAGTTATCGGCTATTTACCCCCGTGACACCGCTGCAGATCATTGATTTAAATCAATGAACTGCAGTGGCTTTTGCGGTGCCATAGACCGCCGCCGCCACCCGCTACTCTCCTCCTGCCTGTCCGGGGGTCCTGAGTCCTTTCACCGCCACCACTCCCCCACACCGCCCCGGCCCCATTGCCTCCCCCATCCCCGGTTTTATAATTACCTGTTCCCGGGGTCCACTCTACATCTGGCTCCGGTGGCGTCCTCCTGAGCTGTCACTGTGCGCACTGACGGTGACGGGGGGGCATTATCGGCAAGGTAATTGCCGATACCGATAATGCCCAAAATCGTGATTATCGGCATTTAGCATTTTTCAAACTTTGAAGCTCTCTGCTTGTAAGGAAAATGGATATTCCAAATATATATTTTTTTGATCACATATACAATATGTCAACTTTATGATTGCATCATAAAATTGGCAAGTTTTCACTTTTGGAAGACACCAGAAGGCTTCAAAGTTCAGCAGCAATTTTCCAATTTTTCACAAAATTTTCAAACTTACAATTTTTCAGGGACCAGTTCAGGTTTGAAGTGGATTTGAAGAGTCTTCATATTAGAAATACCCCATAAATGACCCCATTATAAAAACTGCACCCCCAAAAGTATTCAAAATGGCATTCAGTAAGTGTTTTAGCCCTTTAAGTGTTTCCCAGGAAAAGCAGCAAAGTGAAGGAGAAAATTCAAAATCTTCATTTTTTACACCCTCATGTTGTTGTAGACCCAATTTTTGAATTTTTACAAGGGGTAAAAGGAGAAAATTTATACTTGTATGTGTAACCCAATTTCTCTCGAGTAAGCACATACCTCATATGTCTATGTAAAGTGTTCGGCGGGCGCAGTAGAGGGCTCAGAAGTGAAGGAGCGACAAGGGGATTTTGGAGAGTACGTTTTTCTGAAAAGGTTTTTGGAGGGCATGTGGCATTTAGGAAGCCCATATGGTGCCAGAACAGCAAAAAAAAAAAAAAAAAACACATGGCATACCATTTTGGAAACTAGACCCCTTGAGGAACATAACAAGGAATAAAGTGAGCCTTAATACCCCACAGGTGTTTCACGACTTTTGCATATGTAAAAAAAAAAAAAATAATAATTTTCACTAAAATGTGGGGTTCCCCCCCAAATTTCACATTTTTGCAAGGGTTAATAGCAGAAAAGACCCCCCCCCCAAAAAAAAATTTGTAACACCATCTCTTCTGAGTATGGAGGTACCCCATAAGTGGACCTGAAGTGCACTGCAGGCGAACTACATTGCTCAGAAGAGAAGACGTCATATTTGGCTTTTTGAGAGCAAATTTTGCTCGGGGGGCATGTCGCATTTAGGAAGCCCCTATGGTGCCAGGACAGCAAAAAAAAAAACACATGGCATACCATTTTGGAAACTAGATCCCTCACAGAATGTAATGAGGGGTACAGTGAGCATTTACCCCCCACTGGTGTCTGACAGATCTTTGGAACAGTGGGCTGTGCAAAATTTTTCATTTTCACGGACCACTGTTCCAAAGATCCGTCAGACACCTGTGGGGTGTAAATTCTCACTGCACCCCTCATTACATTCCGTGAGGGGTGTAGTTTCCAAAATGGGGTCACATGTGGGTGTTTTTTTTTTTTTTTTTTTTGCGTTTGTCAGAACCGCTGTAACAATCAGCCACCCCTGTGCAAATCACCTCAAATGTACATGGCGCACTCTCCCTTCTGGGCCTTGTTGTGTGCCCCCAGAGCACTTTGCGCCCACATATGGTGTATCTCCGTACTCGGGAGAAATTGCGTTACTAATTTTGGGGGGCGTTTTTCCCTTTTACTTCTTGTGAAAATGAAAAGTATAGGGCAACACCAGAATGTTAGTGTAAAAATGCAGTGTACGTGTGTATATGTAGTGTTTTACTCTTTATTTTATGTTAGTGTAGTGTAGTGTTTTTAGGTTACATTCACACTGGAAGGAGATTACACTGAGTCTCCAGCTAGGAGTTTGAGCTGCGGCGGAAAATTTGCCGCAGCTCAAATTTGAAGCGGGGAACTTGCTGTAATCTACCGCCAGTGTGAATGTAGCCTGTACATTCACATGGGAGGGGGGGTCAAAACTACAACTCCCAGCATGCACTGACAGACCATGCATGCTGGGAGTTGTAGTTTTGCAACAGCTGGAGGCACACTGGTTGGAAAACCTTGAGTTAGGTTCTATGACCTAACTCAGTATTTTCCAACCAGTGTGCCTCCAGCTGTTGCAAAACTACAACTCACACCATGTACTGATTGCGGAAGGGCATGCTGGGAGATGTAGTTATGCAACGGCTGGAGGCACGCAAGTACAACTCCCAGCATGCCAAGACAGCCTTATGCTGTTCCTGAATGCCGGGACTTGTAGTTTTGCAAGATTTAGAGGGGTTCAGGTTGTAAATCACTGTCCAGTGGTCTCAAAACTGTGGCCCTCCAGATGTTGCAAAACTACAACTCACAGCATGCCCACTTAGTGATCTACAACCTGAACCCCTCTAAATATTGCAAAACTACAAGTCCCAGCATGCCCACACAGCAAACAGCTGTCTGGGCATGCTGGGAGTTGTAGTTTTGCAACATCTGGAGGGCCACGGTTTAGAGACCACTGTAAACTGTGGCCCTCCGGATGTTGCTAGGCAACAACTCAACTAGCAGGACCCGGATTTATTGCTGCTGCCGCACGTGGGGGATCCCCGCATGGAGGATCGCGATCCGGGATCCAGGTAAGGGACCTTCGGCGCCGACCTTCCCTGGACAGTTCCCCCTTTTTGCCTGGTCACCGATAGGTGGGCAAAGTGGGGGAACCGAAATTTAACCCCCCCCCCCCCTCCCCCGGTACCCCTGCCACCAAACTCCTATCCCTTCAGGTGGATCGAGAGTCGCCAGTGACCCGGAATCGCGCAGATCGCAGGCCTGAATTGACCTGCGATTTGCGTCCATCGCGGTCATGGGGGGGTCTCAGGACCCCCCTCGGCGATGTGCCGGGATGCCTGCTGTTAGATAACAGCAGTCATCCCGGCCCGATCACCGCTACCGGTGACGCGGCGCTCCCGGAACCCCGCGACGTACATGTACACTTCGTGACACTTCGCGGCGCCGTACATGTACATCGCTCGTCGTGAAGGGGTTAAGGACCTTTGACGTACGTGTATATCATGACACCCTGGTACTTAAGGACCCATGGCGTACGTCATGGAGAAGACACCCACGATGCCCCTGAAGGGCTTAGTAGTGAGATGGCAGGGGTGCCACCCCTCCTATCCCTGCTAGTGGTGGTCTAGACGCGACCACCAATAGCAGATTGGGGGCGGGGGGGGGGTTAACTTTCGTTTTCCCTGTCCTGCCCACCCACAATAGGCGGGGCAGAACGGGGAAACTACAGAGGACCGGCGCTGAAGATCCATTTACCGATCCGGCGGACGACTGAGATCGGCAGGCGGCGATGACGTGCGGCTGGATCCGACGGAAGCCGGTGAGTTGCCTAGCAACATCTGGAGCCCTCCAGATGTTGCAAAACTATAACTCCCAGCATTCCCAGACAGCTGTTTGGGCATGCTGGAATATGTAGTTTTGCAACAGCTGGAGGGCTACAGTTAGAGACCACTATATAGTGATCTCTAAACTGTATTCCTCCAGATCTTGGAAAACTACAACTCCTAGCATGCCCAAACAGCTGTTTGCAGTCTGGGCATGCTGGGATTTGTAGTTTTGCAACAGCTGGTGGACCACAGTTTGGAGATCACTGCAGTGTTCTCTAAAACTGTAGCCCTCCAGATGTTGCAAAACTGCAAATCCCAGCATGTCCAAACAGCTGTCTCGGCATGCTGGGACTTGTGGTTGCGTACCTCCTGCTATTGCATAACTACATCTCCCAGCATGCCCTTTGGCGATCAGTACATGCTGGGAGTTGTAGTTTTGCAACAGCTGGAGGCACACTGGTTGGAAAATACTGAGTTAGGTAACAGAACCGAACTGAAGGTTTTCCAACCAGTGTGCCTCCAGCTGTTGCAAAAGTACAACTCACAGCATGCACGGTCTGTCAGTACATGCTGGGAGTTGTAGTTTTGAAACAGCTGGAGGTTTGCCCCCCCCCAGGTGAAAGTACAGGGTACATTCACACGGACAGGTTTACAGTAAGTTTCCTGCTTCAAGTTTTGGCTGCGGCAAATTTTTCGCCGCGGTGCAAACTCCTAACTGGAAACTCACTGTAACACGCCAGTGTGAATGTACCCTAAAAACACTACAATACACTACACGAACACATAATAAAGGGTAAAACACAACATATACACCCCCTTACACTGTCGACCCCTCCCCAATAAAAATTAAAAACGTATTGTATGGCAGTGTTTCCAAAACGGAGCCTCCAGCTGTGCAAAACAACAACTCCCAGCATTTCCGGACAGCCACTTAGTGTCCAGGCATGCTGGGAAATTTAGCAACAGCTGGAGGCACTCTGTTTGGGAATCACTGGCGTAGAATACCCCTATGTCTACCCCTATGCAATCCCTAATTTAGTCCTCAAATGAGCATGGTGGTCTCTCACTTCGGAGCACTGTCGTATTTCAAGGAAACAGTTTAGGGCCACACATGGGGTATTTCCGTACTAGGGAGAAATTGCAGTACAAAGTTGGGGGCTACACCAGCTTGAAAAAAAAAAAATAATTACACTAACATGCTGGTGTTGCCCCATACTTTTTATTTTCACAAGTGGTAAAAGGGGAAAAAAAAGACCCCCAAAACTTGAAACACAATTTCTCCTGAATACCCAATATGTGGGCGTAAAATGCTCGGCGGGCGCACAACAAGGCTCAGGAGTGAGAGCGCACTATGTACATTTGAGGCCTAAATTGGTGATTTGCACAGGGGTGGCTGATTTTACAGCGGTTCTGACATAAACGCAAAAAAAGAAATACCCCCATTTTGGAAACTACACCCCTCACGTAATGTAATAAGGGGTACAGTGAGCATTTACACCCCACATGTGTCTGACAGTTTTTTGGAACAATTGTCCGTGAAAATGAAAAATGTCATTTTTCATTTGCACAGCCCACTGTTCCAAAGATCTGTCAAACGCCAGTGGAGTGTAAATACTAACTGCACCCCTTATTAAATTCTGTGAGGGGTGTAGTTTCCAAAATGGGGTCACGTGGGGGGGGGGGGGTCCACTGTTCTGGCACCACGGGGGGCTTTGTAAACGCACATGGCCCCTGACTTCCATTCCAAACAATTTTTTTTCCCAAAAGCTCAATGACGCTCCTTCTCTTCTGCGCATTGTAGTGTGCCCGCAGTGCACTTGACGTCCACACATGGAGTATTTCCATACTCAGAAGAGATGGGGTTACAAATTTTGGGGGGCATTTGTCCTATTACCCCTTGCAAAAAAAATTTATTTGAGGGAAAACTAGCATTTTAGTGGAAAAAAATAATTTACACATCCAACTTTAACGAAAAGTCGTCAAACACCTGTGGGGTGCTAAGGTTCACTGGACCCCTTGTTACGTGCCTTGAGGGGTGTAGTTTCCAAAATAGTATGCCATGTGTGTTTTTTTTTTTTTTCGCTGTTCTGGCTCCATAGGGGCTTCCTAAATGTGACATGCCCCCCAAAAACCATTTCAGAAAAACTCGCTCTCCAAAATCCCACAGTCGCTCCTTCCCTTCTGAGCCCTCTACTGCGTCCGCCGAACACTTGACATACACATATGAGGTATTTTCTTACTCGAGAGAAATTGGGTTACACATTTTAGGAAGATTTCTCTCCTTTTACCCCTTGTAAAAATTCAATAACTGGGTCTACACGAACATGCCAGTGTAAAAAATGAAGATTTTGAATTTTCTCCTTCAATTTGCTGTTATTCCTGTGAAACACCTAAAGGGTTAACAAACCTTTTGAATGTCATTTTGAATACTTTGAGGGGTGCAGTTTTTTATAATGGGGTCATTTATGGGGTATTTCTAATAAGAAGGCCCTTCAAATCCACTTCAAAACAGAACTGGTCCCTGAAAAATTTCGATTTTGAAACTTTTGTGAAAAACTGGAAAATTGCTGCTGAACTTTGAAGCCCTCTGGTGTCTTCCAAAAGTAAAAACATGTCAACTTTATGATGCAAACATAAAGTAGACATATTGTATATGTGAATTAATATATAATTTATTTGGAATATTCATTTTCCTTGTAAGCAGAGAGCTTCAAAGTAAAAAAAAAAATGCAAAATTTTAAATTTTTTCATCAAATTTTGGAATTTTTCACCAAGAAATGATGCAAGTATCGACAAAATTTTACTACTAACATAAAGTAGAATATATCACGAAAAAAACAATCTTGGAATGAGAATAAAAGGTAAAAGCATCCCAGAGTTATTAATGCTTAAAGTGAAAGTGGTCAGATGTGCAAAAAATGGCCGGGTCCTACAGTGAAAATTGGCTGGGTCCTTAAAGGGTTAAAGTAGAAGTCATCTAAACTTCACTGCACATAAAAGGGGCTATGTATGGGTCATAATATGGCAATGTAAAGCAAACAAAATTTTAAACAAATCTGGCATCCTTGTAATCATACTTACTGAGCCACTGAATAAAGTTAACAAGTCACTTCAAGGCCACAAAGGGAAAGGGATTTAACTCATTGGGAGGAAATTTATCATTTATCATTGGCTTTTGTTTTTTAGATTGGTGTATTTTTTTGAAATTTTCTGCAATTTTAGTCATCCCTGTGTATCAAGTAATTTTTGCAGAACGGACTCTGGACCCTTTTTTTATTTTTTACTAGTTGTGTATGCAGTGGTCAGTAAAGTGCAATTTTTTGCAAAACTACACCACCCCAGGCAGAGCTCTTGAAAAAGCTCTTTCTAGCATGTTTTCTCACAGCTTTCTTTTGTGTACATTTTGCTACGTTGAAATAAATTTTATTGAGATACAAGACGCTCCTAATATGCTTTAAAACCTCTTTTACTCAGCAGCAAAAGTATATATGTGAATAAATAAATCAGAAAACTTGAAAAAACATAAGCATGGAATAGTCAAACATGCCATCCTGCTGTGTAACCAATCAGAATACAGCATATGACATATATTTGACAGTTAGTATAATATCTTCCTTCTTCTTTTGCTGCTCAGCAGTGGAACAGATGAGTATTTTTGTCTCCTAATTTCATTTATTTATATTTCATAGTTCACACCATATACTTTAATTTTCTTCCCCTTTTCTATTCTTTCATAATATATAATTTTGTATTTTATTTATACTTTATTTTACCAAATATACATATGTTATTTCCCATTTAAATTCCTATAATTATAGGTGATTCAATGGTTATTTTGACTTTTATCATTAATAATTTAAAAGTATTGCTGATTCAGTAGTGATTTACATACCCTTCTATTACTCCCCTATATATTTTTTTATCTTAATCTCCGGTTTTACAGTTGTTCTTTCTCTATATTGTACAGTTCTATTTACCTATACAAACCTCTTTCTCCGGGTCCCCGCTGCTTTCACAGCACTTCTGGGGCCTCTTCTCCTGTTTTTTTTTCTCCTGCGTCATCGCCGCCATTTCTTCCCGCACTGCGCGTAGTCTTGCGATCTTTGCTGCAGAGCGGTGATCACCTGCAGTTTCTGCACGAATTCTGTCAGTCAGGACGGCATCTTCTTCACTACAGTTCCCTCCCATTGATGGTGATTGGCTATATTTTACTGATATTACTTACTGATCCATCTAGTGGCAATCTTTCTGTTTTTCTAAAAGCATAACCACTACTTTTTACAGTATTAAATCTTTCTATTGTGGTATATATACTACTAATTTACCAATAGTACACTAAGGTATTTCCCCATACCTTCATTCATATCCAGATATAGTTATTTCTATATTCATTAGCAAAATGAATTAATATTTTACATGGATATGTCGGAGGACGCCAGAAATCTCTCCAGAGAGACTTGCCCTCAACCTTTGAATTCTGACTTTGTTACTCATGAACACCTCCAAAATGTTGATGGCTCTGTAACCCGCTCTGTCCATACCGCAGTCCAATCCGGGGTCACTGTTGTACAGGACAGTATTTCTAAATCAATATCTATGGTGCTGTCTCGCCCTTCCATTGTAAATCCCAAAACCCCCTCAGACTAATATTGGTCCCCTGCAACATCCATATCTAAACTAGCTAAAGGCTTTAACGTCCCCAGAAAAGCAGTCACTAAGAGACATTATTGCTCTGACGGCTATGTTCCCCCAAGGAAGCACTCCAAAGGGTTTGGCCAAGAATTTACAATTGAGGACAGACCTATAATGAGAATTATGATATAGATAATTTGTGTACCTCTCACAAGAGAGCGGAGAAATAATAGAGGACCCTGATATACAGGACGAACCAGCAACTTCGGAGTCGGACCCTTCATATTTCGATCAGTCTCTGATCTGCCACCCTAGATCAGGGGAATGGCTCCCCAACTGTGGCCAAATTCTTATCCATTCGCATGAACAAAAGTTTAGATAAATCCACCCGTAATAAATTAAAAGCAGAATGTCCCAGGCCTACCCTTCCCTATAGTTCATCCCTAACCCCGGATCTGGACCCTATACTCAATAAATTCCTCATGAAATTGGGCAAGAATCCAAAAAAGGGGGATTGACAGAAGCTTCAGAGCCTGTCAAGACAAATTACTGGATGTTTTAGGCCCTTTATCTAAAATTTTAAATTTAGTGGAGGATTTTTTTTAATTCCTCAAAACCTGTCAATACAGAAATTTTGAAATGTTGGGCCCAACGTGCTGCTTGTTTTCTTGGCAACGCCAATACAGCCCTATCAACTGAGCGCTATTCTCATGAAAATAGACCCCCAACTCACAAACCTTGTCTCCAATGAACCCAATCGCCCCACTGAAGGCATGTTTTTGGGGAGGAGTTTATTCACGAGATGGGAAAGTATGTGGGTTTCTTCTCTTCAATCAACAAAGCCCAAACCTCCCTAAAAAAGGTTTCCTCAAACCGTGTTTTTGTTAGGGCCGGAAAAGGGAGGAGCCGCTTCTCCGGCCTTTATGTCCCTAGACAACAATCCTGAGGCTCCTACCAATCACACCCTCCCTCATCCTATCCAATTCTCAATAACAGACATTGAATCAGAAATAGACGATCTTATACAAAACAGCCATCATACCTGTCCCTCAAAATACTCCGGGCTTCATCAGCAATTTATTCCTTGTGAAAAAGAAAGATGGAGGTCACAGACCCGTAATCAATCTCAAACTACTCAACAACTTTGTGTACAGACATTTCAAAATGGAGGGCATTCACCTCCTAAGAGATATATTGCTAAAAGACAATTGGTTAATCAAGATAGACCTAAAAGATTCCGATTCATCCCTCATCTCAAACATGTCTTCAACTCATTTGGGACAATCAGAAACGACAATTCACCTGCCTTCCATTCGGCCTATCATCAGCCCCATGGTGTTTCACAAAACTTCTGAAACTCATTGTTGCATTACTCAGAAGTCAAGGAGTACGCCTCATTATATACATCGACGATATTCTCATCATGGCCCAATCCTGAAACTCCTCTTCTCTCACACAGGAACTGGACATTATCTCTTCTTTCCAACCTAGGTTTCATTATCAACCACAAAAAGTCCATTCTACTTCCATCTCGAGAAGTTGAATTCCTGGGTTTTCTGATCAACACCCGATCTACCACCCTGAGCCTTCCTACCAGGAAGCTATATACTATTTGGATGGAAATTCGTCAGATTCTTCACAAGGATCTTATTTCTTTGAGAGGTAAAGCTCGAATAGTGGGTCTCCTATCGGTTTCCATCGAAGCCTGTGCTAGCATTTCTCCTGCGGTGTTGCTGTCAGTGTGTGAAGAGTGGGAGAAGAGGGTTGCATTGACAATCCAACACAATGGACAGCACATTGAACACATTTTTAAGTGATCAGAAACTTGTAAATAATTCATGAAGGAATAAAGTTACGTTAAAACCAAGCACATCATTGCTTTTCTTGTGAAATTCCCAATAAGTTTGATGTGTCACATGACCCTCTTCCTATTGAAAAAGCTAAAGTTGGATTAAAAATGGCCGACTTCAAAATGGCCGCCATGGTCACCACCCATCTTGAAAAGTTTACCCCCTCGCATATACTAATGTGCCACAAACAGGAAGTTAATATCACCAACCATTCCCATTTTCTTAAGGTGTATCCATATAAATGGCCCACCCTGTATATACATATATATATATATATATTTATATGAACTGAGGGAACACTAAGATAACACATCCTAGATCTGAATAAATGAACTAATCTAACCAGCATATGGTCTCACAAGGGATCTGAGGATCTCATCTCGGTACCTAAAGACAGTCAGGCTACCTCTGGCAAGCACATGGAGGGTTGTGCGGCCCCTCAAAGAAATGCTACCCCACTCCATTACTGACCCACTGCCAAATCGGTCATGCTGGAGAATGTTGCAGGCAGCAGAACGTTCTCCACGGTGTCTCCAGACTCTTTCAAGTTTTTCACATGTGCTCAGTGTGAACCTGGTACATCTGTGAAGAGCACAGGGTGCGAGTGGCGAATTTGCCAATCTTGGTGTTCTCTGGCATATGCAAAACTTCCTGCACGGTGTTGGGCTGTAAGCACAACCCCAACTTGTGGATGTCGGGCCCTCATACCACCCTCATGGAGTCTGTTTCTGACCTTTTGAGTGGACACATGCACATTTGTGGCATGCCAGAAGTCATTTTGCAGGGCTGTGGCAGTGCTCCTCCTTGCACAAAGTGTACATAAAAATATATATTTAAAAATAATATATATATATATATATATAGTAAAAAGAAACGGGCAGCACTACGGTGTGCAGGATGGTGCTCGCTGG
The DNA here is from genome assembly GCF_029499605.1 of Hyla sarda. Lineage (NCBI taxonomy): Eukaryota > Metazoa > Chordata > Amphibia > Anura > Hylidae > Hyla > Hyla sarda. The sequence goes on along the minus strand of NC_079190.1, from coordinate 322,530,764 downwards.
TTGACTCGGTCCCAAGTCCCAGGTAAATATCAAAGGAAGACAGCGGCACTCACGAAATGCAGGTGAATAGTGTGTGGCTTTATTCACAAAGCATCAAGAAATAGCGACGTTTCAGCCTTCTCACAAGGCCTTTGTCAAGCAATGGTAAGTACACAGTGCTGAGTATATATACATATCAGGTGTGATACAATTAGTGACATAATCAATGACGTAGTATGTTTACAAAATAAACAGCAAACCGCATGTGCGTTATGATCATAGGCGTGCGGGCACAAATACAAACACTACATATACATCAGGTATCCGGCGCCCATAAACTCAATCAAATAGTGCAAAACAAATAAAATTGCTGTACATAAAGAGTCCAAACAAAAGGTGCTATTAAGCAAGGTTGGTGTACCTTCCGGTGGGGAGGAGGACTCCCGGCACATGCGTCACACGCCGGAACCTGTGGAAACACTGTATGGGGTACGGTGTAGACAGCGTTCGCACCATTTCCGGTGCGGGGCAGAGGATGACGTGGATAAACAATAGCACATGGATCTCCGTGCGCATGCGTCTTGTTAGTTCGGTGGAGAGTGCGCCATCTTGGGTCCTGGAAACCCCATACTTCCGATCCTGCATGAGCTTTTGTACTGCCTAACGCTAGTTATACTAGCACATCGTGGGGGTGGGGAAGAACCCATGTAAAGGGGCGGTTGTCTCAGAACGGTATCCATTCTTACAGACTTACCCGACTTGCTGTCTATCCCTGGTGGTTGCCCATCTGGGTGACAGTGTATCGGTCCGCTCACTGTTTCTGGGTCTTCCGGGCATCCACCTGGCCATCTTTGTGTTCGGCTGTACATTTGCTCGTATCTATGGTAATGGGGTGTTCTGTACCCAGATGTGTAGACCATGGTAGAGTGTGAGTCGTGGCTATACCCAACAGTGTTTCCCATGTCCAGCGTATTCCACATGTGTCGCTCTCCACCTCCTCCTAGGGAAAGGCAAACAAAAAAAGTGAATACACACATAGTGGTAATAAAAAAGTACTTCAACCTACACCTATGACGATGGGGGTATTCCCTAACATACAATACATTGGAGACATATATGATATGGGGTTACAAATTTTGTGACTAATTTTATATTCAGTATTGAGACCTGCTGGTTTCAGAGTGTTCAAAGTATAAATCCATCTAAGTTCCCTTCCCGGAAATGGTGCGAACTCTGTCTACACCGTACCCCATACAGTGTTTCCACAGGTTCCGGCGTGTGACGCATGTGCCGGGACTCCTCCTCCCCACCGGAAGGTACACCAACCTTGCTTAATAGCACCTATTGTTTGGACTCTTTATGTACAGCAATTTTATTTGTTTTGCACTATTTGATTGAGTTTATGGGCGCCGGATACCTGATGTATATGTAGTGTTTGTATTTGTGCCCGCACGCCTATGATCATAACGCACATGCGGTTTGCTGTTTATTTTGTAAATATACTACGTCATTGATTATGTCACTAATTGTATCACACCTGATATGTATATATACTCAGCACTGTGTACTTACCATTGCTTGACAAAGGCCTTGTGAGAAGGCTGAAAAGTCGCTATTTCTTGATGCTTTGTGAATAAAGCCACACACTATTCACCTGCATTTCGTGAGTGCCGCTGTCTTCCTTTGAGATATATATATATATATATATTTATATATATATATATATAGTGGCAGTGTTGCAAGGAAAGGGTGTATTTCCCTGGTTCACCCTGCAGAAGCTCTCACCTGCTTCTTAAGTAATGAGGCAGGAGGGAAGGGAGGTGTATATGAGATGGAGACTCAGTCTAATGTGGGCTCTTCCTAGGAGACAGCATGTGGGCTGTAGGGAAGAGACAGAGCCTGCTGAGGAGTACACAGCCCGAGCTATGAGTGGCTCAAAGACAGTGACATGAATTGTGAGTAGAAGGTTGCAGGGGACATATGTTTAACCGACTGAGGGAAGCTCAGCGGTTGTTAGTCAGGACAAGCTGATCTGTTTAGTCAGTGACCAGACGGTCTAGGATTTTGTTTTGTTCCTGCTTTTTGTTTATTTCTTTCCCTGCAACCTGTCTAATAAAACTGGCAAGGCGCCAGATTTGCATTATAAGCGTTTGTTTGCTGCTTTATTGAGAAGAAACGCATCCTGTGGCGTGGTCCAGCACAATCCCAGAGCTAATCCCCAAGACGGATCATCACATTTTGGTGGAGGATGCGGGCACGCCATTGCTAAGGGCAACCCATTGCCAAGGGCAACCAACAAGCGAGTTGGAGAGGAGCTGTTGCTAGGAGCAACCCCCTGCAAGATTGCAAGTCGGAGGAGCCCAGCAGAGGAGTTCAAGCACAGTTTGGTGTCTGTGGAGGAGCGTTGCTAGGGGCAACGGATCGAGAATTATTTTTCAAGAAAATGGGACAACCTTGAAAGGCTGTTGCTGGGAGCAACCGATGTGGGCCACAAGCTGTGGTCGCCAAGACAAAGCCAAGGTCCCGTGAGTTGTCGGTGGGCGGAATCCCACTGTGGGTGGACTTGGATTGTTGCCAGACTGTATCTCTGATTATGCCAGAAATAATTCCATTTGTGAAGTCCCGCCCGGAGCCCGGTAAGACTGTTAAAATTACCTTTGATACATGTTTTGGGACAGTAAGCCATATGATGGAGGTATGTGCGGAACTTACAGTGGAAATTGTACTGGGAAGAGACTTTCCGTATTTATGGCAGCTGTGGGATGCTGAGAGTGCACCTGAGAGTTTGCACACAAAGGTTCCGGAAGGAGTGAGGACTGGGGGGTCTCTACTGGACTGTGTGAATGGTGCTATATATTGTGAACCCATGCAGGCTGATATTGTTTTTCTTGAAACACTTATGTTAATGTGTTCTGATGTAAAGAGTTCTATTCCCACCTCTCGCAGGACAAAAGAAAACCTGTGTGAGCTGGAAATAGAAGATAAAAAGATGACTGTTTTGTTAGATCCAAAATGTGTAATAAGTCTGGTAAAGACCAGCTGCAGAAAGCCAGACCCCCTATAGTGTCTATACAGGCCGGTATTTGGGGTTATAAAACAGTTAATCTGTGTATTTCTACTCCCTATGGTACCATAAGTCACAAGGTTGCAATAGAGCCTACCTTAGAGTATGAAGTAGTGCTGGGGAAGGATTTTCCTTTTTTTTCAGCAGTTGTGGGAAGATAGTCAGGTGACTAGAGCAGGAACACCTGATAGGCTCACAACACTTGGTTTTCACCACATAGCAGGGGACAGTAACTCAGCAGAGGCTGAGGACGAGGGGTGTCAGCATACCCTAGGTATATCTCAGGTGGGAGTTTGCCAGACCACTAGGAGCTGAAGAACAGTCCACGAGTCAAGTTAAAGTGGTGACTGGAATAGAAGCTACGGAGATGGCTGCGGAAAAACCAAAACTCCGGAAGAGAGTACCAGTGGAGCTGGGGGCTGCACTTACGGTCACAGACAGAGGCCTAAGTGAAGGAGACTGTGACAAGACAAAAGAAAATTCTGCCAAGAAGCCGAGAGACAGTTAAGAGGAACTGATCAGGAATCTCCCTGACTCGCTGGTGCCAAGAGCCATTGCAGTTGTTGCTAGGGGCAACAAACTTACCGCCAAGGGATTGCCGGTCCGACGGGAGTGTTTAGCGAGAGTCTCCAGAGTTGCCAACGTGGTGGGAGAGGAAGAGTGCCAGGTGTCAGTGGCACCTGTTGTGGATGATAATAATGAGGCACAAGTGGCCGCAACCCCGAAAAAGGGGGAGACTTCATCTAGAGATGGAGAAGAGCTGGGTTGAGTGTCTGACAGAGGACCAGAGGATGTCTCAAGGTCTAACAGCGAGAGTGAGGAGACCGCTGTCAGTAAAAGGTCTCGGAAAAGACGAGCTGGCCTTGGGAAAAAACTGGAGCAGATCCAGAATCTGGAAGAAACCCCGCAGATGGTTTCTGTGAAGTTGTTGGAGAAAGAAAAAGAGGTACATCGCTTGACAGAGGAGAAGGACAAATCACTTGCTGACTTGAAAAAAGAGAAAGAAGCGAGGCTTCAGCTGGAAAAAGTCATGGAACATCACAGAAGTGAGTTTGTGGCTCTGCAGGATGAACTGTCCCGCTCCCAGGGTCTTGTGACCAGCAAGGAGAGTGAAGTGCAGAGTCTGGCCAAGCGAATGTCATTCCAGGAAGAAGAAGTGAGTCTTCTACATGGTGCATATCAGGCTCTGCAGAGTGATCACAAGGCTAGCCTGGTAGCCATGAAAAAAAATAGAAAAAGAGAAGAATGAAATGAAGATGGAAGTTGAGTCTCTTGCCAGCAATCTGGAGAGTGTCTCTAAAGCTAAGAGACAACTTGAGGAGGAAGTCAAGGCGAAGAGTGCCCTTGCACATGCTCTTCAATCTGCTCGTCATGACAATGACTTGCTCCGTGAGCAGTATGAGGAGGCGCTGGAACAAGTTGAGACTCTGAAACATGAAAACAAGAACTTGCAACAGGAGATCTCAGATTTATCTGAACAGATTGGTGAGACTGGAAAATCTATCAATGAGTTAGTGAAGTCCAAGAAACAGTTGCTGGACAGTGAGAAGATGATCTCCACAAAGCTCAAGAGTGAGCAGCTGAAATATATAAAGCCGGAAGATGACATGAAGATCTTAAAAGAGAGCCTGGAAGCGCAGAACGAAACGCGCAGAAGGTCCCACGCAGCTGCCTTGGTTTTGCTGGGAGCGCAACTCTACGAGCAGGTGGCTGTGCTGGTGGACAATGAACAATTGAGGAAACAATTGCTGTCTTTGGAAGATACTGTCAGGGACTTGACAGAGTTACTTGACAGTGAGAGGATTAAGTCCGCTAAGCTCCAGTGTAAGCTGCGAAAATGTGAGAAAAAGTAAGAGGACCAGGAAGTCCTAAAAGAGAGCAGAGACCAAGATATGGCGGAATTGGCTCAAGAAAGGCTTCTGGGGCTGAAGTTACAGGATACAGTTATGCTTTCTCTGATTGCCAAAAAGTCCTCTAAAGCTAAGATTGAGGTGAAGTCCTGTAAGAAGTCCCCTGAAGCTAGGACTGAGCTGAAACCTGGTGGGAAATCCTCTGAAGTAGAGACTAAGGAGAAGAGAGGTGGGAAATCCTCTGAACCTGAGCAGACCAAAAATTCTGAAGGTAATGCTGAGGCAGAGAAATCCTCTGAAGCAGAAGCTAAACCAGAGTCAACCTCAAAAGCTGTGAGTAAAGAGAATGGCACAACTGAAGCTACAGGTGAAGAGAAGAGTAAGCCTGAAGAAGCTGCAGTAGTAGAAGCTGATTCTACACAAGAATCTGAAGGAGCCAAAGACTCTGAAGCCAAACCTGAGGAAGCTGGTGCCCCTGAAGAGAAAGCTGGATGGGATGAGGTGAAACCATGTGAGAAATCCACTGAAGACAAGACTGAGATGAAACCAGGTGGGAAGTCCTCTAAAGTTGAAACTGAGATGGACACGTGTCAGAGGTTGGTGAAGCCACTGAGGCCGAAAGATTCTCTGAAGCAGAGGCAGAGGTCTGGCAAGCAAGAAGAAGACAAAGGTTAGAAGCATCGGTCCTCTCACTCCTTAATTTCAAGTACCCTGCCCACACCAGGGTGAAGAACCTGGTACTGGAGAGGTGTGACCGAGAGACTTGCAATTGGTGGCTGGTAAAAGTCCGGAAGAAAAAAGTCAAGGACTTCAGAGACTGTGGGACAAAAGTTGTCCAAGAGAAAAGAAAGGCAGATGGTTTCTGCCTTTCAAATACATGTGCTCCTTCCCGGTGGTCTGAGCAAAAGGGGGGGGGGGGATATGTGGCAGTGTGGCAAGGAAATGGTGTATTTCCTTGGCTCACCCTGCAAAAGCTCTCACCTGCTTCTTAAGTAATGAGGCAGGAGGGAAGGGAGGTGTATATGAGATGGAGACTCAGTCTAATGTGGGCTCTTCCTAGGAGACAGCATGTGGGCTGTAGGGAAGAGACAGAGCCTGCTGAGGAGTACACAGCCCGAGCTATGAGTGGCTCAAAGACAGTGACATGAATTGTGAGTAGAAGGTTGCAGGGGACATATGTTTAACTGACTGAGGAAAGGTCAGCGGTTGTTAGTCAGGACAAGCTGATCTGTTTAGTCAGTGACCAGACGGTCTAGGATTTTGTTTTGTTCCTGCTTTTTGTTTATTTCTTTCCCTGCAACCTGTCTAATAAAACTGGCAAGGTGCCAGATTTGCATTATAAGCGTTTGTTTGCTGGTTTATTGAGAAGAAACGCATCCTGTGGCGTGGTCCAGGACGATCCCAGAGCTAATCCCCAAGACGGATCGTCACAATATATATATATATATATATATATATATATATATATATATATATATATATATTGTGACACTGTGACAAGGGAACATTGTCAGAAAGGGGAAGTGTGTTTAAAAGGAAGTCAGACAGAATAGTCGGTGCTCTCCCCAGAAGACCACAAGGGGGGAGGCAGGGGTCCTGGTGAGGAACACACTGCCCGAGCTGTGAGTGGTCCAAAGAGTGATGTGGACGAAACACACAGCAAGAGGTTGCAAACACTGTGTGTGAACAGTGAGTAAAAGGTTGCAGGAGGCATAAGTTTAACTGTCCGGGAAAAGACCACCAGTTGATAGTCAAGGCATGCTGGATTGTTTAGTTAGTGACTAGACGGTCTAGGGTTTTTGTTCCTGTCTTATGTTTTTATTTATCCTGAAACCTGTCTAATAAAGCTGCCAAGGGGTCGGACTTGCATAAAGTACTGTTGTTTGCCTGCTGGTTGAATTGGAAATGTGTCCCGTGGCGGTGTCAAGGACGATCCCAGAGCTATCCCCAGGGAGAAATCCTTACAATATATATATATAATATTTATATTTGCCCCAAGCTTGGAAATGGCTCCATAGGAGCAGAAACGTTGCTTTACTGAAGATGAGAAAATAAATTACTTTTTATTTTTTTGGAGTGCTGCATCCCTGGTATTTTTTCTATCTGAACGGACTGCAATCAGGTTTGGGTGCTGGCACCGCAAGTGCATTATTTATAAGAGTGCTGCAACTGTTTTTCTATTTATATATATATATATATATATATATATATATATATATATATATATATATATATATATACATATATATATATATATATATATATTTAAATTATATCAATATATATATATATATGTATGTATAATATTTTTATATATAATATTTTTTATTTTCTTATTTATTTATTTATTTATTTTTTTACTATTTCTGTTTTATTTATTTATTTGTGCCACATATGACTGCAGAAGCGGGGTCTGTAGCAGAATGTTTCCAATACATCCCTGCTTTATCCCCGCGGGACATGAGCTTAGGCAGCCCGTGGGGAGGGGAGCTGAGGCAGGGAGCAGGTTGGGAGCACATTCTGAGCTGAGGCAGCCTGCAGGAGGTGGAGAGGGGAGCTTAGGCAGGGAGCTGGGTGGGAGCGGGGTATGCTCAGTGGCTAACAACTTTTATTAAGCATACATGAGGTCAACAGGGAAACATCAGAGATCAGAGCCAAGGGGATGTAATTTCACACATCTACACTCTCCCATGGCTCTGATCGCAGAGAGAAGCCGTGGAAGGAGCGGGCATAGCATAGTGCTGTACCGATCAGAGCCGAAGCTGTGGGGAGCAATCCTTCACTCTCCCCTGGCTCTGAACGCGGAGAATCAGTGGCAGGAGCGGGCAGGAAGCTGCAGGGAGAGCTGCCCCGGTGAGAGCCGGGAGGAGCAGAGGGGGGTGATTTGGGGGTTTTGAGGATCCTACTCTGCAGCCACTTTTATTTCTTTGTATTTTAAACTGCTATTATCTTCAATAAAACCTATTGGTTTTACCACATCCCGTTTCCAACTTTGGATTCCATCTCTCCTGGCAACCATACAGCAGTGCCTACTAAGTGAGATTCTTGTTTTCTTCATTCTTCTCCACTGTCCTTCGCGGGTTTGGTTTCACCATCTCCTGAGACCTCAAGGCCAGCAGCTGTTGCTATCTGACACCCCCAATTAAGTGGGGTGATATACCAGTTATACCACTCAGTGAGCAGCTATTACCTATGGGCACGCCTGTACATCCTTTTACGCACTTGCAATTTTTCCTCTCCTTGGCCATTTTAAGGGGATCCGAGTTATTAAGGTAATGCACTAGGTGCCCCCCCCCCCTGCTGGTCTCTTTTTTTCTACATTACTACAGCTGAGAATGTTAGCGCTCCAAAACCCCAACATGTCATTCCCCGCTTTCAAGAGACTGGCTATCCAAATAATTGAGTCCGGGACTGAGTTAGAGAGCTTGTCCACCTGTCCAAGACCACTAGGGTGGTAGCCAGACCTATACCATCACCAGCCCCCACCCCAGTGTCACCTGCTTTGCTACTCACCGCAGCCTCAGATTTATAGAGTGTTAGGCAGGACGTTGAACAACTGACCAAGGCTGTGAAGGAGCTTGCCACCCGGTCCACTCCACCTGACCGTGAACCGCCCCTGCATAGTAAACCTACCCTTGCTCCTGCTCCCCGCAATTTCAACTCCTGCAACCCTCCACCTAGTAGACCCCCAGGGACTCAAAGACCCTTTTGTACCCATTGTAATAAACCAGGACATTGGAAAATGCAGTGTTGGGATTTAAATGGATTTCCCCTGAGGTTGTGGACCAGCCCTCAGGAAAACAGTCATCAGGACCAATGCAAGAACGACCTAAGTCAGGACTCTCACTTCATGTCGCCTCCTGCAACTATGTAAAAAATATTGTAGAAGGTGTACCATTGGAGGCGTTGATAGATACAGGGTCACAAGTGTCTACTATACCCTAAGACGTTTTCTATCAGCATTGGGATGCTAGTTTATTGTGTGAACCGGAGAATGTTAACTTCAGAGTAGTTGCGGGTAATGGGCAACCAGTCCCCAGACAGGATACTGGGAGCCAACCATTCAGTTGGGAGAGCATGTACTTAGCGGGCAGGGAGTGATTATAACTAATGTGACAGATAAGGGGTCTGCTGAGTTTATGTTGGGGGATGAACATTATTTGAACATTTGTTGAAATAGTAGATGGCTTGCATGCCTCTCCTCCCCATATGTCCCCTTCAGGCCAGCGGTCTGTGCAGCACCACCTGAAGGTTCTACAAGCAGAGTAGAAGTATGCCAACAAGCAATGTGAAATCTGCAGAGTTCGAGTATAAGACAACCGGTCGGTGACCTTGCAACCCAACACAGAGGCTATCATCTGGTGTAGTGCATGTCCCTGAGTCAAGAATAGAGACTATCAAGTCCTGCTGGCGCCTCTGCAACTAGAAGACCACCCTCTTGTCCGAGCTGTGAGAAGCCTTGTCACAGTCACCAACGGTTCCAGTCCGATTAGTCAACCTGTCTAATGCTGCTACTGTGCTACCCAAATACACCCCAGTAGCCCAGTTGTATCTCATAGAGATAAAGGACATCTTAACAGAACGTATGGTGGCCCAACAGCGTGCAGCCCAAGTGGCTGAAGGATTCAGTACGAGTCCTTCCGAGCCCTCGTGGGCACAACTCCAAGTTGGAGACGACACTACCCCAAGGGACCAAGTCAAGGGAGACATCAATGTCGTCAAAAGATACTATGACGCTTTCAACAAACACCCCACATATTTTGGGCGTACGTCCATGATCCAACACCGAACCCTCACAGGCGACAGTCCACCTATCAAAGAAAGTCCCAGCCCGGTCGCGCCAGGCATGTTTCAGACTGTCAAGAAGATGCTGGCCGACATGAAAGAGGCAGACGTCATCCAAGAAAGTCAGAGCCCCTGGGCTTCGCCACTTGTCTTAGTCAAGAAAAAGGATGGAACCTTCTGCTTCTGTGTCATCTACAGGAAATTGAACAATGTCACACATAAGGATGCTTATTCATTGCCCAGGATCGAAGAGTCACTCACCGACCTCGGGTCGGCTGCTTACTTTTCCTCCCTGGATATTATACCAGTGGATATTGGCAAGTGCCCATGGCCATGGAGGATCGGGAGAAGACCGCCTTCGTGACACCCATGGGAGTGTTCGAGTTTAAAAGTATGCCATTTGGGCTGTGCAATGCCCCTGCTATGTTCCAGCGTCTGAAGGAAAGTTGTCTGGGCCATCTGAATTTTCAAAGTGTCCTATTGTACCTGGACAATGTTATTGTGTATTCCAAGTCCTACCAGGAGCACCTCAGTCATCTGTCAGACGTTTTCCAAGTCCTGATCAAGCATGGGCTTAAGATCAAGCCGTCAAAGTGTCACTTGCTTAAACCTCAGGTACACTACCTGGGTCATGTTGTCAGTGCCAAGGGAGTCCAGCCCAATCCTGAAAAGGTGGAAGTTGTCAAGAACTGGCCTACCCCGCGCAAGGTGAAAGATGTCAGGAGCTTCCTGGAATTTGCCGGCTACTACCGCTGCTTCATTCCCCACTTCGCCCAAATTGCAGAACCCCTCACAGCTCTCTTATGGGGTATGGCGAAGGAGAACTACAATGGAAGACTGCCTGCTGAATGGGCCAAAGAGCGAGAGACAGTGTTCCTAGCTCTTAAACGTCTACTGACAGAACCACCCTTCCAGGCGTACCCAGACTACAGTCAGCCGTTCTGGCTATATACTGATGCCAGTTTCGAAGGTCTGGGAGCCAACCTGTCCCAAGTCCAAGAAGGACAGGAGTAGGTAGTTGCCTATGCCAGTTGTAACCTGCAAGGAGCCGAGAAGAACGATACAAACTACGGCTCATTCAAATTAGAACTTCTCGCTTTGGTATGGGCAGTGACCGTAAATTTACTGTTTACACAGATAATTACCCATTGGCTCACCTGAACACCACCAAGTTGGGTGCCATCGAACGTTGGGCTTCAAGATTAGCCAATTATAGTTTCACCATCTAGTACAGAAGTGACAAGTCGAATGTCAATGCCGATCGGATGACCCCTGTCAAAGTCGTATGGGAGACGTGGAGATGCCCCCATTTTATCAACTGATCGTGAACCAAAATGTTGTGACCGCCCTCAGGGATGGCGAACCCAGATCCCAAAAGGTTCAAGAAGACCTATACACCTGGAAGACTCTTCAAAACGAAAGTCGAGTCATGGGGGATCTGTTGGACTATCTGCTGTGAAAAAGGCATCAACCCATCTACGCTGGGCCCAGTGTGTGTTACTTATTGCGCTCCGGCCACTTCCCCTGGCCGTGAACGCACTGTCCCCCTCTCCCCTGCTGCTGGCGGGGCTGGGATTCGCATCGCGGGACGCACCCGCATGCGAATCCCAGCCCGTCACTTACCACGCTCCTCTGCTGCTTCTTCCTCTGCATCTTAACTCCAGCGTGCGCATCCCCGTCTCCTAGGGCGCGCGCATGCCGGAGCTCTGAAATTTAAAGGGCCAGTACTCCATAATTATGTGAAACACCTGACACTATTGTATAAGTCCCTGCACCTCCCACTCTTCCCTGCCAGATCTTCAGTGCTATTTTCCTGAAATTAAGCATTCCATACTGTCTGTTTGCCTTGCCTGTGTTCTGACCCTTCTGCTACATTATTTGACTACGCACCTTTGCTTCTTTGACCTTCTGCTAAGTCCGACTACGTCTCTGCCTCATCCTACTGTACTTCGCCTCGCCCAGCAACCTATGTGGTCGAGTTGTATCGGGGGTTGCGACCTGGGTGTCGCCTGCCGCAGCAAATCCATCCTGCCTAGCGGCAGGGTCTGGTGAAGACCAGCGGCACCTTAGACTCCGCTCCCTGATACGGCCCCTTGTAATCAGCCACTCAGGTCAGTTGATCCACATCCAGCATCATTACAGTGTGATGAGCTGGAACGTCTGTGCCTACAGAGGAAGCGACTGTTTGTGCACAAGGGACTGTTGTACCGAAATTCGGTATCCGGTCTCTGGTGATCGACTTCATCAGATTCTGGTTCCCCGAAGAGACATGGTGATGGTCCTCAACGCATACCATGATCAGTCGGGACACTTTGGAGTCCACAAGACCAAATCTACTGTCAGGAGCAGATTCTATTGGATCGGAATGCGGAGCGACATTGAGAAATAAGTGAATGTGCAGTCTGTAATGTCACCAAGAATGTGGGCAAGGATGCCAGAGCACCCCTCCATTCCATCCAGAGTGAAAGGCCTAACTTGACATGGTCGCTAGATCATGTCAAGTTGTCCCCTACCCGGTCCGGGTACACTTATGCTCTTACCATTGTGGATCAGTACTCCAAATGGGTTGTCGTTGTACCCGTTAAAGATCTCACAGCCAAGACACACTCCACTTGGTTGCAAATCCTTGGGTGTCCAGAGTCTGTCCTAACAGACCGTGGAATGGCCTTCAAGGCCCAACTCTTCCAAGAGCTGTGTCATTTCCATGCCTGCAAGAAACTCTGGACTATTGCTTACCATCCCCAGGGGAATGGGCTCTGTGAACGCATCAATCAAGTCTTTATCCACATGTTGCAAGCAGCCTCTATGTCAAGACAAGAAGAGTGGCCCCTGTTGCCTGAACTTTTGGAGATCTATAATAACACAGTCCATTGTTCTACAGGGTACACCCCTTTCTACCTTATGACGGGGCGACATGGGCAGCTGCCTTAAGACCGGACGTTTGGGCTCCATGCCCCATTCAATAACTTTCCGCAAGCCTCCCTGGAATGGGTCTCAGACCACCAGAGAAGAATCCATGAAGCCAAGGAAATAGTAAAAAGATGGGCGAGGCTCAACAAAGACAGCAACAGGACTACAACCTTCATGCCTCTGCCAAACCGCTTCAATTGGGTGCTAAGGTGTGGCTGTGAAAACTTCCAAGAACCCATAAATTATCTGGGAGACGGAACCGTACACGGTGACGGCCATACCCTAGCCTGACTCTGACATGTACGAAGTACAAAAGCCTGCATATGAGCCACAAGTTGTTCATCGCAACTGAATCAAACTATGTCTAAAAGAAGATCTGCCAGTGCTCCCAACACCATCTCCCCCAGTTGTCAGACCTACAAGAGAGTACATACCAGGCAAGGGGATTCATCCATCTATGGACTTCCCTATGTTTTCCCCAAGTCAGTCTGTGGTCTTATGTGTCTCACCAGCTTCGGGGTCTGTTCTACCAACATTAATTTATACTTCAGCTTCAGTCCTGTCACCATTGGCTCCAGTCTATGCACCAGTTTGCAGAGCACCACCTGTCACCAGTCTCTCTAAAACCACAGTCAGCGACTCTGAGTCCTGCCAGTCCGGACCCTGTACCAACTCTCGAATTGGCTGAGGAACACCCAGTCACAGTTCCAGCTGTACCAAGAGCTCCAGAAGTCACCGGTGTTCCAGGTGTTGCAAATGTCCACACGGTCAACCCAAGGACAACTCCCAGCTAGGTACAAATCTTAACTCACATTAAACATGTAAAAGTTATGTACCACATGTAGTCCACTCATATGGTGAAAGTAGTCCACATCCATATAAATATATAAGTTAGAACTGTAGCATTATTTGAACCACCAGTCCACAGATCCAGATGTCTATAGTAACTATGTCTATTGTTTTCTCATGTCCAAGTGTGCAGAATACTTTACTGGCCAGAAGATATTCCTGATAGCTATACAAAACACGTACAGTGACAGAAGTAACCAAATGTCAAAGTAACATTAATGTCTAGAGTAATATGTATAGAGTTCTGGGGGAAGTGTGTAAAACCGAGGGACCCCAGTAGCCAAGGCATTGGGTAGATAACCTCCAACAGCCCAATCTGATAATTGTTATGCATATTGTTGTAAGAGAGTGTCAAGAATGCCATTACAAGGTCAAAAGTCCTCGTATATGTTCAAGAGCATGTATGGACATTCACCATGCCACATGGACTCATTTCTGTTTGTTATCAGACCTGGAAAGGACATTGGGTTAAAAACGCCTCAGGAACTGTCATTGGCCCCAGTGGTCACTTCACTCCTCCGCCCTCCAGGACTGGGCATCGAGGGACAGGACTGTAATTAAGAGGGGGGAGTTTGTGGTGGCCCAGTAGGGGATGGTGTTGCCCCGTACCTTTCCTGCTATGACAGGCAGTGTCCCTCAGAGTCCCCAGGGCCCCCTATAGTTGTTTCCCCATTTGTATATATGGTATATATTAAAAGATGTGTTATGCCTTTAATAAAATGTACCATGTATAAATGTACCTAGGAGTTACCAGTGACCAGCTGACCCCAAAGGTGACCTATGGGTTCCTTGCTAGTCTCCCACATATAATTCCTGGGTGGAGCTAGCTTCTCTCTCTTGCTTCCTGCAGAGGTCCAGTAAAGTCGTGCCTAGTGTGTGTGTCCAGAGTAGTGGAGGCCTCAATTCAAGTCCTGCAGCCACAAGTCAAGTGCAAGTATGATAAAGTCACCGTCCTGTCAATCACAAGTCAGTCAATTCAAATCATCTGTCTACCCAGCATGGCCTGCACTAAATTCTACCGTCCAACTACAAGTCCCAGCAAACCTGCGAGGTCTCTGTGTCACTGATTACCTCCTTGGGCCCTGGCTGTACTGCACAGACTGTTCCAACTGTCTTCCCTCAGTAAAGCTACCATTGTCTGTAACTTGGCCTTGGTGTCTTTATTGCCCCTGTGCCTAGCCCAGGATCCAGCGGTATACCTTCGGGTGGTTAAGGCTAAACCACGCCCTGGTGTCACATACACAAGGGGTTAGTGCCATCTGCCCCTAGGGTAACAACATCTGCCCTGCACCTCACACCCCATCACCACAACTCCAAACCCAAAAAAGCTAGGGGCAGCAGCAAATACTGATGTTTTTTCCTTCTTTTTTTTTTGTGCAGTAGTGCTGAAAAAAATAAATAAAAAGGTCTACAAACTGCGGCCCGCCAGATGTTGCAAGACTACAACTCCCAACATGCCTGGACTGTCTGGACCACTTCTTTTTTTTTTTGCAGCAGCAGCACTTTGTTATGCTATGTGTCCATGTGAGTGATCTCCAAACTGGCCTTTCAGATTTTGCAAAACTACAACTCCTGTCTTGCTGGGAGTTGTAGTTTTGCAACATTTGGAGGGCTGCAGTTTGGATTTCACTGCACAGTGGTCCTCCAGATTTTTTAAAACTACATCTCCCAGCATGCCTGGACTGTCTGGGCATGCTGGAAGTTGTAGTTTTTAAACATCTGGAGGGCCAGTTTGGAGACCACTAACCTGGTGCAGGCTATTCCTCACCACCCACCAACAATTGAGCTCTTGCCGCATACTCAATCACTGCCACCACTACTCCACCAATGATCTGCTGCTGCAGATGACCCTCCGCTCTGCCCAGACTAAATTGGGTGGGCAGGAAGGGAATTTAATATCGGTCTACGGAGGGAAAAACTATGTTATGCCTCTTAGAAGGTGGGGAGGAGAAAAAAAACAATTACAAACATGAAAGTTTGCTGTGTCCTCAAGGGGTTAAAGGGATATTCCAGGCCAAAACTTTTTTATATATATCAACTGGCTCCGGAAACTTAAACTTATTTGTAAATTACTTCTATTAAAAAATCTTAATCCTTCCAATAGTTATTAGCTTCTGAAGTTGAGTTGTTTTCTGTCTAACTGCTCTCTGATGACTCACGTCCCGGGGATGACTCACAGTTCCTATGGGGATATTCTCCCATCATGCACAGATCCCGGGACGTGACATCATCATTGAGCAGTTAGACAGGAAACTTCGGAAGCTAATAACTATTGGAAGGATTAAGATTTTTTAATAGAAGTAATTTACAAATCTGTTTAACTTTCCGGAGCCAATTGATAATATATATATATATATATATATATATATATATATATATATATATATATAAGGTTTTGCCTGGAATACCCCTTTGAAGGGGTTATCCAGGAATTTGTTTTTATATCTCCAGCAAGTTAAACAGATTTGTAAATTACTTCTATTAAAAATCTTAATCCTTTCAGTACTTATGAGCTGCTGAAGTTGAGTTGTTCTTTTTTTGTCTAAGTGCTCTCTGATGACACGTGTCTTGGGAACCGCCCAGTTTAGAAGCAAATCCCCATAGCAAACCTCTTCTACTCTGTGCAGTTCCTGAGACAAGCAGAGATGTCAGCAGAGAGCACTGTTGCCAGACAGAAAACAACTGAACTTTAGCAGCTGATAATTATTGAAAGGATTAAGATTTTTTAATAGAAGTAATTTACAAATCTGTTTAACTTTCTGGAGCCAGTTGATATATATAAAAACATTTTTTTCCTGGAATACCCCTTTATTACAAATATGCACAACGTTTGGACCTCTACTATATAAAGCCAAAAAATATTTTATTTTTACAATCTATATGATCATAGTAGTAAGCAATTTCTATTGCAGAGCCTATTCCTGCCTTCATTAACTTAAAATACATTCACAGGCACTTTTTTTTAATATACATACCTAGTGCCAGGTGTAGACTATCTTTTGCTTTTAGAACTGCCTTCATTCTTCGTAGAATACTTTCTACATGGTGCTGCAAATACTTTGGTCCATATTGACATGATAGCATAATGTAGTTGCGCCAGAATTTTTGGCTGCACATTCATGATGCAAATCTCACGTTCCACCACATACCACAGATGCTCTACGTGGATTGAATATTGGCAATGGAAAATAACCTTTTTACTCAGACACTCTGTATCCCCACGGAATGGGCAGTAAGCATAGAGGTATACAGATGAATAGGCTTAATGCTGTACAATGACTTATTTCAGGGCTATCACCCTTTCCTCAAATTGGCATGTCATGCCAGAAGTTCATGCCAATCTGAGGAAGGGATGATGGCACCCAAACATATAATTGAAGTGCAGTATTATTAATTTCTGATGATTATTTAGCCCCATCTGTGCTCCTGGTGGGACATAAGGGAATAAAGCCTATTCACTTTTATACCTCTATGCTTACTGCCAATTCCTTGGGGATTCCGAGCGACTGAGTAAAAGGTCAATATTTGCTACAGGACTGGGACCTTCTGGCTTGAGTTGAACTACTCTCCAGCTTTACAACATTGAAAGAGTGATAAGTGTGCATTATGTACACTCAAGGTGAGTGGTTAATCTACAGTGCCTGCTTAACCCGCTAAACAGGATTGCCATATATATTTAGGGCAGTGCATGAGGCATTGTCCTCTCGTTGTCTTTTTTCTTTTACAGATTTATCGATATGGATTGAGATCTGGTGGCTGTAGAGGCCATTGAAGTTTAGAGAACTCATTGTCAGGTTCAAGAAACCAGTTTTAGAGGATGTTAACTTTGTGACGGTGCATTATCCTGTTGGAAGAAGTTATCAGAATATGGTTACACTGTGGTTATAAAGGAATGGACATGGTCAGCAAAGCTCAATTAGTACTACAGCCCAAAGTGTTGCCAAGAAAATGTTCCCCACACTATTACATCACCACCACTAGCCTTAATCGTTAGTACAAGGTAAGATGGATCCATGCTTTAATGTTGTTTACGCCAAATTCTGATCTGAATTTCTCAGCTGGAATTGAGACTCGTCAGACCAAGCACATTCTTCCAGTGTAGCCTCAATTTCCTGTTTTCAGTTGACAGGAGTGGCACCCGTGGTGGTCTTCAGCTGCTGTAGACCCACCTGCTTCAAGGTTGGACATGTTGTGCATTTAGAGATGGTATTCTGAATACCTTGGCAGAAATGAGTGGTTATTTAAGTTACTGCCACTCACTGGATATTTTCTCTTTTTCTCACCAACCCTAAATCCTAAAGATGATGATGTGCGTTAAAAGCCCAGTAGATCAGCAGTTTCAATATTACTCATGTGATTGGAGGATTAACTTTTTGTGTTAACAAGCTACGGCAGATTTAATGACAATAGTACAATACACAAATTTGCAATCTGCATGTTTTAATAGTTGGCTATGCATAGGCCAAAATACATTCTGCATAATATTAAGAAATCTCCCAAAAACTTTCATTATATCAGATGTCATGATTATTTGTGAGAATTCTTATGGGAAAATTCAGTTTTATCGCTAAAATGAAATTTGCTGCCAAAATTAACACTGATCAGACCACACCTCATTTGCATATCTGTCTGTGACATAATTGAACGGAGAGTTAATTTTGTATACTTCATGTCAATGAGTGTGTAGCCATTTACCTTCTTAATTTCCTTCGTTTGTACTTAATTTCGATCTTTACTCTTCCACCAACATTATACTAAGTTGATATCCCTAAAATGGAAGCCCTTTGGATTATTTTCATAATTTATACTGAATCATTGTTAATCCTAGGTGGATGTTCCTACACTGTTCTTTATTTATAAATTTTTTTATGGTTTGAGCAGATCACATAGAATAGGCTAATGTATGGATGGTTGGCAACACTGCTTTAAGTGTGCCCTCAGAAAAGTTTGCATCCCCATATATGGTATTTCTGTACCTGGCAGAACCTGCTTTAAGGGGTTATCAACCACAAGGTGATTTTAGTACTTACCTGCTGGATTTCCTGTTGGATTTCATTCTCAAATTATACATCCCATAGTTCCATGCTTGGAAGTCGCTTTCCTCCCTCCCACACATTGGCCACCCTACCCATTGAAACACAAATGAGTTGCATTCCATGCAAAAGACCAGTGTTTTCTAAACAGGGTTCCTACAGCTGTTGCAGAATGATCTCACTCCCACTCAGCGGTCGCTCCACCCATCGAAGCAGACAGGATCCCTGTCTTCACCTGACTAGTGATGTCACGTCTTGACGCACTGCAACCTGCAAAACCTGAGTAATTTTGTATGCTGTTAAAAAAAAATATTGGGGCGAAAATCACAGAAGAATTGCGAGACCACTGTCACACACAGGTACAGACACTATATTATGAACGTCACTAACTTTACAGCCGCTGTAGCTTAGTCAATAAAAAAAAATCCTGGAATACCCCTTAACAATTTATGAAGTGTGTGTCTCTGACTTTGCAAACATATTGGGCACTAAATTGGCATATCTGTGGAAATTGTAAGTTTTATTTTACTCCATTTGCTGTGCATTCTTTTTTTGAAATACAAGTAGGGTAAAATATTCATCATACCTTCTTTTTATTGCTACATTAAAGGATCTGGGCTACAACAACTGGTCTATTTTTAGTTTTTCATTATTTCATGTCAGACATCTGCAATTGTCGGTCTGTGTTGTGTAAATGAATACACTATGCCTTAAAATACTCTTGTCCACTCCTGAGCCCTAATTTATGCCCAGGCAAAACCTTAGGGCCATATGTAGGGTGTTTCTTAAACCAGGAAACACAACAAAATAACTAGACCACTGTTTCCAAAATGGAGTGGGTTTTAACCCTTACTATTATCTTAGGGCAGGGGTAGGCAACTTGGTGTGTCGTCAATATGGGTGTAGCTTGTTGTGGGTGGGGTTTGTTGTGGGTGTGGGTGGGGTTTGTGAGGGGGTGGCTTGTCACAGGCTGGGTTTTTTAAGAATTGTCCCTATATATTGTTCTCACTCTAAGGACCTTACAGTGAGAACAACCATTTTAACTCAGATCTGTTTAATGCAGACGCCAGAATCATTCTGCACCATAATACAGATGCCAGAATCACCACCCACCATAATACAGATGCCAGACTCAGTCCCCACCATAATACAGACCCCAGAATCACAACCCATCGTGATACAGACTCCAGACTAAGTCTTCACCATAATACAGACCCCCGAATCAGTCCCCACTATAATACAGACCCCAGAATTAGACCCAACTATAATACAGACCCCAAAATCAGACCCCACCATAATACAGACCCCAGAATCACCACCCACCATAATACAGACCCAAGAATCACCACCCACCATAATGCAGACCCCATAATCAGACCCCACCATAATAAAGACCCCATAGTCAGACCCCACCATAATTCAGACCCCACTATAATTCAGACCCCAGAATCACCACCCCCCATAATACAGACCCCAGAATCAGACCCCACCATAATACAGACCCCAGAATCAGACCGCACCATAATACGGACCCCAAAATCAGACCCCACCATAATACAGACTCCAGATTCAGTCCCCACCATAATAAAGACCCAAGAATCACCACCCACCATAATACAGACCCCAGAATCACCATCTACCATAATACAGACCCCAGAATCAGACCCCACCATAATATGGACCCTAGAATCAGACTCCATCATAATACAGACCCCAGAATCAGACCCAACTATAACACAGACCCCAAAATCAGACCCCACCATAATACAGACCCCAGAATCAGACCCCACCATAATACAGACCCCAGAATCAGTCCCCACCATAATACAGACCCCAAAATCACCACCTACCATAATACAGACCCCAGAATCAGAATCCAGAATCGGACCCTACCATAATATAGACCCCATAATCAGACCCCACCATAATTCAGACCCCAGAATCACCATCCACCATAATAGAGACCCCAGAATCACCACCCACCATAATACAGACCCCAGAATCAGACCCCACCATAATACGGACCCCAGAATCAAACCCCACCATAATACAGACCCCAGAATCACCGCCCACCATAATTCCGACCTCAGAATCAGACCCCACCATAATGCAGACCCCAGTCCCCACCATAATACAGACCTCAGAATCAGACCCCACCATAATACAGACCCCAAAATCAGACCCCACCATAATACAGACCCCCAAATCAGTCCCTACCATAATACAGACCCCAGAATCACCACCCACCATTATACAGACCCCAGAATCAGAACCCAGAATCAGACCCTACCATAATAGAGACTCCAGAATCAGACCCCACCATAATACAGACCCCAGAATCACCACCCACCATTATACAGACCCCAGAATCAGAACCCAGAATCAGACCCTACCATAATAGAGACTCCAGAATCACCACCCACCATAATACCACAGAATCAGACCCCACCATAATGCAGACCCCAGAACTAGTCCCCACTATAATACAGACCTCAGAATCAGACCCTACCATAATACAAACTCCAGAATCAGACCCCACCATAATACAGACTCCTGAATCAGACCCCACCATAATACAGACCCCATAATCAATCACCACCATAATACAGACCCCAGAATCACCAACCACCATAATACAGACCCCAAAATCACCAACCACTATAATACTGACCCCAGAATCAGACCCCATCATAATACAGACTCCAGAACCAGTCTACACCATAATACAGACCTCAGAATCAGTCCCCACCATGATACAGAACTCAGAATCACCACCTACCATAATGCAGACCCCAGAACTAGTCCCCACCATAATACAGAACTCAGAATCAGACCCTACCATAATTCAGACTCCAGAATCAGTCCTCACTATAATACAGACCCCAGAATTAGACCGAACTATAATACAGACCCCAAAATCAGACCCCACCATAATACAGACCCCAGAATCACCACCCACCATAATACAGACCCAAGAATCACCACCCACCATAATGCAGACCCCATAATCAGACCCCACCATAATACAGACCCCATAGTCAGACCCGACCATAATTCAGACCCCACCATAATTCAGACCCCAGAATCACCACCCCCATAATACAGACCCCAGAATCAGACCCCACCATAATACAGACCCCAGAATCAGATCGCACCATAAAACGGACCCCAAAATCAGACCCCACCATAATACAGACTCCAGATTCAGTCCCCACCATAATAAAGACCCAAGAATCACCACCCACCATAATACAGACCCCAGAATCAGAACCCACCATAATACAGACCGCAGAATCAGAGCCCACCATAATACAGACCCCGGAATCACCATCTAACATAATACAGACCCCAGAATCAGACCCCACCATAATATGGACCCTAGAATCAGACTCCATCATAATACAGACCCCAGAATCAGACCCAACTATAACACAGACCCCAAAATCAGACCCCACCATAATACAGACCCCAGAATCAGACCCCACCATAATACAGACCCCAGAATCAGTCCCCACCATAATACAGACCCCAAAATCACCACCTACCATAATACAGACCCCAGAATCAGAATCCAGAATCGGACCCTACCATAATATAGACCCCAGAATCAGACCCCACCATCATACAGACCCAATAATCAGACCCCACCATAATTCAGACCCCAGAATCACCATCCACCATAATAGAGACCCCAGAATCACCACCCACCATAATACAGACCCTAGAATCAGACCCCACCATAATACGGACCCCAGAATCAAACCCCACCATAATACAGACCCCAGAATCACCGCCCACCATAATTCCGACCTCAGAATCAGACCCCACCATAATGCAGACCCCAGTCCCCACCATAATACAGACCTCAGAATCAGACCCCACCATAATACAGACCCCAGAATCAGACCCCACTGTAATACAGACCCCAGAATCACCACCCACCATAATACAGACCACAGAATCAGACCCCACCATAATGCAGACCCCAGAACTAGTCCCCACTATAATACAGACCTCAGAATCAGACCCTACCATAATACAAACTCCAGAATCAGACCCCACCATAATACAGACTCCTGAATCAGACCCCACCATAATACAGACCCCATAATCAATCACCACCATAATACAGACCCCAGAATCACCAACCACTATAATACAGACCCCAAAATCACCAACCACTATAATACTGACCCCAGAATCAGACCCCATCATAATACAGACTCCAGAACCAGTCTACACCATAATACAGACCTCAGAATCAGTCCCCACCATGATACAGAACTCAGAATCACCACCTACCATAATGCAGACCCCAGAACTAGTCCCCACCATAATACAGAACTCAGAATCAGACCCTACCATAATTCAGACTCCAGAATCAGACCCCACCATAATTCAGACTCCAGAAGCAGACCCCACTATAATACAGACCCCAAAATCACCAACCACTATAATACTGACCCCAGAATCAGACCCCAACATAATACAGACTCCAGAACCAGTCCACACCATAATACAGACTCCAGAATCAGACCACACCATAATTCAGACTCCAGAAGCAGACCCCACTATAATACAGACCCCAAAATCACCAACCACTATAATACTGACCCCAGAATCAGACCCCGCCATAATACAGACTCCAGAACCAGTCCACACCATAATACAGACCTCAGAATCAGACCCCACCATAATGCAGACCCCAGAATCAGTCCACACCATAATATAGACCCCAGAATCAGATCACTCCACAATACAGACTCCACAATCAGTCCCCACCATAATACAGACCCCAGAATAAGATCACTCCATAATACAGACCCCAGAATCAGTCCCCACCATAATACAGACTCCAGACTCAGTCCCCACCATAATACAGACCCCAGAATCAGTCCCCACTATAATACAGACCTCAAAATCACCACCCACCATAATACGGACCCCAGAATCACCACACACCCTAATACAGACCTTAGAATCAGACCCCATACAGACTCTTCTCCCCCCCTTACATAATACAGACCCCAGGATCAGACCCCAATTTTCCCACAATGCACGTTAAGCTTACCGGTCTATAATTACCTGTGGAAGACCTAGAGCCCTTTTTGAAGATTGCTACCACATTTGCCTTGCACCAGTCCCTCGGCACAATACCAGACACCAGAGAATCTCTTAATATCTTGAATAAGGGTACAGAAATTATTGAACTTAGTTCTCTAAGAACTCCTGGGTGTAATCCATCCGGGCCTTGAGATTTGCTTACATTTACTTTACTTAATTTACCTTGGACCATATCTACATTAAGCCAGTTCAGTACATTACATGATCTATTACCAGCACTGGCCCGGTCTGCAGCAGCTCCTCCCTCTTCCTTTGTATATACAGAACTAAAGAACCCATTCAGTAGCTTTGCCTTCTCTTGATCACCAGTGACCACCTCCCGGTTATCATTTTAAGGGGTCCTAAGTGCTTTGTCATTGTTTTTTTTTGCATTTATATATCTTAATAAATATTTGGGATTTATTTTGCTTTCTTTGGCCACTAGTCTCTCATTTTGAATATTTGCTGTTTTTATTACATTTTTACAGATTTTATTATGCTTTTTGTAATGTTTTAGATTGAACTTGATTGATGTCACTTATTAACTATTCTGTTTGTTATGTCTTAAAAGCAGAAAAAAGTTTACAATTTTTTTTGTTAAATAATTTTTTTTATTCCTTACATATAAACACAAAATGTATAAACCAAATCCCTTATAACATAAAGAGACACATGCCAGATTTGTAAAATAAGTGCTTGGTTGTCAAAATTGGCCAAATTAATGTGTTACTGAAATTATAGTGTGGTTTGTTTTTTATTTTTGTTATTTTTTATATACGTTGAAAAACAAAATAGGTATGAATAAAATAAATAAAAGTTAAAAAAAGTTAATTTCTAATAAACTTCCTACAAAGTCAGACATAAGTTTCTCATAAGGCTGTTAACTGAGCAACTACTTGCTGAGTAACAGGTATAATAGATTATTTGAAATAACCTTGCATATACATATTTAACCCATTTGATGTTCAAAATAAAGGCATAATTGCAATTAGTAATACAGTGTGTGAACGGTCATGTATCCAGGTTTCAAATCAGGTCCTTTTTAGTGATCGATTACACATCAGATGAATGTAAGATAAACTTTCTGAAAGAGAACAAGAAACATGTCAGTATTGTACAAATCTCTACATTTATATAGGTACAAGTCATTTTCAAACTCACCTAAAAACTTTTGATAATAGCTAAAGAGGAGAACACACAGTCCCATGCATAAAAAAAGTATCCAGCGTAGAATATCCCAGGTTCTGTGGTGCTCATTTCTTTAAAATATCAAAAGAGATTAACACAGTGTTAGTAATTGATATGACAAGCTAGTGCTTAAAGGGAAGTGCTTAAAGGGAATCTGTCAGATGGTTTTTCAAAGTGAATAACTAGTCACAGAAATGAATAGAGCCTTGAAGCCACATTTACCCGTATACCTTTATTGGTACACAGTATGGCCTGTGATGGGAGAAATTCCTTGTTTTTGAACTATCCTAATGAGCAGCAAGATCCAAATTACCATAAGTGTATGCAGCCTCCTTACTCTTTCCCAGCTCTTTCTTCACTTGTCTGTTTCAATGGGTTTTTCGTGTGCAACTCTTGTGTGTTTTTTTTATTTATTATTCCCCTTGTTTATTGAGCCACTCTCCATATACTTCTCTCTTTACAACTGCCTCTTTTACCACCCTTCTCTTTTATGTGATGGATGTACACTTTCTCTTGGCCCTGGATGTACACATTCCCTATTCTGCCTTACACTGCTCCCTTGGTCTCTGTTTGGAATTACTGCCCGCAGGCACAAGGTGAGACTCGACTTTTGGTCCAGCCCACCAAAAGGTGAGTCTGGATCAGGGCCGGCGTTAAGGCGGGGCAAACTAGGCAATTGTCTGTGGGCTGCAACAATGTTTGCGGCTCGGGGAGTGTGTGGGAGTGCAGCCAGCACCATTTACATAGTAACATAGTAACTTAATTCATAAGGTTGAAAAAAGACCAGAGTCCATCAAGTTCAACCTATAACCCTAATAAGTCCCTCTTGAGTTGAGATGACCCAGAGGAAGGCAAAAAACCCTCAAACTAGAGGTAAAAATTCCTTCCCGACTCCAAATATGGCAGTCAGATTAAATCCCTGGATCAACCTTCTGTCCCTATAAATCTAGTATACATAACCAGCAATGTTATTACTCTCCAAAAATGCATCCAGCCCCTTTTTGAACTCTATTACAGAGTTCACCATGACCACCTCCTCCAGGAGAGAATCCCACAGTCTCACTGCTCTTACAGTAAAGAACCCCCGTCTGTGCGGGTGTAGAAACCTTCTTTCCTCTAGACATAGAGGATGCCCCCTTGTTATTGATACAGTCCTGGGTATAAATAGATCATGGGAGAGATCTCTGTACTGTCCCCTGATATATTTATACATAGTTATTAGGTCTCCCCTAAGCCTTCTTTTTTCTAAACTAAATAACCATAATTCTGATAATCTTTCTGGGTACTGTAGTCCTCCCATTCCCCGTATTACTCTGGTTGCCCGTCTTTGAACTCTCTCCAGCTCCACTATATCTTTCTTGTGCACTGGTGCCCAGTACTGTACACAGTATTCTATGTGTGGTCTGACTAGTGATTTGTACAGCGGTAGAATTATTTCCTTGTTGTGGGCATCTATTCCCCTATTGATGCACCCCATGATTTTATTAGCCTTGGCAGCAGCTGCCCGACACTGGTCACTACAGCTAAATTTACTGTAACTAAGACTCCTAAGTCCTTTTCCATGTCAGTTGTCCCAAGTGTTCTCCCGTTTAATACATAATCCCAGCCCGGATTTTTCTTCCCCATTTGCATTACCTTACATTTATCAGTGTTGAACCTCATCTGCCACTTCCCAGCCCAAACCTCCAACCTATCCAGATACATTTGTAACAGTTCCCTGTCCTCTATAGTGTTTACCGCTTTACAGAGTTTAGTGTCATCTGCAAAGATTGCTACTTTACTATTCAACCCTTCTGCAAGGTCATTAATGAATATATTAAATAGGACAGGACCCAAGACGGAACCCTGTGGTACCCCACTAGTAACAGTCACCTAATCAGAATAAGTACCATTAATAACCACCCTCTGTTTCCTATCATTGAGCCAGTTACTTACCCACTTGCACACATTCTCCCCCAGCCCGAACCTTCTCATTTTATGCACCAACCTTTTATGTGGAACCGTATCAAATGCTTTGGAAAAATCCAGATATGTGACATCCAGCCCCTGGTCCAGTCTGGAGCTCACCTCCTCATAAAAGCTGATCAGGTTAGTTTTACAGGACTGATCCCTCATAAATCCATGCTGATACAGGGTCATACATTTATTTTTATCAAGATATTCCAAAATAGCATCTCTTAGGAAACCCTCAAACAATTTACATACAACCGAGGTTAAACTAACAGGTCTATTATTCCCGGGGTCACCTTTTGACCCCTTCTTAAATATTGGCACCACATTTGCCATGCGCCAGTCCTGGGGAACAGTCCCTGTTACTATAGAGTCCCTGAATATTAAAAATAGGGGTCTGTCTATTACATTACTTAATTCCTTTAGAACTCGGGGGTGAATGCCATCTGGACCTGGTGATTTGTCTATTTTGATTTTTTGTAGGCGGCACTGTACTTCTTCCTGGGTTAGACAGATGACCTGTACTTCTTCCTGGGTTAGACAGGTGACCTGTACTGGGGAGTTTACCTTATCACACTGTATTTTACCTGGCATTTAATTTTCCTCAGTGAATACAGTGGAGAAGAATTTGTTTAATATATTTGCTTTTTCCTGATTCCCGTTTATAATTCTTCCTCACCATTTTTTAAAGGGCATACACTTTCATTTTTGACCTTTTTGCCATTTATATAGTTAAATAACATTTTGGGGTTAGTTTTACTCTCTTTGGCAATGAGTCTTTCTGTCTCTATTTTTGTGGCTTTTATCAGTTTTTTACATATTTTACATTTTTCTCTATATCTTTTTAATACTTCTTCACTGCTGTCCTGTTTTAGTAATTTAAATGCTTTATTTTTGTCATGTATTGCCCCCTTAACATTTTTATTCATCCATATTGGTTTTCTTTTATTTCTGACCCTTTTATTGCCATAAGGTATCTTACAGTAAGAATTTAAGACATTTTTAAAAGTCTCCCATTTAGTGTCAGTATTGTTCTTTTTGAGGACATTATCACATTTTATATTGTTAAGGGCTTCTCTGAGTTGATCGAACTTTGCCTTCCTAAAGTTCACTGTTTTTGTGGCCCCTCGAGAGATTCCCTTATTGAAGAACAAGTTATAATGTATTATGTTATGATCACTATTTCCTAGGTGTCCATCTACTTGCACATTAATTACTCTGTCAGGTACATTGGGTAATATTAAGTCTAGTAGGGCACCCCCTCTGGTAGAGCCCTGCACCATTTGGGACAGATGATTTATTTAGCTATAGTCAGAAACCTGTTTCCTTTATGAGATTCACAGGTCTCAGTCCCCAATTTATATCAGGATAGTTAAAGGGGTTATCCAGGAAAAAACTTTTTTTTTATATCAACTGGTTCCAGAAAGTTAAACAGATTTGTAAATTACTTCTATTAGAAAATCTTAATCCTTTCAGTACTTTTGAGCTTCTGAAGTTAAGGTTGTTCTTTTCTGTCTAAGTGTTCTCTGATGACACGTGTCTTGGGAAACACTCAGTTTAGAAGCAAATCCTGATAGCAAACCTTTTGTAAACTGGGCGTTTCCCGAGACGCTTGTCATCAGAGAGCACTTAGACAGAAAAAAACAACCTTAACTTCAGAAGCTCATAAGTACTAAAAGTATTTTTTAATAGAAGTAATTTACAAATCTGTTTAACTTTCTGGAGCCAGTTGATATATAAAAAAAACTTTTTTTCCTGGAATACCCCTTTAAAGTCCCCCATTATTATCACCTCATTTTGATTTGCTGCCTTGCTTATTTGCCTCAATAATTGATCTTCTGCCTCTTCCATTATGTTTGGTGGCTTATATCAAACCCCTATCAGAATTTTTTTATTTTTATCTCCATAGTGCGGCCTTCAAATTGGACTTTTTTGACAGACTCCTCCCCCTTTCCGTTTTGTCCGATCCTTTCTGAATAGACTATAACCCTGTATGTTGACCGCCCAGTCACAGGTATCGTCCAACCAAGTCTCTGTTATACCTACTATGTCATAATCCTCCTCAGAAATTTTCAACTCAAGTTCGTCAGTTTTATTGGACAAACTTCTGGCATTAGTCAACATGCACTTCAATGGTGTATGTTTTTTTTCCCTATGATGCCTACCCCTATTAACTATTCTAACCCCTCCCTCCGCTCCACCCCCAGGTACATTAACTCCTTCACAACAAGCGACATACATGTACGGTGCCGCGAAGTGTCACTTGGCGCGCGGCGACGTACATGTACGTCGTGGGGTTCCGGGAGCGCCGTGTCATCGGTAGCAGTGATCGGGCCGGGATGACTGCTGTTATCTAACAGCAGGCATCCCAGCACATCGCCGAGGGGGGGCCTGAGACCCCCCCATGACCGCGATTGGCGCAAATCACAGGTCAATTCAGACCTGCGATCTGCGCGATTACGGGTCATACGGGTCACTGGTGACCCGGTGACCCAGAAAATAAGAGGGAGCAGGGGTGTCCAAGACACCCTCGATCTCCCTGAAGGGATAGGAGTTTGGTGGCAGGGGTGCCACCCCTCCTATCCCTGCTATTGGTCGGCCGAGCAACCGACCGATAGCAGACCGGCAGAGGGGGGGGGGGGTTAAAGTTCGGTTCCCCCGCTTTGCCCACCTGTTGGTGTCCGGGCAAAACGGGGGAACTGTCCAGGAACCGGTGCCGAAGGTCCCTTACCTGGATCCCGGAGCGCGATCCTCCATGCGGGGATCCCCCACGTGCGGCGGCGGCAGCAATTCATCCGGGTCCTGCCAGGCGAGTTGTTGTCTAGCAACATCCGGAGGGCCACAGTTTACAGTGGTCTCTAAACCGTGGCCCTCCAGATGTTGCAAAACTACAACTCCCAGCATGCCCAGACAGCTGTTTGCTGTGTGGGCATGCTGGGACTTGTAGTTTTGCTATATTTAGAGGGGTTCAGGTTGTAGATCACTATACAGTGGTCTCAAACTGTAGCCCTCCAGATGTTGCAAAACTACAACTCTCAGCATGCCCAGACAGCAGTTTGCTGTCTGGGCATGCTGAGAGTTGTAGTTTTGCTACATCTGGAGGGCCACAGTTTTGAGACCACTGGACAGTGATTTCCAACCTGAACCCCTCTAAATCTGGCAAAACTACAACTCCCAGCATTCAGGAACAGCATAAGCATGTCTTGGCATGCTGAGAGTTGTACTTGCGTGCCTCCAGCCGTTGCATAACTACATCTCCCAGCATGCCCTTCCGCAATCAGTACATGCTGGGAGTTGTAGTTTTGCAACAGCTGGAGG
This sequence comes from Hyla sarda, assembly GCF_029499605.1. NCBI lineage: Eukaryota > Metazoa > Chordata > Amphibia > Anura > Hylidae > Hyla > Hyla sarda. The sequence goes on along the minus strand of NC_079190.1, from coordinate 322,500,735 downwards.
CACACTGGTTGGAAAATACTGAGTTAGGTCATAGAACCTAACTCAAGGTTTTCCAACCAGTGTGCCTCCAGCTGTTGCAAAACTACAACTCCCAGCATGCATGGTCTGTCAGTGCATTCTGGGAGTTGTAATTTTGACCCCCTCCCATGTGAATGTACAGGCTACATTCACACTGGCGGCAGATTACAGTGAGTTCCCCGCTTCAAGTTTGAGCTGCGGCAAATTTTTTCCGCCGCAGCTCAAACTCCTAGCGGAAGACTCAGTGTAATCTGCCTCCAGTGTGAATGTAACCTAAAAACACTACACTACACTAATATAAAATAAAAAGTAAAACACTACATATACACTGCCCCCCTACCCCTACCCCTACCCCCCTTCCCCAATAAAAATGAAAAACGTATTGTACGGCAGTGTTTCCAAGATGGAGCCTCCAGCTGTTGCAAAACAAAAACTCCCAGCATTTCTGGACAGCAATTGACTGTCCAAGCATGCTGGGAGTTTTACAACAGCTGGAGGCACCCTGTTTGGGAATCACTGGCATAAAATACCCCTATGTCCACCCCTATGCAAGTCCCTAATTCAGGCCTAAAATGCACTCTCTCACTTTGGAGCCCTGTTGTATTTGAAGGCAACAGTATAGGGTCACATACGGGGTATCGCCGTACTCGGGAGAAATTGCCTAACAAATTTTGTTTTTTTTTTTTCTCCTTTTACCCCTTATGAAAAGGAACAGTTGGGGTCTACATCAGCATGTTAGTGTAAAAAAATAAAAATTTTTACACTAACATGCTGGTGTTGCCCTATACTTTTCATTTTCACAAGAGGTAAAAGGAAAAAAATGCCCCACAAAATTTGTAACGCAATTTCTCCCGAGTACGGAGATACCCCATATGTGGGCGCAAAGTGCTCTGGGGGCACACAACAAGGCCCAGAAGGGAGAGTGCGCCATGCACATTTGAGGTGATTTGCACAGGGATGGCTGATTGTTACAGCGTTTCTGACAAACGCAAAAAAAAAAAAAAAAAACACACCCACATGTGACCCCATTTTGGAAACTACACCCCTCACGGAATGTAATGAGGGATGCAGTGAGAATTTACACCCCACAGGTGTCAGACGAATTTTTGGAACAGTGGTCCGTGAAAATGAAAAATTTTGCACAGCCCACTGTTCCACTGGGGTAAATGCTCACTATACCCCTCATTACATTCTGTGAGGGGTCTAGTTTCCAAAATGGTATGCCATGTGTTTTTTTTTTGCTGTCCTGGCACAATAGGGGCTTCCTAAATGCGACATGCCCCCAGAGCAAAATTTGCTCTCAAAAAGCCATATATGACGCCTTCTCTTCTGAGCATTGTAGTTCGCCCGCAGTGCACTTCAGGTCCACTTATGGGGTACCTCCATACTCAGAAGAGATGGGGTTACAAATTTTGGGGGGTCTTTTCTGCTATTAACCCTTACAAAAATGTGAAATTTGGGGGGAAACACACATTTTAGTGAAAAAAAATATATATATTTTTTACATATGCAAAAGTCGTGAAACCCCTGTGGGGTATTAAGGCTCACTTTATTACTTGTTACGTTCCTCAAGGGATCTAGTTTCCAAAATGGTATGCCATGTGTTTTTTTTTTGCTGTCCTGGCACCATAGGGGCTTCCTAAATGCGACATGCCCCCGAGCAAAATTTGCTCTCAAAAAGCCAAATATGACGCCTTCTCTTCTGAGCATTGTAGTTCGCCCGCAGTGCACTTCAGGTCCACTTATGGGGTACCTCCATACTCAGCAGAATAAACCCCCCCCCAAAATTTGTAACCCCATCTCTCCTATTAACCCTTGCAAAAATTTGAAATTTGGGTGGAAACCCACATTTTAGAGGAAATTTTTTTTTTTTTTACATATGCAAAAGTCGTGAAACACCTGTGGAGGTGAGGCCTAACCACAGGGCACCAACATATATGCCTAGGCCTACTCCGGAGGTGTGGCCGAACCAACTGGCACCAGCTGTAGTACCAGTGGCCTCAGCAGCTGCCATTAATGTTGTTGTGAGCGTGGACCCATCAGTGGCACAGTCCCGGCTCACAAATGTTTCTTGGGACACTATTGTAAACCCCGCGAGGGAAGCCCAACCTCGTACTCCTCTCTATATGTCGCAAAGTAGGAAGCACGCTGATAGGCGAGGTTGGGAGGAAAGAAAATCCAACTTCTAAAGTCATCATTTTTGTTCATTCACTAACTATGTGGTACACTAATAACCTCTTGTTGTTAAAGGTTTTCTTCAGTTCTGCAACACGTTCCAGAAAAAGTGCCTGGCAGGACTATGCCAAAAAGTTCTCCTGTTTGCAATGTAACCACCTTCATAAGTTTGTGCCCAGCCCCTGGCCGAGAGACTCCTCGTCTGAGGAGATTCTAGTAAGTTTTTGCCCGGCATAGCCGTGTTTTCATTCAGGACTCCATAATGTAGGTGGACTGTAGAGCCTTACATGACCATTAATGTACATGTTATAATAGTAACATATTTTTGTGCACAAAATTTTGCACTCCAACAGCAGGTAACCTGAATATCTCAAGTGTTGTGCTGCTAGCATGTAACCTTTGTATTCCAAGCAAATAAAATGTCTGGTTACATAAAATGTGAAAAATAAAAATGGTTTACTGTACAGAAGTATAACATCCCTGTACAGAAGTACATAATTCCTGTACGGAAGTAAAGAAAAAATATATATATTACTTACAGGTGTTATAGTGTTTTCTTAAAGGTTACTCCTCTGGGAGTAAAATTAAACGCCACCCTTCACTAGCGCCTAATCAGCCAAATACCAATCAGATATCAAGACTGACTTCCCTCACATTCATAAAATCCAGTGTACACATAATCCAGTACATAAACTTCAGTAGTGTACATTCAAAGTCCATGTTACGCCGAGCGCTCCGGGTCCCTGCTCCTCCCCAGAGCGCTCGTGGCGTTCCTCTCTCTGCAGCGCCCCAGTCAGACCCGCTGACCGGGAACGCTGCACTGACTCTGCCGGCGGGGATGCGATTCGCATAGCGTGATGCGCCCGCTTGCGAATCGCATCCCAAATCACTCACCTGTCCCGGTCCCTGGCTGTCACGTCCTGGCGCGCGCGGCACCGCTCCTTAGGGCGCGCGCGCCAACTCACTAAGATTTAAAGGGCCAGTGCACCAATGATTGGTGCCTGGCCCAATCAGTCTGATTAGCTTCCACCTGCCCCCTGTCCATATAACCTCACTTCCCCTGCACTTCCTTGCCGGATCTTGTTGCCTTAGTGCCTAGAGAAAGCTACTACTGTGTTTACCATTACTGTGTTCCTGACCTCCTGCTATCACTATTGACTACGAACCTTGCCGCCTGCCCCGACCTTCTGCTACGTCTGACCTTGCTTCTGCCTAGTCCTTCTGTCCCACGCCTTCTCAGCAGTCAGCGAGGTTGAGCCATTGCAGGTGGATACGACCTGGTTGCTACCGCTGCAGCAAGACCATCCCGCTTTGCGGCGGGCTCTGGTGAAAACCAGTAGCAACCCTAGAACCGGTCCACCGACACGGTCCACGTCAATCCCTCGCTGACACAGAGGATCCACATCCAGCTAGCCGAATCATAACAGTCCAGTACACATAAATTATAACATATACTCATAAGAAAAGATAGGTATATGTATATATCTCACAAACAAATAAAGAAAATGAGTCTTAGGGACTGTAACATGTTCTATATCAGTCCATACCACTGTTATGTACAAATGTCATGTAGTAATATTTTCTTTTTATCTCTACGTGTTCAGGATGCTTTTGTGGCTAGAAGGTATTCCTGTAGCTAACTAAAAAAATACACGTATTCAGAATGGTAACAGTAAGTGTAATTGTTATCTAGATGCAGAGTTTTAGGGGTAAGTGTGCAGTACCGATAGACCCTAGTAGCTAAGGCATTGGGCAGGAAGCTTCAGGCAACCCAATCTGCAACCAGTGTATAACAAGGGAAATAATATGTGGTATTATATCAAATATATGTCAATAAAAAGGTAACAGTGAGATTAATTTCAGTATGTAGAATCATTACAGTCATTATACATACTTCATGTCAAGTGTTAGTCAGAGATTTCATAATCAAATATCTACATGGCAGTCAAATGTCAGACATAAATCAAATATCCAATGTCATGTGTTGATAAAGTTTTCTGCTATAGACGGATGTTATAGCTAGGATATAACTAATTATATCTCATGCATAATCATTAGAGATGTGTAATCTAAAAAACTAAGGTTATGTGGAGATACCAAAGGTATGAAAATATAATATGACATGACAATCGTGTTATTCATGTTTTTGGTGTTATTGCTAGTACAGTAATCCCTCGAGATGCGATGGCCTCGACATACATTATTTTCATACATACGATGGCCTCTCAGAGGCCATCATAGGTTGAAAGCAGTATCGACATACGATACTTTTTGTCGGGGCCATCATTAAAATTTGCGGTCCTCCGGTAGTGCTGGCTGCCGCAGCTCTTACCGGACTACCGCTGGGCTATTAAGCAGGTTTACAGTACATACTGGTGCATGCCGGTGCAGCTAACCCCCGTGGTGCCGGTGCAGCCTCCATGTGGCGCGCCGATCCTCACTGTCATGTGACAATGTATTGTCACATGACAGTGACGTTGCCGGCCTGCGCCTCGGTCGATGAGCGCCGCCGGGAGAGGAAGACGTGGAGCTGGTGAGTGCTCATTTGCATGGCAGCGGCGTAAACCCTTCACCCCATGGCAGCGGCGGCGTTAACCCCTCACCCCATGGCAGCGGCAGTGTTATCGCTGCCGCGGGGGGAGGGGTTAACGCCGCCGTTGCCATGGGGTGAGGGGTTAGCTTAACCCTTCAACCCATGGCAGCAATAAAATTGCCGCGGGTTGAGGGGTTAACACTACCGCTGCCATGGAGTGAGGAGTTAACTTAACTCTTCACCCGATGGCAGCGGCAGCGATAAAACTGCCGCTGCCATCGGGTGAAGGGTCAAGTTAACCCCTCACCCCATGGCAGCGGTAGCGTTAACCCCCCTCTCCTAAGCGCAGCACAAATCCAAAGCCCCACCAGGCCTGGCCCAAAGCCCCACCAGGCCTGGCCCATAGCCCCACCAGGCCTGGCCCATAGCTCCACCAGGCCTGGCCCACAGCCCCAACATGCCATGGCCCAAAGCCCCCACCTTGGGCCTTTCTCAAAGCCCCCACCTCAGGCCTGGCCCCTGGTTGAAATTTCATGGACTCAGGAACCAATTACCAGTTTTCCATAGAGATATGTACTCAACATATGATCGTCTCGGGGCTCCGGAACCAAATACCAGTTTTCCATAGACATATGTACTCAACATATGATGGTTTCAAGATATGATGGTCCTCCCGAAACCAATTACCATCATATGTTGAGGGACCACTGTACTATTTAGTGAGTTCTAAAAATGTTTTTTTACTTATCCCATTCTGTTCGTGAACAACTTCCCCAGCCATCCTGTTCATGAACAAGTTCCAGAGCATGTATGGACATTATTTAAATGCACAGAGACTCTTTATATTGTTTTCATAATTTTTGTTATCATCAGCCTGAAATGGGACATTTGGATTAATGCTTTAGGACTGCATCCGGCCCTCTGGCCATTTCGTTCCTCTCCCTAAGGGGACCTACGTTGAGGACGACTCTTCTTAAGTAAGGGGGTTTGTGGTATCCTGGTACAGGACATGGTCCTGTACCCTTCCTAAGTCCCCTCAGGAAGAGTCCCTGCAGTCCATAGGGCTCTGCTGCAGGGCTTCCTCCCTTGCTCATCAGTTACTGCTTCATATAAATATGCACATAATATTTCTGTATATTGTTCAGTGTGAATAAAGTTGTACAAATGTATAGGACCTTCCTGGGTCATGTGATCTACTGTCATGTGATGTACCCAGAGCTCCCTGGGTACAGGACCTACAGGCTTTGCAACCAATGGGCTTTAGTCCAGCCTCCCTAGTTTATAAGGGGCTGCAAGCCCAGTCTCAGCAAATACTAAATTCATCTCATCTAGGCCAAAGCCTACGGAACCTGCAGCCACTTCAAAACGTGAGTTATCAAGCTCTATCTACAATTCTAGTGACTACTACTCAACTCAAGTATACAATTAGTAGCACAATGTCCTGCATAAATCTCAATACTACAAGTCCCAGCAAGCCTTTGAGGTATCCTGCATCCCGGTTGCCTCTAAAGAAACTGCATAATTGTAAAGACTGTTCCATAAGAAGTTTAAGTAAAAGTTCCTTTTATCTCATAATTCCTGCTGTGGACATTCCTTTATTGCCTGCCGTTTTTTGGGTTGGTTGTCGGCAGGGCCTTATACAGACCTTAGGATCAGGCGCGATGGTGGTGGTGCCCTCTGCCACAAAGAGCAGTGGCTGCTTATAGTGGTGATGGGTAGCAGGCATGCCTTGTCATACCACGCACTGGTTCAGAATCTCAATATTACAATGCCATTTTGTAAAAGTTGGGGGCATCTGTTTTTACACAGTGCACCTTTTGGTAAAAAATGACACACTATGTCTATTTTGTAGGTCCATAGGTTACAACAATACCCAATTTATATAGGTTTTTTTTCTTACTACTTTAGTTTTTGTACAAAAATGAGTATGCTTAAAATTGTACTGATTCTGATCCCTATAACTCTTTTATTTTTCTGTATATGGGGATGTATGAGGGTAATTTTTTGCGCTGTGATTTGTAGTTTTTATCGGTACCATTTTTGTACGGTACCATTACGGTATTTGGAGTGACCAAAAATGTGCAAATCTGGTTAGTGCACGATTAAGACTTTTGGGGCCCTACTTTAAATTTTGCCCAGGGCCACGCTAAGCCGAAAACCGGCCCTGATCTGGATTCAGAAGGCCCTGCAATGGGTAACAAATGACATTTTCTTTTAGTTTTAACAGCAGGAATGTTCCAAGAAACACAAGCAGACACAGGCCTCCATAACCAGCAGGAACACATTTTATTGTTACAGAACCATTACTACTGTCCTTAGCTTACCCCTTGGGGCACTAACAAATGTCTACTATAACTCACACTAGACATAGTAACATAGTACATGAGGTTGAAAAAAGACAAAAGTCCATCATGTTCAATGTGTCCTTTCTCCCTTGTTGTTGATCCAGAGAGGCCAAAAGATAAATCCTAATGAGGCTGATGACAATTTCCCAATAACAGGAGGAAAAATTCCTTCTGTACCTATAGATTTAGTATTAGTGTTATTACTCGAAATGCATCCAGGCTCTTTTTGAACTCTTTTACTGAGTTCGCCATTACCACTTTCTCTGGCGGAAAGCTCCATAGTCTCGCTACCCTTTTAGTTTAAAAACCTCAACTGTGCTGGTGTAGAAACCTTCTTTCCTCTATGCATAAAGGATGCCCCCTTGTTATAGATACAGTCCTGGGTATAAAGAGATCATGGGAAAGATCTCTGTACTGCTCCTTGATATTATAATACATAGTTATTTGGTCGCCCCTTAGGGAAATTTATTTTTAGAAAATAGACAGCTAATTTTGATAATCTTTCTGGGTACTGTAGTCCTCCCATTCCTGTTATTACTCTGTTTGTCCATCTTTGTACTGGTGCCAAGTACTGCGCACAGTATTCCATGTGTGGTCTGAAATTTTTCCTTGTTGTGTGCATCTATGCCCCATCACAACAGTCTTTCACAACAGAGCAAAAGGAGCACTTACACGGCCTTCAAAACTATTGGGCAGTGAATTCTGTGTCTGTAAACACAGCCTAAAGGTGGCCAATCTAGCATATTTAGCATCTGGAAATGTTAAAGGGGTTTCCCACTATTCAAAAATATGGCTGCCAGGTCATCTCCAGTCCATTTGCCACCGATGGAGTTGGCTGGGCGCGGAAAATGGCCGGGTGGACCGTGTTATGCAATTTTCGTAAATCCCACTGCATTAATGAGTGTTGTGCAAACAGTGTAGACATGCTAGTTATGCAGTTTATGCCCCTTCCTATTTTTTTTATCTGTGCGAGCAAGATGGTTCTATAGATTTACATTTGGTCATTTACAGCTTGGTCATGTGAAATGCTACTGGGAGGGAATGCGCTACGCACACACTTCTCCCAGCAAGCTCTACTGATCGGTCAGGGTCTGAGTGTTCTTTTCTGCTATCAAAGGTATTTTTTCTGTTAAATTACAATGCCTTTTTAACATTCTGCTTATATATTTGGCTTATGTTTTATTTTGCGAGGCACAGGCGCATAACTTTTATTAGAACTATCACAATTTTTTATTGCTATCGCGCTCATGGTTGCACAATAGCAAAAAAAATCAAAGTAATGTAGTTACGCTTTGAGAATGTCCTTATGGCGGGGTACATGTAGATAGACGTTGGTTAACATTTTATGCAGCATTTCTTACGCATTGAAATTTATTTCAGTGATGGCAAACATGAATTGACAAAATAGTCATATGGGCCTCACTCGGAGTGTTTCATTTTTACAAGTCACAGACATAAAAACAATATGGTAATTTAAAGATAGCAAATAATACTGTCACTTACTTGCCATCGACTGTAGAGTTACTATTCTGTCCATTGCTGAAATTGGCTTTCACATCAACTGGACTTATGTATTTTGAATCTGTAAAGATAATTCAGTTAAAAGGGACTATCCAGTATTAGAAAAACAGCTACTGTCGTGCAAAAAACAGTGCCACACCTGTCCTTGGTTTGTGTGTCCTTTGCTATTACAACTATGATTCATTCACTAGCTGAACTTAGCTGCAATACCACACATAAAGTGAGAACAAGATTTGTGCTGTTTCTGGGAATAGGCAGCTATGTTTGTCTGCTTCTTAGTATGCTTATTATGTCTTTATTTTATTTACCTATATTATCTTGAGCTGTGTTGAAAGAGGTACTTGACAAGGTGGAGAGCTTAAAGCTATTATACATTTCCTCTGAGAGAAATAAGGAATATTTAGCCAGTTATTTTTCTACAAACAGAGGCATAACATGTAGCGTCTTACCCCAATGCTAACTTTGTAATAGGCTTTCCACCTATCAAGTTCCATTTACAATAGTGGTGTCTTTTCATGTGACAGTGGGACCTTTGAGCCAGGGCATTGGTATAACTCCTCTTCTATTATGCCTTATCTTTACTTCACACTTATAGAGCAAGAAAAAACGTGGTCTCAAAAAGCAGGAGTTCTCAACCCCAAATGCAGTTGTGCATTTATGCTGGGGGAGCAGATCCTGCCCTTGTAGTCTATTGCTAAGGGCAATCCCCAGCATTAAATGCATACAATGGGGGACACCTGCAGCAGACTACAAGTGCCACAATGGCATCCTACACCCGATGAAAGGAGTAATACATAAATTTAGGTGCACTACTGTGGTAGATGTAGATAGTGCCATATGGCTAACCCTCAAACTGATGTTAAAATTGAGACATTAGCCAGTATATCCTTTTATGAAGGACATACCTGAGCCCACACACCAACGCCAAGGTTTCCCAAGTAGCACAGGACCTAACAGTAAACCTACCTGTGCTGTATGGGCAATACCAGGGGTCAATGGGCAATTACAGCAGCATTAGGTCCAACTCACAGCCTGTTCCCAGTTACCTCCAGTGTGACTGAGCACACATGGTAACTGGGAGCAGGCTGTAAGTCACTGTCTACATCTACCACAGTGGTGCACCTAAATGTATTACTCTTCACACTTATAGATATGCTTATTTTGCAGGTATATGATACATATAATATACAGTATGAGTCCACCCCTCATATTTTTGTAAATATTTTATTATATCTTTTTATGTGACAACATTGAACAAATCACACTCTGCTAAAATCTAAAGTATTGAGTGCACAACCTGTATAACAGTGGTTAATTTTGTGTCCCCCCAAAATAACTCAACACACAGCCATCTAAACCTTGACCACAAAAGTGTGTACACCGCTAAGTGGAAATGTACAAATTGAGCCCATAGTGTAAATATTTTGTGTGGCCACCATTATTTTCCAGCACTGCCTTAAGCCTCTTAGGCATGGAGTTCACCAGAGCTTCACAGGTTGCCCCTGGTGTCCTCTTCCTCTCCTTCATGAGGACATCACAGAGTTGATGGATGTTAGAGACCTTGCACTTCCCCACCTAAGGTTTGAGGATGCCCCAAGAATGCTTAATAGGGTTAAGGTCTGGAGAAATGCTTGGCCTAGGTCATGCTTATTGTTCGTGTATCTCCGTCTCTCCTATAGAGATGCATGGAGGGGGCGTGTCGGCCACTTCTTTGTTCTATGGTCGACACACCTCATTCATGCAAAGAGCTGGGCCCAGATCCCAGAGGTCAAACCCCCTACAATCTGACACTTATCCTCTATCCTGTGGATAGGGGATACCTTTCTTGAGGGTGTGTTCACACGCTAGTAATTAGCAACGGGTTTCCCGCTGCAGGAAACCCGCTGCGAGTTACGCTACCATTCATTTGAATCGGTCTGCCGACAGTCCGCAAATCTGACACTATTGCGGACTGTCTGGACCCATTTAAATCAATGGTAGCATATCTCGCAGCGGGATTCCTGCAGCGGGCAGCCCGCTGCTAGTACTAGCGTGTGAACACACCCTTAGACTGGATAACTCCTTGTGTGCATTTTATCTGAATGTTTTATCATATTTGGAGTGAGGAAATCTTTACTCTGGTAACAGAATAGGTAAAACTAGGCTTCTAAGCTTCTGCTCTACTATATTAGAAGCAAACATGAAAATGGTGCAACTAACATAAAAAGGAAAGGAGGTTATTTAGGTCTTGTGGGACTGTTTATTGCTTATTAGAGATTTTCTATGTACGGTAAATATAGTGGTATGATGGTAAAGAATATTAAACTCCGTAACAGAAAAACTGAGATAGCTGTAAAGATATTTTCTGAACTTTTCATTTTTATTTTTTTATGTAACCTTAAGCACAGGTTAAATATATTTTTGTGTTTTCTAAATATCTTATTAAAGGGGTATTCCAGTGCATAAAATGTAATGTTATGCTGGGCAGTAGAAAGATAATAAACAAACATATGCTTACCTAACCCTGATCCCCTGCAGGTCACACAGCTACTCCCATTCTTCTACTTTTATTTATTTTGCGGCTCATCATTCATCCTGCTTTTGAGATTGGCTAAAAAAGGCAGATCCTGCTTTTAGTGACTAGTGTTGAGCGGCATAGGCCATATTCGAATTCGCGAATATTCGCGAATATATGGACGAATATTCGTCATATATTCGTGAATATTCGCATAGCCGTAATATTCCCGTTTTATTTTCGCATATGCGAATATTCGCGCATGCGAAAATTAGCATAAGAGAAAATTCGCATATGTGAGAATTAGCATATGCACATTTTCGCATAAGCGAAAATTCGCGCCCCAGTCTCACACAGTAGTATTAGAGCCTTCTTTACACCACATAAGCTGGAAGCAGAGAGGGATGATCACTGTGATGTGTACTGTGAAAAAAAAAACAAAAAAAAAAATGAATATTCGTAATTACGAATATATAGTGCTATATTCGCGATATTCGAGAATAAAATTCGCATTGCGAATATTCGTGAGCAACACTATTAGTGACCAAAAGAATGAGAACTGCAGCCGAAGCAGTGGTGGATTTGGTGACTATTTATATTACTTGTTTCTACCCCTTTCAGCTAAATTAGTCATTCATAGCAAAACTGATTTTGTTAGTTCTATTTGTGTAACTTTTCAGGATATGTTATACAGCTGAGACTGATAGCATTGTCCCCATAATATCCAACTCTTACCTGAAGTTACCAGCAGCAAGATTTCCTTCAAGATGATTTCACCTCCTGACTCACGACACTGATATAAACCGCTGTCCCAAAGTTCCAAGTTTGTAATCTTCATTACCAGAACTCCCTTTTGTTCATTAACAAACACTAAAGATCTTGAACTGTAGTCCATATTCCTGTTTCCATCAGAATGAACCACCCACTGGAGTTTATCTTGACCCATTATCTTGTACCATGCTTTTGACCATTTCTGTTTCTTATTATATTCGCAATTCATTTCCACAGTAGTAGACGCTTTAACATTAACCACATGTAATTTGGATGGTAGTCCTGTAGGTATTAATTAATAACAAATAAATCATAATGTATACAAATATAAAATACAACATGATGTATGACAATTCATTAAAATAGTTTTTAACAGAAATGCATCAGTTCCTGTAGTTGCTTGTTGTCTCCACTAAAATTTCATGTATTTATTTATATGCATTTATTTGAATGTAAATCTCAATAAAATTGTCAGCAAGAGCTTATAAGCCTTACTGAAAAATCACCTAACAAGACTCCTATGATATCTCACTGACATGTTATATCAAGTAGTCAGTACTCTGCTCAAATAGCTCAAAAATTCAGCATGCGTTATGTCTCAGACAGATATGTATATGATTACAGGTGTGGTCTGATTAGATTAGGGTCTTGCCACAAAAGGCCATACAAGTGCTTCTCCAGATGTCCTATAAAAAGCCCCTCAGAGGCTACTTTTGGGTAGTGTAACTCTTGATGAGATTCACTAGACGTGCTCCTACAATGCACTCAGAGAAAGTTTGCCCAGCTGACTTTGAGAGGGCGTGCATCATTGGACTGAGAAGCGGAATGATAATTTTGCTGAATTGTCCACCATCCAGCTGTTTTGACCAAGCTGTAAGTGGTGTTGGAAAAAATGGTTACGTAAGGGCATGCACACATTGTGAACAGACTCCAGACAGCCCAGTTAGACTACCAGTAGGCAGGACCATTTGATCCACCGCCAAGCACGAGCAGCTTACAATGTATCCTAGTCCACCATCCAGACACAGGTGGCAACTTCATTTCACACCCCTGTCTCTGCCTGGGCCATTTTCTGTGGGTAAATATGCTGCAGGATGCTATATGGAACCGATATGCCTTGATGCCCAGCCATATCTTGTATACAGGCTAGAGGCAGCCCAACAGGGTACTAGAGCTTTTTTTTTTTTTTTTTTCCCTAATAAAACTTATTCATTCACTCTAATATTGTAACAACTTATACTGTATATATCACCATTGCATTCACACATATAGGCCCTCATTTACTATTGCAAACCCAACATGTATTGTCGGGTTGTGCGCCAGATTCTGGCGCATCGTGGAAGAAATTCTGTCTGTGCCAGAATTTGAGCAAGAATTGAAAAGAACCTAACTCTCCATTTTTCTAAGAGAACCCAAAAAAGGGGTGTGGCCTTCTGGGAAAGGGGGCATGGTTACTGAAAAGGGGCATGTTCTGACATTTTCACAAAAACCCAATATATTTACTAAGGCAGGGGCTGGCAACCCCCGGCATGCGTGCCACTCATGGCACGCGGTGTGCATTTCTGTGGCACGCGGGGGACTGCCGACAACTGCAGAGAAAATAGCGGCATTCCCGTTCATCATTACAAGGCGCTTGTTACGATTCGGCAGGCTGGATGTGGATCCTCTGTGTCAGCGAGGGATTGGCGTGGACCGGTTCTAGGTTGCTACTGGTATTCACCAGAGCCCGCCGCAAAGCGGGATGGACTTGCTGCGGCGGTAGCAACCAGGTCGTATCCACCAGCAACGGCTCAACCTCGCTGACTGCGGAGAAGGCGTAGGATAGAAGGACTAGACAGAGGCGAGGTCAGACGTAGCAGAAGGTCAGGGCAGGCGGCAAGGTTCGTAGTCAATGGTGATAGCAAGAGGTCTGGAACAACTGGTATGGCAAACACAGTAAACGCTTTCTCTAGGCATAAGGGCAACAAGATCCGGCAAAACAGGGAAGGAGAAGTGAGGTTATATGGACGTGGAGCAGGTGGAAGCTAATTAGACTGATTGGGCCAGGCACCAATCATTGGTGCACTGGCCCTTTAAATCTTAGAGAGCTGGCACGCGCCAGGACGTGACAACCGGGGACCGGGACAGGTGAGTAGCATGGGATGCGATTCGCGAGCGGGCACGTCCCGCTATGCGAATCGCATCCCCACCGGCAGTGTCAGTGCAGCGCTCCCGGTCAGTGGGTCTGACCGGGGCGCTGCAGAGAGGGGAACGCCGCGAGCGCTCCGGGGAGGAGCAGGGACCCGGAGCGCTCGGCGTAACAGCGCTGTCACTTTAAGTGACGTAGAGTGCACAGGCACGTCCCTACGTGCTTTCCCACCCTGGCTGCTCAGTGAGCGCTGGGAGAAAGGAGGAGGAGTCTCTGCACCTGCTCATTCTTGCCGGCGTCCTGAGTCCTGTGTGCCGGCGGGAGTGAGGTAAATCCTGCCATTGTCCCCCTGTCACTGTATATATTATCCCTGTACTGAGTACAGGGATAATATGGGGTCAGGGGTCTCAAACTCGCGGCCCGCGGGCCAATTGCGGCCCGGGGCCCGCTTCCCCCTCCCCGTACTTTGCAAAATTTTGCAGCCGCTGCCCCCTCCCCGTACTTTGCAAAATGTTGTGGCAAAATTGTGTGTGAGTGTGTGCGTGTGTGTGTGTGTGGGGGGGGGGGGTTGTTGCTGCAAACTTAATGATTAGGGTACTACTGCTGTCTGTCCACCAACACCCCCCAAGCAGTAGTACCTCCCTAATCTGTCAGCTGATGCTGTTATCACAGGGGGTAGGGGGAATGAGGGGGGTGTTGCTGGGTGATGATGAGGGTGCTACTGCTGGGAGGGTGTTGCTGGTGGATGATGGGGGTGCTACTGCTGGGGGGGGGGTTTCTGGTGGATGATGAGGGTGCTACTGCCCTGGCAGTAGCATCCCAATCATCCAACAACAACCCCCAGCAGTAGCACCCCCATCATCTACCAGCAACTCCCCCCCCCACAACAGTAGCACCCCCATCATCCACCAGCAACACCCATTCCCCCTACCCCCCTGTGGTAATAGCATGAGCTGACGGATGATGGGGGTGCTACTGCTGGGGGGTGTTGTTGGATTATTGGGATGCAGTAGCGCCCTCATCATCCACCAGAACCCCCCCCCCAGCAGTGGCACCCTCATCATCCACTAGAAATCCCCCCCAGCAGTAGCACCCTCATCATCCACCAGAATCCCCCTAGCAGTAGCACCCTCATTATCCACCAGCAACACCCCCCCCCCAGCAGTAGCACACCCATCATCCATCAGCTCATGCTATTACCACAGAGGGGGTTGGAGGAATGGGGAGGGGGTGTTGCAGGTGGATGATGGGGGGAGGTGTTGCTGGTGGATGATGAGGGTGCTACTGCTGGGGGGGGGGGGTGTTGTTGGATGATTGGGATGCAGTAGCACCCTCATCATCCACCAGAACCCCCCCAGCAGTAGCACCCTCATCATCCACCAGAACCCCCCCCAGCAGTAGCACCCTCATCATCCACTAGAAATCCCCCCCAGCAGTAGCACCCTCATCATCCACCAGAACCCCCCTAGCAGTAGCACCCTCATTATCCACCAGCAACACCCCCCCCCCCAGCAGTAGCACACCCATCATCCATCAGCTCATGCTATTACCACAGGGGGGGTAGGAGGAATGGGGAGGGGGTGTTGCAGGTGGATGATGGGGGGAGGTGTTGCTGGTGGATGATGAGGGTGCTACTGCTGGGGGGGGGGGGTTGTTGGATGATTGGGATGCAGTAGCACCCTCATCATCCACCAGAACCCCCCCCCGAGCAGTAGCACCCTCATCATCCACCAGAACCCCACCCCAGTAGTAGCACCCTCATCATCCACCAGAACCCCTCCTAGCAGTAGCACCCTCTTTATCCACCAGCAACAACCCCCTCCCCATTCCCCCTACCCCCTGTGGTAATAGCATGAGCTGATGGATGATGGGGGTGCTACTACTGGGGTGTTGTTGGATGATTGGGATGCAGTAGCACCCTCATCATCCACCAGAACCCCCTCTCCCCCAGCAGTAGCACCCCCATCATCCACCAGCAACACCCCCTCCCCATTCCTCCTACCCCCCTGTGGTAATAGCATGAGCTGACGGATGGTGTGGGTGATATTGCTGGAGGGGGGGGGGTGATGGATGCTTGGGATGCAGTAGCACCCTTATCATCCACCAGCAACACCCCCCTCCCCATTCCCCCTACCCCCCTGTGGTAATAGCATGAGCTGATGGATGATGGGGGTGCTACTGCTTGGGAGGGGTGTTGTTGGATGATTGGGATGCAGTAGCACCCTCATTATCCAGCAGCAACACCCCCCCCCTCAGCAGTAGCATCCCCATCATCCATCAGCTCATGCTATTACCACAGGGGGGTAGGGGGAATGGGTGGGGTGTTGCTGGTGGATGACAATAACTATCCTGATATAGCGATGTGCTGACTTGCGTGGTTCATCTTCTATCTGTCAACATCATTACCAGAAAGAAGGCTCAGATGTGACATGAACAAGCTGTAGTAATCAGTTTCTTTGTTCTGGTCCTCAGTTGCATCCATCTGCCATCATAGGGCATCTAAAGGGTTGTATTGAAAAAGAATCTGTCAAGTTCAGAGGGGCCACTGTTTTGCAAGAAGCCAGGACAGGCATCAAAGACTTGAGTTAGCCGAACACAATCACCTGCTTCTACCGCTGAGAAAATAATTCTAGTTTGTTTTTGGCAATCGCTTGGTGACATCTTTGAGGTTTTGTGAAGGTGAACTACATGCGATTAAAGGGAATCCTGTCATCATTGTCACCAGCATTAACCTGTTGGTCCAGGCTTGTAGTGCGGCTGATGCTGATTAAAGTATGATTTTATTCAGTGTCACCGTACTACAAGCCTGGACCAACAGGTAAGTGTGGGTGACACTGATGACAGATTCTCTTTGAGTTGAGGTTTGCATTATTGTGGCACATTAAAGAAAAGGGGCATTTTTGGGGGGGATTATTTACAGGGCCACTGTTTTACAAGAAACCAGGACAGGCATCAAAGACTTGAGTTAGCTGAACATCATCACCTGTTTCTACCGCTGAGAAAAAATTCTAGTAAGTTTTTTGGCAATCACTTGGTGGCATCTTTGGATTTTTGTAAAGGTGGAACATTACAGAAAAGTGACGTTTTTTTTTTTTTTGCTTATTTGCAGATCCTAATTAAACTGTGTGCTAAAATGTCTGCCACCAAAAAGCAAAAGTTAGACGTCCGTATGTTTCAATCTTCATGGACTGAGTAATATGGAGTTGTACAGCAAAAAGATTGTGCTGTGTGTACATTATACTGTGATGGCGTTGTTTGCCGAACATCGAGTGTTAAAAGGCATTTTCAAACCAAACATGAATCATCATTTAATGATATCCATGACAAAATAGAAGCCATGAAAAGAGCAGTTTCTGGATATAAAAAACAAATACTTATATTCAGCCAAGTAATTGGAGCAAAGAATAAAGCTACTGAATGTAGTTATAAAATTGCTCAGTGCGTAGCAAGAAAATGGAAACCTTTCATGGATGGTGAATATATTAAGGAAGCCTTTATAAACAGTGCTGAAGTTTTATTTGATGATTTGCCTAATAACGATACCATATCTGCAAGAACAATAGAACGACGTGTGACTGAAATGTCGGACAATATACAAGACAAGCAGAGGAGAAGTTTACAAGATGCTATTGTAGTGCTAGCGTGGATGAAAGCGTAGATGTCAATGACATGGCTCGCCTTGCTGTTGTTGCTCGCTACTGCAAAAATTATTTCATTTATGTAGAGTTGTGCTGCCTCAAATCACTGGAAGGAACAAAGGGAGAGGACGTTCTGTCAGCTTTTGTAGATTATTTTCAAGACCAGGGCATTAACATAAAAAAAAATATTCTGCATCGCTACAGATGGTGCACCAGCTATGGTTGGAAAAAACAAAGGATTTGTAAAACTGTAAAAATCTGTGTGCAAAAATATCATCTTCATGCTTGAACTCTGTGATGGAAACAGTTGTGAAAATTGTGAATTTTATAGTTAGCCGCTCTGTATGGCTTCAGATGATGTGATGTCTGCTGGGTAACGTCCCTTTCCCAGTCTGTGAATCTGACTGAGACTGAGTAGAAAATACAGAGCAATATCTGTAGATAAAAACTAACAAATAATAAAAATAAAGGCAGGGGGTGGTTTCCCATGATGGGAGCAGTGAACTGGGAGGATTATAAAATGTAACTAGATCATTAGAGGTACTCTTGAAGCAGAGCACCAAGACAAATAACCATTCATGCTATACTGGGAATTCTGCAGTAGCGAGGAAGAAAAAACCCTTTCAAAGGGCGCTGCTGTTGTCCTGGTGAGATGAAGATAAGAAGCCCGAGGCAGAAATATTTTGCAAGGTATAGCTTCTTTATTGGTGCAGAATCATAGCAAGCAGGGATACAGACAGGATAACGCGTTTCGGGGGACAGCGCCCCCTTCTGTTTATTTTTATTTACACTGTGTTTTTTTTAATGGGAAATAGGGACCTATAACACTGCACACACTGATCTTTATCATTGATCACTGGTTTCTCATAGGAAACCAGTGATCAATGATTCTGCCGCTTGACTGCTCATGCCTGGATCTCAGGCACTGAGCAGTCATTCGGCGATCGGACAGCGAGGAGGCAGGTAGGGGCCCTCCCGCTGTCCTGTAAGCTGTTCGGGATGCCGCGATTTCGCCACGGCTATCCCGAACAGCCCACTGAGTTAACCGGCACTTTTTACTTTCGCTCAGAGCTGAGCCGCGCGGCTAAAGGGTTAATAGCGCGCGGCGCCGTGATCGGCGCTGCGCGCTATTAGCGGCGGGTTCCTTCTTCACTATGACGCCGGGCCCGCCGTGATATGATGCGAGGTTACTGTGTAACCCCGCGTTATATCACGGGAGCAGGACCAAGGACGTACCGGTACGTCCTTGGTCCTTAAGGGGTTAAAAATGATCACCACTGTGAGAAAAAATACAAAAAATTATATAAATATCTATAACCTCATGTCAGAAGGATGCAATATATACATGAGGCTTTAGAATTATTCTAATCTCAACAGTGGGTGCATGCAAATAAAATAAATACACAAAGTCATATATTACAAATAGATATCAAAGGATATAATAATGTAAACAAGATAAATACTCTCATGGCCTCATATAATGCACATGAGGTTCAAAATACATCTAACCTTTACGCGCTTCCCCCCAGATTTGGATGAATACCGGGGTTCCTCAGGAGGTCTTGTAAAGTCACAACTCATAGAACAGAAAACTGCATATGGGGGGTGGATATCAGACATCACATAACACCTCTCGCTGTTCCACAACTCCCACATGCAGGGGCACATGTGTATTCAGTGCATGCCAAAGAAAGAAGGACTATAGCCTGTATTTACATCCATCTATAATCACTCACCTGATGTGGGCTTGCACTTGTCCATAGTTAGCCACATGGTCCTGGTTACCGCATGCGTAGTAAGGTAACATGGCTCACAAGCGCATATCGTCCATGCGCTCCATTGCTCTGAGCGCACCAATGCGTCTCACCGCAATGGAATGCAAAGCTTATAGTGGCCGGAAGATATCGCGTGCGCAGCGGGCCATTTCCACACTGCGCCTGCGCAAGCCTCATTATCACCCCCCAAGAACTACTGTGCGTTCTTGGGGGAGGAATACATATTCTTATAAATAATAGGTGGGAATATCTAAGAGGCCCAAATATACTGCGGTGTGTAGCTACAATTAGAAATAACAATTAAATAAAGATATAGCATTAGGGAACTCAGGCAATTGGATAATAGCTGTTTACATATAAAATTATTCACATTTCATCTTCTTGAAAAATAGAGAAAGATTTGAACTAGACATTTTTCATGCTTAAACCAAATGTACATTTGACAAAAATTATATTACAAGCAAAAAGTCCAGGACATTAGTACCCTGACATGGCCATCACCAAACTGAGCCCAGTGGGCAATCAAACTAGTGGTAGAAAAAAGGTTTTCTTGAACAAAATAATTTATAGAACATTTTTAGAAATATATTTCAAAACAACCCTAAAATTTTTTACTCCATAAAACATTGAAAAGATAACTGAGCATTAAGTCCGTTTTAGAACCTAAAAATCCATTGTGTTTCATTCTTAAGAATAGCTCTATCCCAATCCCCCCTAACAACATTGATTACCTTAAAGCTCAGGGACTAAAAATCCCCATTATGACTATACCAGACATTACGGGAGACCGCCGTGTCCCGTCGATGTCTAATATCGCCCAGGTGTTCACCCACCCTGCGGCGCAATTCACATTCACTTTTTCCCATGTTGTTTTTTTTTTTTTTAAATCTTATTAGTACAGGTAATAAGATAAATCACACCCTGACTCCTACAGTTGGCAAAATCACGAGTATCATAGACACGACCAGTCCGTGCATTAGTAAAGTTTTTTTTCCTGTTTAATGTATGGGGATGCTATACAGCCACTGCACCTAAAAGTGCCCATTTGTCTACAATCTAACCAAGTGCCACTCCTGCTATGTCCGGATCTGTCAACAAAATGTTCCAATGGCGTCTTAGGATGGGCATAACCATGTGATTTTGGTCATCATAGGTACCTATCAGGCAAATAAGGTTCTCTTCTTCAGATTTCTTATTAGGGGAGAGAAGTGATAGTCTATCTCTTTCGACCGCATTTTTGTATGCCTGGAACAGCGGCTGAGTAGGGTAACCCCTTTCTGTGAATCTGTCCTTAAGTTCCAATACTTGTTCATGAAAAACCCCAAAAGATGAACATTTTCAACGTAGCCTCAGATATTGTCTCTAAGGGATCTTGATTTTTTGCTTTGGGGGATAACTTTCCCACCTTAGTGAGAAGAACTAAGTAGGTACCTTAAAGGGGTACTCCAGTGGTTAATTTTTTTTGACTATATGGCATGTTCTTTGTAAGTTTTTTTTTTTGCAATATACATGTGTTATATGTTTTGGCAGCATGTGTGTCTTTTTCTTACCTGTTTATTGGGCAGGAAGTTCTGTAGTTCAGAGGGTTTTCTTTTACTGTTGTCCACAGTTCTGAGTCTGTTGTGGACAAGATGTCATAGCTTTTTTTTTTTTTTTTCTCTGTCTGCATGAGAGGAATAAGCCACGCCCCCTCATCTCATCCAGCTGAGTACACAGCTCCTAACCTCCCCTCCCCCTTCTCTGTATTCTAAGGACGCAGGTCTGCACAGGAGAAGGAACACAGTGAAGATAAGTGTTATCTGAAGGGGAGTGTCAGGATCCGGGTTGGCGGAGGGTGAGGACACTGGAAGTGGATCCTCTGTACCAGAGAGGTGATGGCGTGGGCCGTACCAGGGGAACAGAGTCTAAGGGGTTACTGGTATTCACCAGAGCCCGCCGCAAAGCGGGATGGACTTGCTGCGGCAGGTAACCCCCAGGTCGTTCCTCCCAGTAGCGACTCAACCTCTCTGGCGGCTGAGATGGCGTGGTACAAAAGGACAAGGCAAGGCAAGGTCAGACGTAGCAGAAAGGTCAGGGCAGGCGGCAAGGTTCGTAGTCAGGGGCAACAGCAGAGATTCTGGAAACACAGGCAAGGACACACAGGAACGCTTTCACTAGGCACTAGGCAACAAGATCCGGCAGGGACAGGAAGGTGAAGTGATGTTTTATAGGGAAAACAGTGATTGGACTTGATTGGGCCAGGCACCAATTAGTGGTGCACTGGCCCTTTGAATTTTAGAGAGCCGGCGCGCGCGCGCCCTAGAGAGCGGTGCCGCGCGTGTCGGGCAGGGACAGAGGAAGGATGGAGCAGGTGAGAAGAGACATGGGATGCGATCCGTGAGCGGGCACGTCCCATCCCGAGGATCGCATCCCCTTCGGTGACAGGGTAGCAGCGCTCTCGGTCAGCAGCGCCGACCGGAGCACTGCAAGCAGAGTAACGCCGCGAGCGCTCCGGGTAAGCAGCGGGACCCGGAGCGCTCGGCGTTACAGGGAGGATGAGAAGGTGCACGGGCTGGGGATGTATGGACTGCAGAGGAATAAATCCCATACTGGGAATGATCTCTATGGGGGAGATTTATCAAAACCTGTGCAGAGTAAAACTTGCCCAGTTGCCCATAGCAACCAATCAAATTGCTTCTTTCATTTTTCACAGGCCTTCATAAAAATGAAAGCAGCAAGCTGATTGGTTGCTATGGGCAACTGGGCAAGTTTTCCTCTGCACAGGTTTTGATAAATCTCTCCCTATATGTGAAGGGGGAGGGGGGGGGACTCCTAAATGACACATGCTGGGAGTTGTAGTCCCTGTTGTGTGTGTATGCTAGTGTTTACAAACCAGTGTGCCTCCAGCTGTTGCAAAACTACAACTCCTAGCATGCCCAAATGCTGTCAGGGCATGCTGGGAGTTGTAGTTTTGCAACACCTGGAGGCACCTTGGTTGGGAAACACTGGTGTATGCCCTACAGAGGTGTGGTGAACTACAACCCCCAGGAGACTACAGAGGCAGCATGCTGGTGTTATACCACAGACTGAAGACTCCTGAATGACACATGCTGGGAGTTGTAGTCCCTTTTGTGTGTGTATGCCAGTGTATCCCAACCAGGGTTGATTATATTAGTGTGCTGTGTATAAGGGGGCTGACCCGGGAAAATAGGGTGGGTAAAGGGCGGAACAAACAAACAAACAAAAAGGAGCCGCCCCAAACCAGCAAGGCATGTGGCATGCTGGGATTTGTAGTTTTCAGCACAGCAAGAAACAGGAAATAGAAGCAAAGATAGGAAAACAAAGTGGGGGATAAAAAGACAACAAAGAACAGAAATAGAGTAGGCTAAACAACAAGAATAGAAAATAAACAAAACAAATAGGGTAAGTCAAAAATGGAAAAACACGTTGACCACCAGAGTACCCCTTTAAAACATAACTTTTAATGACTGGTTAAAATAGTTTCACACAAAATGATACAGTGTGTATACAAAAGTCCCACCACTAGGGGAGAAAATAATTTAGGGGATCACACAGCTGGCTGCATAGAGAGTAGTACAGGGCTGCAAGGTAGAGGCGAGGTGCCACACAAGGCTATGCAGTGGCAGAGTGCCCTTACAATGCCGGCAAGCGCAAACTATTAGCAAACTATTTGAGACTGTGGGTTTTCAAAAAGTTCTTGTTCAGGGAGAATCGTCAGATCTTTGTCCTATTACCACATTCAAGAAAGGCAATTCAGTATAACTCAACTCTTATGTAAAACGAAGGCCTATTGGATTGGTATTCAATTCCTCAACACATTTTTTAAAAGAAATGTCTGTTCCCGACCACAAAATCAAAATATCATCAATGTAGCGCCCCCAGAAAATTATCTGGGGGCACCACCATGGTTCCTCATCCCCAAAAACAATGGTGTCCTCCCATCAACCCAGGAGTATATTGGGTTAAGTGGGGGCACAGGGGCTCCCCATAGCCGTACCCCTGAGTTGGTGGAAGAACTTACCGTTGAACAAAGAATAATTATGGGATTAGATGAACTGGAGAATAGACATGACAAATTCACTATGCATTTTAAACTGATTTCCTATACTTTTTAAGAAATACTCTACACCTCTAAGTCGAAAATCATGTGGAATGCTACTACAAAATGGTTTCTGAATCCACCACAATTCCCTCCAATTTATTTAGCAAGTCCATTGTATCTCTGATGTATGAAGGAAGACTTACAACTGGCGAAGGAAGGTGTCCAGATAGATCCACACATTCTGTGTCAAAGAGCCTATGCCGGAAACAATAGGTCTTCCTTTCAACCGTCGTAGCCCTTTGTGTATCTCCAAAACTGCATAGAATGTGGGGATCACTGGATATTTGGGGAGAATAAAGGCGAGTTCATCTTCAGGGTATGTTCATACTAAGGATAATGAACGGAATCTCCGCCTGCAGAATTCCGCGCCATCACCATTGATGGCTATGCAGCGTTCGAGGACTTCCGAGCAAAGAATGAACATGTTCTTTCTTTGCGCGGAACAATTTCAGTGGCAGAATTGTCATTGCCGTCGCTGAAATTCTGCAGTGTGAACGGGTCTCGCGAAAGACCCATTCACACTGATGTTTATGTTCACAGCATGTAATTCCGTTTGCGGCATTCCGCTCATGGAATTCTGCGTGAATTAGGAAGTGTGAAAATATCCCTAGAGATTAATTTTCTGTCCTATGCAGGGAGTAAAATAGACTCGAACTCTTCCACAAAATTGTCTGTCAGGTATCCCCCCAATATCCCGTATTGGAGTCATTTAGGAGGGTATTGCCCATATTCAGGTATTGATCAGGATTTAATACCAGCAGGTTGCCCCCTTTGGGATTTTTAGGTTAGCCTGTATGGCAGCGGACAGACTTAATGATCAGTTATCATTTCAATGTTTTATTGAGTAAAACATTTTAGGGTTGTTTTGAAATAAATTTCTCAAAATTTTCTATAAAAACCTTTTGTTCAAGAAAACCTTTTTTCTTCCACTAGATTGATTGCCCACTGGGCTCAGTTTGGTGATGGCCATGTCATAGTAGTAATATCCCGGTGCATTGCTGTAGAATGAGATTTGCCATAGAATGAGATGGTCCGCCTCCATCACATCCTATTGGCTCACTCTTGTCACGTGACATATTTAAACGTCACGCATCGATGCGCACAGCAGTGTCAGTTTGGCTATCACAGGGAGAGGATCTCCTCTCCCTGTGATAGCTGAAGCTGCACGGAGCTCTCATGGCCTCTGTGGCCCGACAGAAGTTCACACATGTACGCAGCTCATACGGCTGGCTCATATACATTTACTGTTGATCCACAGCGCTATCGGGATCCCGATGCCCGATGGAGCTGTCATCAGTGTGCGTCCCCGTGAGCGCCCCACGCCCGCAGCTCTACTCCCCGTCCCCCGCAGCTCTACTCCCCGTCCTCCGCAGCTCTACTCCCCGTCCCCTGTTAACGCCCAGGGAGCGATCCACAGCGCTATGGGGATTCCTATGCCCGATGGCGCTGTCATCAGTGTGCGTCCCCGCGAGCGCCCCACGCCTGAAGCTCTACTCCCCGTCCCCCGCAGCTCTACTCCCCGTCCCCCGTTCCCCCGCAGCTGTACTCCCCGTCCCGTTAACGCTCAGGGAGCGAGGAACAGAAAGTAGAGCATCGGGCGCAGGTAAAGTAGTACTGCGCATGCGCAGCACTACGCGAATAACTTTACCTGCGCCCGATGCTCTACTTTCTGTTCCCCGCTCCCTGAGTGTTAACAGGACGAGGAGTACAGCTGCGAGGAATGGGGGACGGGGAGTAGAGCTGCGGGGGACGGGGAGTAGAGCTGCAGGCGTGGGGTGCTCGCGGGGACGCACACTGATGACAGCACCATCGGGATCCCGATAGCGCTGTGGATTAACAGTAAATGTATATGAGCCAGCCGTATGAGCTGCGAACATGTGTGAACTTCTGTCGGGCCACAGAGGCCATGAGAGCTCCGTGCAGCTTCAGCTATCACAGGGAGAGGAGATCCTCTCCCTGTGATAGCCAAACTGACACTGCTGTGCGCATCGCTGCGGACGTTTAAATATGTCACGTGACAAGAGTGAGCCAATAGGATGTGATGGAGGCGGACCATCTCATTCTATGGCAAATCTCATTCTACGGCAATGCACCGGACTTTTTGTTTGTAATATAATTTGTTTGTCAAATTTACATTTGGTTTAAGAATGAAAAATGTCTGGTCCAAATTTTCTCTATTTTTGAAGAAGATGAAATGTGAATAATTTTATATGTAAACAGCTATTCGATGCATATGCCGCATAGTAATTATTAGTATGAATTAAAGACTTTTATCCAATTGCCTGAGTTCCCTGATGCTATATCTTTATTTAATTTTTATTTCTAATTGTAGCTACATACTGCAATATATTTGGGCCCCTTAGATATTCCCACCTATTATTTATGAGAATTTGTACTCCTCCTGTGCGTTCCAAGCATTTGGAACGCACAGTAGTTCATGGGGGGTGATAGTGAGGCTTGCGCAGGCGCAGTGTGGAAATGGCCCGCTGTGCACGTGATATCTTCCAGCCACTATAAGCTTTGCGTTCCATTGAGGTGAGACGCATTGGTGCGCTCAGAGCAATGGAGCGCATGGACGATATGTGCATGTGCGCCAAGTCACCTTACTGCGCATGCGGAGTCTATTATAGAGTTTCTGGATTTAGAAAGTTTGCATTCCACTGCGGTGAGACGCATGGATGCGCTTCCAGCAGTGGAACGTCATGACGGTGTACGCATATGCGTCACGTCACTTCCTGTTTTATCCTTGGATGGAAGTAAACACCAGAACCATGTGGCTAACTATGGATAAGTGCAAGCCCACATCAGGTGAGTGATTGTAGATGGATATTGGATGTAAATAACGGCTATAGTCCTTCTTTCTTTGGCATGCACTGAATACACGTGTGCCCCTGCATGTGGGAGTTGTGGAACAGCGAGAGGTGTTATGTAACGTCTGATATCCACCCCCCATATGCAGTTTTCTTTTCTATGAGTTGTGACTTTCCTGAGGAACCCCGGTATTCATCCAAATCTGGGGGGAAGCGCGTAGAGGTTAGATGTATTTTGAACCTCATGTGCATTATATGAGGCCATGAGAGTATTTATCTTGTTTACATTATTATATCCTTTGATATCTATTTGTAATATATGACTATTTGTGTATTTATTGTATTTGCATGCACCCACTGTTGATATTAGAATAATTATAAAACCCCATGTAAATATTGCATCCTTCTGACATGAGGTTATAGATATTTATATAATTTTTTGTATTTTTTCTCATAGTGGTGATAATTTTTAAAATCTATTTGTTGCTTGGCCTATGCCCATAACATTTTATAGAGGGTATGATGATGCATCATCATAGGGATATGTTATGTTGTACTAGGGCTACATAAGCTCAGGGAGTGGACAGGCGTCGTTTTGAAGTGGGGGCACCTCCTCCGCTGTTAGGTAGGGACAGACTTTCTTTATAGGATGTAGTGTGAGGGGTAGAATTTATTTGTTAACATATTGTTTATTCATCCCCACTATTCATTCCTTAGCTCCTTGTACCAACGGAAAGGAGGATATCTGTCGGCCACTCCATCAGTAACGTGAGTCTACATTCATTCATCATCCTTTCTATACTTACCTTTTCCTGTTTAAGAACTCTGTGTATGGATTTATATTATTTCACCCGTATGGGATGCATCACCTCTTTTGCTGGTTACTATTCTTTTAAATTATGGAATAATAAATGCTACGTTTTAGAGGGTTTACATTTTTGAGTTAACCATTGTATGTTTAGTAACCCCCCTTTCGTGAATCATTCATTTAAAAAGCCTTAGAACATGACTCTTTGAATATGACTGGGCATTTAATGGGTTATTACAGGATTAGGAAAACTGAGCTAATTTCTTAAAAAATCTGCACCTTACCTGTTTTCAGGTTTATGTGGTATTGCAGCTGAGTTCCTTTGATCACCTGTAATACCATACATAACCTGAGGACAGGTACAGTGTTGTTTTTTTAAGAAATCAGCTCGTCATTACAGAGCAGGATGCTCGCGTGCTGCGAAGAGTCCTATAGTCATGGGACCAAAGGGACAATGTTTCTGCGTTCAATAATGGCTGGTGCAAAAGTATGGCATTAAAATGTTATGGGTAAGGAATAATTTAAACATTACAGTTAAATGTACTGACATTTTTATACACTGTACTTTAACAAATTCTAGACAGGGATCCTGACCCAACACTTTTATTTTTTATTTTATTTTTTATAAATAGTTAATTCTATAAATTTTGCTCTAAATTGGTTATTTTTGGGTAAATTTTTCCATGATACATCAGGCTTTATTTTTAATGGCCCCAACATACAATTGTTTCAGCTTAAGATGGCTTCTTATAGAATATAGCTTTAACCTACGATGCTGCCATATGTCAGGTGTCATCCCAAAATAAGCTATCCAGTGGAACTGGAATGATCTGGGGAATCTACAGGCTTGGGCAGAGAAATGGCAAGTTTAACGTGGATAAATGTTAGCTTATGTACTTAGGCTGTAAAAAAATGTACAATTATGTGCTAAATAATATAACATCAGGTACTACCACTAACTAAAAGGATTTGAGGGTAATAGTGGACAGTAAACTCAACTTTTATGTCCAATTTTGGGCACCTGTATATAAGAAGAACGTGGCTGAACTAGAGTACTCCTGCTGGCTGCAGAAAGTCATATAGTCATGGGACCAAAAGGACAATGTTTCTGTGTCCATTAAAGGCTGGTGCAAAAGTATGGCCTTAAAATTTTATGGGTTAGGATTAATTTAAATATTACAGTTGAATAAACCACAAATCCAAACATGGTAGAACAATTGCTACAAAAGTTGAATGGACTTTTTCATTATTATAGCAATGATAATATATATACCTGTACACTTTATGGTGTGAATAAAATTGGAAGCCTTTCTTCTATCACCGGACCTCCGTGATTTTTTGCTGTGACCATATACTCTGTGGAAATTTATTCCAGCAATTGCATGCTGGTAGGTCATCTGCATGATCTGGAGGTGGTCTATGCTGACTTCCTTGCCTTGGACATATCTATCTATCTATCTATCTATCTATCTATATATATATATATATATATATATATATATACATATAGCAATTATATGTTAATAGTTTTTTTTAAATAAGTTTCTGGTCAGTCACTGAAAACTGTCAGTGCCAGTCACAGTCAAGGGTGACCTATATGGCTGCTATGAATCCCTAGAAGAGAAGGGCCCAGCACTGATTGCTCCAATGCCCATTAATATTATTGATGCCCATGCAGGATTTCAATCTCTAAACATGGTGATAAGAATAGGGTTCAAAGTTTCATAGTTTATAATATTAAAACTTTAATGTTTTGACCCAGAGAAAGGCAAAAACAAAATCTGTCAATCAGCATAAATGCCTGGATGAATGTACTATCCCCATATATCTCGTATCCATACCTTGTAATTGTAATGTCCTTTTATCTGTATTTAGCATTTTTCTGCTTTGGGTCCTGTTCAGATATTGAACAGTTTCTTTGTTTATTCTCCCTGGTTTGGGAAGAGTTATCCTTCCAGCCGTTTAACACTGGGAGTGTATATAAGACCTCTTCCGGTGCTACCCAGTGCAGGTAATTACACCGGTTACTCAGTGCTAAGAGAGGCTGACCACTTTGACTCCTATCCCGGAGGATTAAACAGGATTATGGCCAGGAACAGGAGCCCTCGGCTGAGGCACATGATTTCCAGAGACGCCTAATCCATGGACTCTCGCTACTTGTCACTGGGTGATTATTGGATAAACGCAATCCCTATGGTGTGTGTTCTTTGCTGAGTCTGAACTCAGACCAAGTTTATATTATTTTGATATGTCTATGTGCATGCACTAATGTCTTTAGTTAGCCATGACTCCATGTCCTAGTTATTTGATATAGATTTTAGCTTGCCTTGTTTTAGGACCTTTGCTGGGTTTTAGTATTCTTGTATTGTTTGTTCTGCTTTGTATTGCCTAAGTGCGTGTTCATGCTGTGCATTTGTCAGTCCTGTTTTTACCTTGTTTGATCCTGGATCTCCTAGGATAGAATCCTGTTCTTAGCCTTGTGTTAATCCGTCTCTCCAGGAGTGAGTTAGTCTTGTGTCTGTATTCATGTTTCTTGTATCTTAGATTTTTGTTTCCCATTCCCCTTATTGCTCCGGTTGCCCATCTTTGAACCCTCTCCAGATCCACTATATCTTTCTTGTACACTGATGCCCAGTACTGTACACCGTATTCCATGTGTGGTCTGACTAGTGATTTGTACAGCGGTAGAATTATTTCCTTGTCGTGGGCATCTATGCCCCTATTGATGCACCCCATGATTTTATTTGTCTTGGCAGCAGCTGCCCGACACTGGCCACTACAGCTAAATTTACTGTTAACTAAGACCCCTAAGTCTTTTTCCATGTCAGTAGTCCCAAGTGTGCTCCCATTTAATACATAATCCCAGCTCGGATTTTTCTTCCCCATGTGCATAACCTTACATTTATCAGTGTTGAACCTCATCTGCCACTTCTCAGCTCAAACCTCCAACCTATCCAGATCCATTTGTAATAGTGCACTGTCCTCTATAGTGTTTACCGCTTTACAGAGTTTAGTATCATCTGAAAAGATTGCTACTTTACTATTCAACCCCTCTACAAGGTCATTAATAAATATATTAAATAGAATAGGACCCAAAACTGACCCCTGTGGTACTCCACTAGTAACAGTCACCCAATCAGAATAAGTACCATTAATTAGTAACCACCATCTGTTTCCTATCACTGAGCCAGTTACTTACCCACTTGCACTTATTTACCCCCAGTCCAAGCATTCTCATTTTATGCACCAACCTTTTATGTGATACCGTATCAAATGCTTTATAAAAATCCAGATATACGACATCCAGGGATTCCCCCTGGTCCAGTCTGGAGCTCATAAATTCAAGAGTTCTCCCAGTGACCTATTTCTCCGGTAGGTAACTATAGGTTTTTCATGGCTACATCTGAAAGATCACTGTCACTCTCTATAATGTGCCAGTTCTTATTAACCCCTTAAAGGGGTACTCCAGTGGAAAAGGTTTTTTTTTTTTTTTTTTAAATCAACTGGTGCCAGAAAGTTAAACAGACTAGTGAATTAGTGTACGTGTTATAAATATAAAATATATTTATAGATACCAGTCCTCAAAAGTACTGCAGATATAGAGTGAAATAAATTAAATATAGTGAAGAATAAAGAGATAGGACAGATAGTATAAATGAATGCAAATTTATTTATAGCAATTAGTATATGTCGTCACCTTTAGCAGGGCCCTTGCGTGGGGTGAACGGCAATACTAATTAATATCATACATAAGTATTAAAATATAATTAAAAAGTAAAAAGTATTTACTTCTATTAAAAAATCTTAATCCTTCCAGTACTTATTAGCTGCTGAATACTACAGAGGAAATTCTTTTCTTTTTGGAACACAATGCTCTCTGATGACATCATGACCACAGTGCTCTCTGCTGACATCTCTATCCATTTTTGTAACTGTCCAGAGCAGCATATGTTTTTTATGAGGATTTTCTCCTACTCTGGACATTTCTTAAAATGGACAGAGGTGTCAGTAGAGAGCACTGTGGTCATGATGTCAGCAGAGAGCTCTGTGTTCCAAAAAGAAAAGAATTTCCTCTGTAGTATCCCGCAGCTAATAAGTACTGGAAGGATTAAGATTTTTAATAGAAGTAATTTACAAATCTGTTTAACTTTCTGGCACCAGTTGATAAAAAATTTTTTTTTTCCACCCGAGTACTCCTTTAAAGGGGTACTCCGCCCCTAGACATCTTATCCCCTATCCAAAGGATAGGGAATAAGATGTCAGATCGCCGCGATGCCGCTGCTGAGGATCCCCGGGATCCCCGCTGCAGCACTGCGCTATCATTACAGCACAGAGCGAGTTCGCTCTGTGCGTAATGACGGGCGATACAGGGGACGGAGCCACGTGAAGTCATGGCTCCACCCCTCGTGACATCACGGCCCGTCCCCTTAATGCAAGTCTATGGCAGGGGGCGTGACGACCGCCGCGCCCCCTCCCATAGACTTGTATTGAAATGGGCGGGCCGTGACGTCAAGAGGGGCGGAGCCGTGACGTAACGATGCTCCGGCCCCTGTATTGCGCGTCATTACGCGCAGAGCGAACTCGCTCTGTACTGTAATGATAGCGCAGTGCCACAGCGGGGATCCCGGGGATCCCCAGCAGTGGCACTGCGGTGATCTGACATCTTATCCCCTATCCTTTGGATAGGGGATAAGATGTCTAGGGGCGGAGTACCCCTTTAAGAACCGAGCAGTTTTCCGTTTTTGCACTTTTGTTTTTTCCTCCCTACATTTTAAAAATCATAACCCTTTTAATTTTGCACCTAAAAATCCATATGATGGTTTATTTTTTGCGCCACCAATTTTACTTTGTAATGACATCAGTCAATTTACCCAAAAATCTACGGCGAAACAGAAAAAAATAATTGTGCGACAAAATTGAAGAAAAAATGCAATTTTTTAACTTTTGGAGACTTCCGTTTCTACGCAGTACATTTTTAGGTAAAAATGACACCTTATTTTTATCCTGTAGGTTCATACAATTAAAATGATATCCTATTTATATAGGTTGGATTTTGTCGTACTTCTGGAAAAAATCACAACTACATGCAGGAAAATGCATATGTTTAAAATTATCATCTTCTGACCCCTATAACTTTTTTTTCCGCATATGGGGCGATATGAGGGCTCATGTTTTGCACCGTGATCTGAAGTTTTTAGTGGTACCATTTTTGTATTGATCAGACTTTTTGATCGCTTTTTATTTATTTTTTCATGATATAAAAAGTGACAAAAAATACGCTATTTTGGACTTTGGAATTTTTTTGCGCATACGCCATTGACCGTGCGGTTTAATTAACAATATATTTTTATAATTCGGACATTTCCTCATGCAGCGATATCACATATGTTTATTTTTATTTACACTTTTTTTATGGGAAAAGGGGGGTGATTCAAACTTTTATTATGGAAGGGGTTAAAGGATCTTTATTCACTTTTACTCACTTTTTTTTTGCAGTGTTATAGCTCCCATAGGGAGCTATAACACTGCACACACTGATCTTTCACATTGATCAATGGTTTCTCATAGGAAAGCATTGATCGATGATTCTGCCGCTTGATTGCTCATGCCTGGATCTCAGGCACTGAGCAGTCATTCAGCAATTGGACAGCAGGGAGGAAGGTAGGGGACCCTCCTGCTGTCCTACAGCTGTTCGGGATGCCACTATTTCGCTGCGGCAATCCCGAACAGCCCACTGAACTAACCGGCAGCAGTTTACTTTCATTTTAGACGATTTTAGCGTCCACTGCACAGATACGATTTCAGAAGATCAAATCGCCTGAAATCGTATCTGTGCAGGGACAGGTACTGACAGATACAGAGCCATTAACTATTATGGTCAAAGTAGTTAGGTCGGCACTGTGGATAACGGTGGGTGCCAGGGATAAGGAAATCCAAGGTAGGTATATAAATCCCGGCACACCAAGTTCTTTACAAAGTGTTTATTCACATAATGTGTACATAAACGCAGCACGCGTTCCGGCCACTACAGCCTTTTTCAACTGCATCATGCTCTAGATCCAGGATCTGGGCTTCCAAATGAACAACTCGCACACATCTCACACAACAATATGCACCATCAAACTGCTGTTCAAGGAATGCATACATTGTGCAAGATGCAAACTGCACTGCCTTTTCCAACATGGAGGCCATACTAGATTTGGGGATTGCAAAAATTTACAGTAATAAAAACTATAAAATATTTCAATTAAACTCACTGAATTTAAAGTCCCTCTCACTTTTATACTTACACTTACTTGTATACTTCACTTTCTTGTATACAGACACACAATCACTAGCTCAAACAATCGCTTAGTATACTTTTTTTTATAGTTACCAGACACCACCTCTCTCTTCCACTGCCTGGGAGTGAATGCAAAGCCTGTTTAGTGTTCTAACATTTGGTTAACCAGTTCATCCCCTGCATTTCCTGGTTTTGTCTGCTGTATACTGATCCTCATATCTATTCTTGTTCATATTATCATATCTGCA
Source organism: Hyla sarda (assembly GCF_029499605.1). Lineage (NCBI taxonomy): Eukaryota > Metazoa > Chordata > Amphibia > Anura > Hylidae > Hyla > Hyla sarda. Next base: position 322,467,086 of record NC_079190.1, on the reverse strand, counting down.
AATAATCTTGATCCCGGTTTCTGAACTGTATGTTAGTATGCTATTTCCTGCCTTGTATTATCTGTTTGTTGCTTTGTAGCATTCCTGTTATGTTCCTGACTTGTCCCCGACATTTACTGTTTGGGTTTTACTGTTAAGGTTTGTTTTGTTTGGCTCTTACACCTATGCACTTTAGTGCAGTAAAGGGACCGTCCTTGTGATTGTCGATCGGTCATTCAGGGCGGATGGGCAATAGGAATGGACAGCGGTTGTAGGGACGGTTAGGGCTCACTAATTCCCTGCCGTCCCCTTACATGACAGTAAGATTATATTTTTCCAGAAAAATATCCAGGCCACCTCTTGAACTTGTTTATTGAGTCCATGGTCTCGCTGCTCTTAGAGTAAAGAATCCTAGTCTATAATGATAGTGAAACCTTCTTTCCTCTAGAAGTAGAGGATGCCCCCTTGTCATGTTACCAACCTAGGTATAAAAAGATGACTAGAAATATCTCTGTACTGTCCATTCATATATTTGTACATTGTGATTATATCGCACCTAAGATGTCTTTTCTCCAGACTAAATAGCCCCAAGCTTGATAACCTGTCTTGGTACTGTAATCCTCCCATACCATTTATCACTTTTATCACCCTCCCCTGAAGGGCCCTGTCCTGACAATGAGACATTTAAGGGGATAAATGTTTTTTTTTTAATAATTGTTTATTTAAAAGAGATTTTCAGTTTATTATACAAAAATGTGAGAAGATTCATCAAAACTTGTGCAAAGAAAAAGTTTACTAATTACCCACAGCAACCAATCAAATTGCTTATTTAACTTATAAAAAGGCCTCTGAAAACTAAAAGTAATCTGGTTGTTATGGGCAACTATTCCACTTTTCCTCTGCACAGGTTTTGCCGGATAAACCAAGTCTGCCGCCTTGTTTATCTGTACTATTCCCAGTGTACTTATGTGACTGGGAAATTAAAAAGTCCAAAGTTTAGCTATATGTATTTACTTACCAAAAACCACCTGCAGCAAGACATTCTCAATTATACTGTAGTCTGTTCCAGTCCATATCCGCCATTTATACAGACCTGTGTCCCAATGTTGTAAATTCACCATAGTCACATTAACTATGCCAATTCTTGCATTTATTTGTGAAATAAACACTCTTCCATTGTCTTCGTTATGGTTCACAACGCTTGTGTCCACAATATTTTCGCACTCTGTCATGGATATTTGCCTGCACCAACTGCTTATCAGATTCCTGTACCAATAAGTGTCATAGTTAAACGTGATGGTCACTGAACCCATAACCGCAGCCTGGACTTCACGTGCTTTTATATCTGAAGTACCTGGTGATCAAAATAAACACTTAAAAAAAACATAATTACCTTACAATTACCATACAGTTACAAAGACAGTAAAAATCAAATTACATTATATGAGATATATAAGTCAGATATATTACCTACAGCTAAGTTCAGACTATGTACATTTTCCCTATCTTTTTTATTTCATGGTGAGGGTGTGATGAGGGCAGATGGAATTACCCTAGGGGCAGATGGCATTAACCCCTTGTGTTCGTGATGCCAGGGTGTGGTTTATCCTCTACACCACCCCAAAGTATATCGCTGGATCCTGGGCTAGGCACGGGGGCAAATGATGACTCTGATGCCAAGTTATGGAACAACGGCAGGTTTACTGAGTCAGACCGGTGTAACAGTCTATACAGCTTGGCTAAGCCCAAGGAGGTGATCAGTGACTTCAGAGACCACAGGGCTTGCTGGGACTTATAGTAGACTTGGACAATTTGATGCACGGCCACGCTGACTTGATACAGACTTTGACTTGGACTGACTTGACTGAGACTTACTATACCCCTTTGTAGCTTACCAGACTCTTTGCTCTGTCTGAGTGTTGTCTTGCAAGAGAGGCAGTTGAAAGAGAGTTATAAAACAGGAGATATCTGCTGTGCGGAGTGAATCTGTGGAGCTGGAGTGACTTGTGTGAGTACTTATCTTTGCACATAGAGGGATCACTTATAAAATTTTAAACAGCCTTTTCTTCTCTTTTTTTTCTCTACTCTGCCTCTAGTGGGAGTGGTAGATTGGTCACAGGTGCTTAAATCTTAGTTTGGGACCCAGTTCTGAGCTTGCACTGTCTGAGTGTTGCTTTGGAAGAGAGGCAGCTGAAAAAGAGTTGTAAAAACAGGAGTTTGAGATCGCTGTGAGTGTTACTTTGTGAAATCCCCATAACTAGATGGCCTCCATGTTGGAGAACGCAGTCCGGTGTACATCTTGTGCGATGTATGCAATCCTTGAACAGCAGTTTGAGGGTGCATATTGTTGTGTGAGGTGTGTGCGAGTTGTTCATTTGGAAGCCCAGATCCTGGATCTAAAGGAGCAACTGGAAACACAGAGACACATGTGGGGAGGACAGTGGGACGGAGGTGCAAGACAGTCAGGCAGCTAGCTGGGTTACAGTTAGAAAACGTGGTAGAGGGAAAAGTCTCAGGGAGGCTAGTCCTGATCTGGCACACCCCAACAAGTTTATCTGGTTGGCAGATGAGGGGGATGCTATTTCGAGCTAGCAGTACTGCAGCAGGACTCTGCCTCTGACCGCCAGGGCGGTGTCTGCTCCAGTAAGCAGGAAGGGAGGAGTGCAGGGCAGGCCAGACAGGTACTGGTAGTGAGGGACTCAGTTATTAGGGGGACTGACAGGGCGATCTGTCACAAAAACCGGGATCGCCAAAGTGTGTTGTCTACCTGGTGCTCGAGTTCAGCACATCGTGGATCGGGATGACAGGTTGCTGTGTGGGGCTGGAGAGGACCCAGCAGTCATGGTACATATTGGCACCAATGGCAAAGCAACAGGTAGGTGGAGTGTCCTTAAAAATGATTTCAGGGACTTAGGCCACAAGCTTAAGGCAAGGACCTCCAAGGTAATATTTTCTGAAATATTACCTGTATCACGAGCCACACCAGAGAGGCAGCGGGAGATTAGGGAGGTAAACAAGTGGCTCAGAAGCTGGTGTAGGAAGGAGGGGTTTGGGTTCATGGAGAACTGGGCCAACTTCGCTGTTGGATACCGGCTCTACCATAGGGACGGCCTGCACCTCAATGGGGGAGGGTGCAGCTGTGCTTGGGTGGAGGAGTGTTTAAACTAGGGGCTGGGGGCCTACAACATAGAGGGGGAAGATAGTGTAGATAGAGAGGGGGGACTTATTAATGTACCTGGGGGTGGAACGAAGGGGGGGGGGGGTTAAAATAGTTAATAGGGATAGGCTTCATAGGAAAAAAAAGAACATACACCATTGAATTGCATGTTGACTAATGCCAGAGGCCTGTCCAATAAAACTGACAAACTGGAGTTGATAATGTCTGAGGAGAATTATGACCTAGTGGGTATAGCAGAGACTTGGTTGGACGATAGCTGTGACTGGGCAGTCAACATACAGGGTTATAGTCTATTCAGGAAGGATCGGACAAAACAGAAAGGGGGAGGAGTTTGTCTTTATGTAAAGTCCAGTCTGATAAGGGAGAGAAACGATAATGTGGAGTCATTATGGGTAGAAATAAATGGAGATAAAAATAAAAAAATTCTGATAGGGGTTTGCTATGAGCCACCAAACATAATGGAAGAGGCAGAAGATCCATTACTGAGGCAAATAAACAAGGCAGCAAATCAGAAGGAGGTGATCATAATGGGGGACTAACTATTCTGATATAAACTGGGAGAGTGAGACCTGTGAATCTCATAAAGGAAACAGGTTTCTGACTATAGCTAAAGACAATTATCTGTCCCAAATGGTGCAGGGCCCGACCAGAGGGGGTGCCCTACTAGACTTAATATTAACCAACAGACCTGACAGAGTAACTAATGTGCAGGTAGAAGGAAACCTAGGGAATAGTGATCATATGATAATACATTATAACTTGTTCTTCAATAAAGGAACCTTGCGAGGGACCACAAAATCAATGAACTATAGGAAGGCAAAGTTTGATCAACTCAGAGAAGCCCTTAACAATATAAATTGGGATAATGTCCTCAAAAACTAGAATACTGACACAAAATGTAACGTATGGGCAGGGAAGGAGTGCTCGCTCAGCTTACCCACGCCCCTGTCCTAAATGATAGGCCGGCAACTGGTCGACAATCCTTTCCTAAATAAGTGAGGGGAGTCAAATGTCAACACAATAAAATACAATCCTGTCTGTTGTCAGGAGCAACAGGGAAACAAGCAACTAACAAAGACAAGCTAAACATACACACATAAAGTCGATGTCAGTCAAACCGAGTCAAGCCAGGAGTGGGAAGAGGTGCCGAATCGCTATAACCAAAGTGAAGTCAGATATGAAGCCAGAAGTCAAGTTGCCGGGCATTCAAGGAAATAAGGGAATGCTAGCTACTCAGGTAATGACCGCTTTCACAGGCATCTTCCCAGTGTCTGATGGCTGGTGATATAGGGAGATGCACATGTGGTCAATCAGTAGCTAGCCATTCAGGCAGCAGGGCCTAACCCGGCAACCAAGCAAACAACACCTTGTCAGCACCTGTTAACCCTGCTGGTGCTGACAGTACCCCCCTTTTAAGAGGGGCCACCGGACCCTTAAAACTGAGTCTAGGTTTGTTTGGGTGAGAATCGTGGAGTTTCTTAATTAAAGTGGCCGCATGGACAGAAGAGGCCGGAACCCACGATCTCTCCTCCAGACCATAACCTTTCAAATGAACTAAGTACTGGACAGAATTCTGTACCCTTCTACTATCCAGTATTCTAGCGACTTCATACTCAAGCTCTCCTTCAACCTCAACCGGAGGAGGTGGAATCGGCACTGGAGACTGAGTAGGAACATAACGTTTTAACAAGGAGCAATGGAACACATTATGAATCTTAAGAGAGGATGGTAATTTTAATCTGTAACTCACAGGATTAATAACTTCAATTACCTCATAAGGTCCAGTGAACCTAGATGCCAGTTTCTTAGACGGAACCTTGAGACAAAGATTTTTCGTAGATAACCACACTTTATCACCAACTTTAAATTTTATGCCGCAAGTACGTCTCTTGTCGGACAATTTCTTTTGTAGTACTTGGGCGTTTTCCAGGTTCTTCTGAACCTGAGTCCAAACTGTGCACAATTTACTCATAGTGGTGTTGACCTCAGGGTTATCACTATCAGTATTGGTACAGGAAGAAAACCGTGGATTAAATCCATAAACACAAAAGAATGGTGACATACCGGGAGAAGAATGTTCTTGATTATTCAAGGCAAACTCAGCTAGAGACAGAAAGGACACCCATTCATTCTGCCAATCTGCCACATAGCATCTCAAGTACGGTTCCACACTTTGATTCAACCTTTCAGTTTGACCGTTAGATTGCGGATGAAAAGCGGAAGAAAAAAGATAACTGAACACCTAAATGTTTACAAAAAGCTTGCCAAATTTAGAGACAAATTGTACTCCTCGATCTGATGACAATATTTTCTGGTAATCCATGGTACCTAACAACATGCCTTATAAATAAGTCAGCAAGAATCTTGGCTGAAGGAAGATTTTTCAAAGGAATAAGATGACACTGTTTGCTAAACCTATCCACCACCACCCATAAAACAGTTTTTTCCTCAGATGGTGGCAGATCTGTCATAAAATCCATAGAAACATGAGTCTAGGGGCTCTTAGGAATAGATAATGGACACAGCTCCCCTGCAGGGCGAATCCAAGGAGCATCACAAGAAGCAATAAAAGCTTTCACATCCCTGTTCAGGGTTGACCCCCAAAATTTCCTTTGAAGCAATCTTCTTGTACCATGGATACCAGGAGGACCTTCTAACGGAGAACAATGAGATTCCTCGATTATACGGAGGCGAAACTGACTAGGTACAAAGATTTTGCCTCTAGGAGTCTCCGGAGGAACCAAACCTTGATTACTCAAAATTTCAGATGTTAAATCGGCAGATACTGCAGAGATAACCACACCTTCTGGAAGAATAGTCTCAGGATTAGAGTCTATAGGCTGAGAAGCACTGAAACTTCGAGACAAGGCATCGGCCTTGACGTTCTTAGTACCCGGTGGATAAGTAATAACAAAGTCGAGCCGAGAAAAGAACAAGGCCCACCGGGCTTGACGAGGATTGAGACGTTTGGCAGATTCCAGAAAAGTTAAATTTTTATGGTCAGTGATCACAGTGACCCGATTAACTGCCCCCTCAAGGAAATGTCTCCACTCCTCGAAAGCCCATTTGATAGCCAAAAGTTCTTGCTTTCCGACATCATAATTCTGTTCTGATGTGGAAAATTTTCCAGAAAAGAAAGCGAAAGGACGCAAATTTGTCAAAGAGGCAGCTCCCTGAGACAAAACTGCTCCGGCGCCTACTTCAGAAGCATCTACCTCAACTATAAAGGGTTTAGTCTGATCTGGTTGAACTAAAATTGGAGCAGAAATGAAGCATCCCTTAAGATGTTCAAAAGCAGCTTCTGCTTCCTGAGACCAGTTAACCAGATCTGCCCCTTTACGAGTCAAATCAGTTAAGGGCTTTGCGACAATATAAAAATTCTTTATAAATTTCCTATAATAATTTGCAAAACCCAGAAACCTCTGTAGTGCTTTTAATGACGTAGGTCGCACCCAGTCAGATACAGCCTTAACCTTCTCAGGATCCATTTTAAAATGTCCTGGAGTTAAGCTGTACCCCAAAAATTTAACCTCCTTAACACCAAAAACACATTTCTCTTGTTTAACAAACAACTTATTTTGGCGTAATACCTGCAGAACAGAACACACATGATTAACATGAGCCGACCAATCTCAAGAAAAAATTAGAATATCATCAAGATACACTACGAGAAATTTACCCATAAATTCACGAAAGATACAGTTGACCAAATTCTGAAACACAGCTGGTGCATTACTGAGACCAGAGGGCATTACCAAATACTCAAAATGACCCTCAGGGGTATTGAAAGCTGTTTTCCATTCATCACCCTCTTTTATTCTGATCAAATTATAAGCCTCTCGAAGATCCAGTTTAGTAAACAAACACGCCCCCTGCAACTGATTGAACAAGTCTGGAATCAGAGGTAAAGGGTATTGATTTTTGACTGTGATCTTTTTCAGACCTCGATAATCAATGCAAGGTCTGAGACCTCCATCTTTTTTGGCTACAAAGAAGAATCCTGCTCCCATAGGAGAAACAGATGGACGAATATGACCTTTTTGCAAACTTGACTGAATATAATCCTTCATAGCTTCCCTTTTGGGACCAGACAAATTATAAATACGCCCCTTAGGATATTTGGCATCAGGTAAAAGTTCAATAGCACAGTCATAATCTCGGTGTGGGGGCAAAGCAGAGGAGGCCTCCTCAGAAAAAACGTCACAAAAATCTGAAATAAATTCGGGTAGAATACTTTTACCCACACCGAGAGTAGCAAGAGAGATGGTAAAACATTTGTTAGAACACTCAGATCCCCACTTGATAAGTTCCCCTGAGGTCCAATCAAAAACAGGGTTATGATTTCTTAACCAGGGTAAACCCAAAATCACATTTACAGACACATTTTTAAGAACAAAAAAGGGGATTTTTTAAAAATGCATAGAACTGACCAATAATCCCACTTCGGGAGTAGAAAAACTGACAACCCCCTGACAAGGGCGTATAATCCACTCCCGAAATGGGAATTGGGTCCTCCAACCGTCTCAAAGGTAAATTTAAAGACTTAATAAATTTTAGATCCACAAAATTAGCAGCAGAACCAGAATCAACAAAAGCTTTACCAAATATTTATCTCTTTTGAAAACATATTTGCACTGGTAACAAAATTTTTGAAGATGATTTTGGAGATACCTGTGTGCCCAAATGACCTCCCCGGTTGTCATTTAGCCGCTGGCCTTTTCCTGGCTGCTGACGTTTGATGCAATTCTGGAACCGACGTCCCTCGTCTTCACAAAAGAAACGTGCTTTTCGTCCGAATGGATTTTCTCTGCTGAGGGGAGAATTTCCCTATCTGCATAGGTTCCTCGGCAGAGACATGAGGGACAGGAAAAGATGGAAACAAGGAGGAAGGAGAGCGAGGAACAGAATTAAAAGTCTGCTCTCGATTTCTTTCTTTCATACGTCTGTCAAGTCGTATAGCTAATGTCATGGCTTGTTCTAATGAGTCAGGTGATGGAAAACTTACTAAAACATCCTTAATAGCGTCAGATAATCCTAGTCTGAATTGACACCTAAGGGCTGGATCATTCCAACCTGAAGCCGTGCACCACTTCCGAAAATTCGCACAGTACTCCTCTGCTGTTCTCTTTCCCTGCTTAAGATTGACTAGCTGCGATTCTGCAAAGGCTGCAAGGTCTGGCTATTCATAAAGAAGGCCCAAAGCAGAAAAGAAAGCATCCACTGAACTTAATTCAGGAGCTGAGGAAGGTAAGAAGAAAGCCCACTCTTGAGGGTCTCCTTGCAACAAAGACAATATAAGTCTACTGTGCTAGTAGACTGTGGTCTCATGCGAAAATATAGCTTACAACTCTCTCTGCAGACAACAATTTTTTTTTCGATCGCCTGAAAAACGGTCAGGAAGATTAATTTTGAAACAGCTGGAAGGCAGACCACTGACTGACCATTAGCTGTCTCCTGAGCCTGAACCCTCTCAGCAAGAGATTGCACTAAATGGGTTAATCCCTGCATTTGCTCTACTAAAGCAGTCATTGCTTCCATCATAGCAGATGCAGGTAGTAGTTTGGGCCTGTGAAAATGTCACGTATGGGCAGGGAAGGAGTGCTCGCTAAGCTTACCCGCGCCCCTGTCCCTGCCTACTTGTCCGCCTATCCTAAATGATAGGCCGGCAACTGGTCGACAATCCCTTCCTAAATAAGTGAGGGGAGTCAAATGTCAACACAATAAAATACAATCCTGTCTGTTGTCAGGAGCAACAGGGAAACAAGCAACTAACAAAGACAAACTAAACATACACACATAAAGTCGATGTCAGTCAAACCGAGTCAAGCCAGGAGTGGGAAGAGGTGCCGAATCGCTATAAGCAAAGAGAAGTCAGATATGAAGCCAGAAGTCAAGTTGACGGGTATTCAAGGAAATAAGGGAATGCTAGCTAGCTACTGCTAGCTACATCTTCCCAGTGTCTAATGGCTGGTGATATAGGGAGATGCACATGTGGTCAATCAGTGGCTAGCCATTCAGGCAGCAGGGCGTAACCCGGCAACCAAGCAAACAACACCTTGTCAGCACCTGTTAACCCTGCTAGTGCTGACACTAAATGGGAGAGTTTTAAGAATATTTTAAATTCTCACTCTACGAGGTAAAAACCTTATGGGAATAAATGGGACAGGAATAAAAGAAAACCAATATGGATGAATAATAATGTTAATAAATGACAAAAATAAAGCATTTAAACTAATAAAACAGGACGGCAGTGAAGAAGCATTAAAAAGCTATAGAGAAAAATTTTAAATATGTAAAAAACAGATAAAAGCCGCAAAAATAGAGACAGAAAGACTCATTGCCAAAGAGAGTAAAACTAACCCCAAAATGTTCTTTAACTATATAAATAGCAAAAAGGTCAAAAATGAAATTGTAGGCCCTTTAAAAAAATATGAGGAAGAAATTATAGATGGTGATCAGAAAAAAGCAAATATATTAAACAAATTCTTCTCCACTGTATTCACCGATGAAAATGAAATGCCAGGTGAAATGCAGCGAGATAAGGTAAACTCCCCCCAGTACTGGTCACCTGTCTAACCCAGGAAGAAGTACAGTGCCGCCTACAAAAAATCTAAATAGGCAAATCACCAGGTCCAGATGGCATTCACCCCCGTGTTCTAAAGGAATTAAGTAATGTAATAGACAGACCCCTATTTTTTAATATTCAGAGACTCTATAGTGACAGGGACTGTTACCCAGGACTGGTGCATGGCAAATGTGGTGCCAATATTTTAAAAGGGATCAAAAGGTGACCCCGGAAATTATAGGCCTGTTAGTTTATCCTCTGTTGTATGTAAATTGTTTGAGGGTTTTCTAAGAAATGCTATTTTGGAATATCTTGATACAAATAAATGTATGACTCCATATCAGTACGGCTTTATGAGGGATCGGTCCTGTCAAACTAACCCTGATCAGCTTTTATGAGGAGGTGAGCTCCAGACTGGACCAGGGGCAAGTAACTGGCTCAGTGATAAGAAACAGAGGGTGGTTATTAATGATACTTATTCTGATTGGGTGACTGTTACTAGTGGGGTACCACAGGGGTCAGTCTTGGGTCCTGTTCTATTTAATATATTTATTAATGACTTTGTAGAGGGGTTTAATAGTAAAGTAGCAATCTTTGCACATGATACTATACTCTGTTAAACCCTTAACGACGCAGGACATGAATGTACGTCCTGGTGAGCTGGTACTTAACGCATCAGGACGTACATTTACGTCCTATGCATAACCGCGAGCATCGGAGCGATGCTCGAGTCATGCGCGCCAGGTCCTGGCTGCTGATAGCGATCGCGCGGATGTCCGCCATTAACCCCTCAGATGCCGTGATCAATACAGATCACGGCATCTGCAGCATTGCGGATATTAAAATGGATGATCGGATCACCCGCAGCGCTGCCGCTGCCGGAGGTCCCCTCACCTGCCTCCGCTGCCTTCCACAGGTCTTCTGCTCTGGTCTGTGATCGAGCAGACTAGAGCAGAAGTTGACTGATAACACTGATCAGTGCTATGTCCTATGCATTGCACTGAACAGTATTAGCAATCGAATGATTGTTATAAATAGTCCCCTATGGGAACTATTAAAGTGTAAAAATAAAAGTAAAAAAAGTTTTTTAAAAAGTTAAAAAAAATTTGAAAACCCCCCTCCCCCAATAAAAACGTAAATTGTCCCCTTTTCCCTATTTCACCCCCAAAAAGTGTAAAAAAAATATTTTATATACATATTTAGTATCGCCGCATGCGTAAATATCCCAACTATTGAAATAAAATGTTAATGATACTGTACAGTGAACGGCGTGAACGTAAAAAAAAAAGTCCTAAATAGCTGCTTTCTTATAACATTTTATTCCAAAAAATTTATAAAAAAAGTATTAAAAGTTTTATATTAGCAAATATCAATAAAAAGTAAAGATCATGGCGCAAAAAATTAGCCATCATACCGCTGCTTAAACGGAAAAATGAAAAAGTTATAGCTCCTCAAAATAGGTGGATTTTAAACGTACTAATTTGGTTAAACAGTTTGCAATTTTTTTTAAGTGCAACAGTAATAAAAAAGTATGTTATCATGGGGTATCATTTTAATCGTATTGACCCAAAGAATAAAGAACACATGTCATTTCTACCGTAAATTGCACGGCGTGAAAACGAAACCTTCCAAAATTTGCAAAATTGGGGTTTTCTTTTTAATTTCCCCATACAAATTTTTTTGGTTGCGCCATACATTTTATGGTAAAGTGAGTGATGGCATTACAATGAACAACTGGTTGCGCAAAAAACAAGCCCTCAAACTAGTCTGTGGATGAAAATATAAAAGAGTTATGATTTTTTTAAGACAAGGAGGAAAAAACGAAAACGTAAAAATAAAATTGTCTGAGTCCTTAAGGCCCAAATGGGCTGAGTCCTTAAAGGGCTACTCCGGCCCTGAGACATCTTATCCCTTATCCACAGGATAGGGGATAAGATGTCTCACCGCGGGGGTCCTGCCGCTGGGGACCCCCGCAATCTTGTATTCGCCACCCACCTGTTTGAGCTGCACGCCGCGGTGCCAGCTCACAAACAGCCGAGTGCCGACCACGGGGCCGGAGTATCGTGACATCATGACTCCGCCCCTGTGTGATGTCACCCCCTGCCCCCGCTATGCAAGTCTATGGGAGGGGGCGTGATGACCGTCACACCCCCTTCCATAGACTTGCATAGCGGGGGCAGGGGGTGACGTCACACGGGGGCGGAGTTGTGACGTCACGATACTCCGGCCCCGTGTTCACCACCCGGCTGTTTGTGAGCTGGCACCGCGGCGTGCAGCTCAAACAGGGGGGTGACGAATACAAGATTGCTTGATTTTTTGAAGGCGAGTGTTAGGATTCGGCAGGCTGGATGTGGATCCTCTGTGTCAGCGAGGGATTGGCGTGGACCGTACCGGTGGACCGGTTCTAAGCTGCTACTGGTATTCACCAGAGCCCACCGCAAAGCGGGATAGTCTTGCTGCGGCGGTAGCAACCAGGTCGTATCCACCGGTAACGGCTCAACCTCGCTGACTGCTGAGAAGGTGTGGGACAGAAGGACTAGACAGAGGCGAGGTCAGACGTAGCAGAAGGTCAGGGCAGGCGGCAAGGTTCGTAGTCAATGGTAACGGCAGAAGGTCTGGAAACACTGGTATGGCAATCACAGGAAACGCTTTCACTAGGCACAAGGGCAACATGATCCGGCAAAGCTGGGTAGGGGAAGTGAGGTTATAAAGGCGTGGAGCAGGTGGGAGCTAATTACACTGATTGGGCCAGGCACCAATTAGTGGTGCACTGGCCCTTTAAATCATAGAGAGCTGGCGTGTGCGCGCCCTAGAGAGCGGAGCCGCGCGCGCCAGGACATGACAGCCGGGGACCGAGACAGGTAAGTGGATTGGGATGCGATCCGCCAGCGGGCGCATCCCCGTCGGCAGTGTCAGTGCAGCGCTCCCGGTCAGCGGGTCTGACCGGGGCGCTGCAGTGTGGAGAACGCCGCGAGCGAGCAGGGACCTGGAGCGCTCGGCGTAACAGCGAGGAGGAAAAAACAAAAACGTAAAAATGTAATTGTCTGAGTGCTTAAGGCCCAAATGGGCTGAGTCCTTAAGGGGTTAAACACTATAGAGAACAGTGCACTGTTACAAATGGATCTGTATAGGTTGGAGGTTTGGGCTGAGAAGTGGCAGATGAGGTTCAACACTGATAAATGTAAGGTAATGCACATGGGGAAGAAAAATCCGGGCTGGGATTATGTATTAAATGGGAGAACACTTGGGACGACTGATGTGGAAAAGGACTTAGGGGTCTTAGCTCACAGTAACTTGCAATGGACAAAAAGACATGAAACATTCCAGACATTTTTGTATAAACACGTTATATACACTTTATTACACTCTGCCTTAAACAATACAACAATGACTATATTTGCATTCACCTGTGAAAAAAGGAATAATAAAATATATTACTGAGAATATATATTTTTAGAGTACAGTTCCACAGTTCTGGTACATTTAGAGTTCTCAGTAAAGAATCAGGGCTATAAGCCGGGCACATACACTTATGCAAATAATTACAGGAGTTCTTGGTGAGTCCACCACTTGAACGTTGCAGGAACCTGAAAACAACAGTAATGCTTCCCAAAGCAAAGTTAGTCTCACAACTTATTAGCAAAGTTATCACACATAGACTCTTCAACCTGGGATTTTCCATCCCAGCCTCGCTGTCAGACTGCTTCCAAGGCTGGGACATATAACGGGGTCCACGGCACTGTGCCCTCTCCAATGGACTTACTCGGGTGTTCCAATTTACTCGGGACAGGGTAGACTCAGTAATGGTGGAGGCTGATGCTAACCACCATTTGTAGAGGAGCAACTTGCACCACTGGGGGAACAGACGTTGGTGCCTTTTGGGCCGGCCAAACCTCCTCCTCAGCAGAAGTAGGCCAAATCTCCTCAGTGTCAGGAGTAGGCCTGGGCACATCCACAGATGACTAGGGTAGATACTTTGGTGCCATGACAGGTGCCTCGGGCAAGAAGACTTCTTCCACTGTACAATATTCTTTAGACTTGGAAGATAGTAATCTGAAGGGATCTGCATCACAGTAGTCTGAAGGAAATTATGCAAAGGGGATCTGCATGGGGTTCTTCGGATGAGTCACTGCTGCCACCCACTCTTCTACCATGCTTTGAACAGGAGTGTATTCCACGATCTCCCCGCTCTCTAGAGAATGCAATGGTGTAGGGAGATAGTCCCTTTTTACTGCACAACGATTGACCAAGATGCTCCCATCATGACGACAGTCCATGAGGGTGCCAAACTCCCGCATTTTGTCAAATTTCACAACTGTAGCTCTGCGCCTTTCCAGAGGTGGCTTTCCCTCTCGGGAATGATCCAACATTCTGAAATATAGGGCCTCCAGGGTCTAGGTGTCCTGCTCCTGCACCTGGCGCACTTCATAAGGTAGCAGCTTCGGCCCATACGCCTTCCTTCTTTGTGCCCTCATCCTCTCCACTATTTAGGGCACCTGGGCTTCTCTCTTAGCCCTCCCAGACTGGGCCGTCAGATCTGGGGGATGGGGCTTTCCTGGCAAGGGAAGAAGGTGCTATCGCATATAATGGATCAGTCCGGGCTTATCGCCAAATAACCACTAGGGCAACAGTGGGGACCGGGGGCGTACTGCAGACTTCTGGACCTGGGGGGTTTGCTTTGGGCTAGGGGTAGAAGGAGGGGTAGAGAAAGCGGCCTCAGTCGGGGTACTCACTTCTGACTCCTCTGTAGGGATCTCCACCCAGAATCCCCAGGTCCTGTGGTGAGGAGACAGCCTCACAGGCAATGCTCCTCGGCAAGATGCAGGCATTCCCTCTGCTGGGGTTGCTGGCCAGAGATTTATTGTAGACAATCTGACAGCTCCTGAAACATTTGCGCTGCGGAAACTTTCCGGGCCTCCGGTGCCACCTTGGGACTCTCTGACCTTGTGCTTGCCTGTTCCGCCATGTTGCTTTACTCACAGACTTCCGGCAAACTGAAAGGATTCGGCAGGGCTGCTTCTTTTATGCAGGGCTTCGAGAAAATGGTCGCTGGCCAGAAGTACGTCAGTGGTGCAGCACTGACTTCTGCTCCCCAGGCAACAAGGGGCGGATCTTTACAGTTCCACTTCGATTTTGATACAGCAACATGGTTTCCACGCCCAAGGGCGAGACGTTGACCAGAGCAGGACATTTTTCGTGTGCACATCTTTAACCCTTTCAGGTACAGGCAATGGTTGTTACGCAACATAACTTCGGACTTGATCTTACACATGGTCGGTTCTAGGACAGTCCACAATGGCAGATAACAGTCTTTTCTTCACCTCCCCCTCTATTTCACAAGCGCCTCGGGTTAAACACTTTTTACTGACAAAGTCCCGTAGACTTTCTGGAGCAATTTTTGTTCACATCTGCATGCAAATTTTACTCTGCAATACTGGACACAAGGGGGGGGGGGGGACTTTAGGCATAAGGCGCACACACGTATCCTGTTCGTGACACCAAAAGTTGCGGTGAGGGTGTGATGAGGGCAGATGGAGTTTCCCTAGGGGAAGATGGCATTAACCCCTTGTGTTCGTGACACCAGGGCATGGTTTATCCTCTACACCACCCAAAGGTATACCGCTGGATCCTGGTTTAGGCGCGGGGCAAATAATGACTCTGACGTCAAGTTACGGAACAACGGCAGCTTTACTGAGTCAGACAGGTGTAACAGTCTATACAGCTTGGCTAGGCCCAAGCAGGTGACCATTACTTTAGAGACCACAGGGCTTGCTGGGATCTTATAGTAGACTTGATCAATTTGATGCACGGCCATGCAGACTTTACTTGGACTGACTTGACTGAGACTGACTATACCCCATTTGTAGCTTACCAGGCTTTGACTTGGACCTGGGGGAATAGTGGACTTGTGGATCTGTGGCTGCATGGTAGGCTTTGGCCTCCTCTGGACTCCAGACACACACCTAGGGCTTGACCTCACTGTAGCTTAGCAAAGACTCCTAGAGACTGTCTAGCTCCACCCAAGGCTTACATGGGGGAGACTAGGAGGGGTCCCATAGGTCACCCTGTAGACCACATTGTCACTGGTACTTTCCCTGGTTACAATCACATGACACATTTCTTAAAGGCATAACACATTATAGGTATAATACATTATATAACATAGGCACTGGAGGGGATATATACAAGAAATAGGTGAAGGGGGGCCCAGGGGTCAAATGATGGAGTCTGCCGGACAGGGCAGCTAGGGTATAGTGGTGCAACTCCTGTACTGGGCCACCAAAATTTTACATGTGCATTTTCCATAATCAGCAAAAAAAGACCATGGCGGAATTTATCAAAGGATTTACCTGCTTTTTGTGTTATAAAAGTGGGTTAATATGTCGCAGGATTTTTCTCAGTGTTAACTTTGCAACTTTTCCTGCTACTTTTAATTTACACAAGAAATCAAGGTGTGTTGTTACTTGTAGTAACTTTAACCTGTTGGGGACGAAGGGCGTATGCATACGCCCTTGCGTCCTGGTACTTAAGGACGAAGGGCGTATCCATACGCCCGTGGGAATTTCGGCCCCCGCCGCGCGCCGGGCGGGGACCGGGCCGGGGTGACTGCTGATATCTATCAGCAGGCACCCCGTGCAAATGCCCAGGGGGGTCACACTTGCGATTTGCGCCGATTCCGGGTCATTACGGGTCTATGGTGACCCGGTGACCCAGAATAGAAGGGGGATCGCGGGTGTCTAAGACACCCACGATCCCCCTAAAGCGATAGGAGTGAGGTGGCAGAGTTGCCACCCCTCCTATCTCTGCTATTGGTGGTCTAGACGCGACCACCAATAGCAGATCTGGGGCGGAGGGGTTTACTTTCGTTTTCCCCGTCCTGCCCTCCCACAATAGGCGGGGCAGAACGGGGAAAACGAAGAGGAGCGGCGCCGGAGTCCACTTACCCTTCCAGAGGCAGCGGAGCGACGGGGATCGGCGGCGGCGACGGAGATCGGCGGCGTGCGGCAGAAGAGGACGGCTCCCGGATGCGACGGAAGCCGGTGAGTAGTTGCATAGCAACATCTAGAGGGCTACAGTCTGAGACCACTATAGTGGTCTCTAGACTGTAGCCCTCCAGATGTTGCAAAACTACAACTCCCAGCATGCCCAGACAGCTGTTTGCTGTGTGGGCATGCTGGAATTTGTAGTTTTGCAACAGCTGGAGGTCTGCAGTTTAGAGACCACTGCACAGTGATCTCTATACTGCCCTCTAGATCTTGCAAAACTACAACTCCTAGCATGCCCACACAGGCTGTTTGCTGTCTGGGCATGCTGGGAGTTGTAGTTTTGCAACATCTGGAGGTCCACAGTTTGGAGATCACTGTTCAGTGGTCTCTAAATTGTAGCACTCCAGATGTTGCAAAACTACAAATTCCAGCAGGCCCACACAGAAAACAGCTGTCTCGGCATGCTGGGAGTTGTAGTTGCGTACCTCCAGCTGTTGCATAACTACATCTCCCAGCATGCCCTTCTGTGATCAGACATGCTGGGAATTGTAGTTTTGCAACAGCTGGAGGCACACTGGTTGGAAAATACTGAGTTAGGTAACAGAACCCAACTCAGTATTTTCCAACCAGTGTGCCTCCAGCTGTTTCAAAACTACAACTCCCAGCATGTACTGACAGACCGTGCATGCTGAGAGTTGTAGTTTTGCAACAGCTAGAGGCTCACTGGTTGGAAAATACTGAGTTAGGTAACAGAACCTAACTGAAGGTTTTCCAACCAGTGTGCCTCCAGCTGTTGCAAAACTACAACTCCCAGCAGGTACTGACAGACCGTGCATGCTGGGAGTTGTAGTTTTGCAACAGCTGGAGGATCACTGGTTGGAAAATACTGAGTTAGGTAACAGAACCTAACTGAAGGTTTTCCAACCAGTGTGCCTCCAACTGTTGCAAAACTACAACTCCCAGCATGTACTGACAGACCGTGCATGCTGGGAGTTGTAGTTTTGAAACAGCTGGAGGTTTGCCCTCCCCCCCCCCCATGTGAACGTACAGGGTACATTCACACGGGCGGGTTTACAGCAAGTTTCCTGCTTCAAGTATGAGCTGCGGCGAATTTTTCGCCGCAGCGCAAATTCCTAGCGGGAAACTCAACGTAACCCGCCAGTGTGAATGTACCCTAAAAACACTACACTATACTAACACCTAATAAAGAGTAAAACACTACATAAACACCCCCTTACACTGTCCCCCCCCCCCCAATAGAAATGAAAAACGTATTGTACAGCAGTGTTTCCAAAACGGAGCCTCCAGCTGTTGCAAAACAACAACTCCCAGCATTTCCGGACAGCCACTGACTGTCCAGGCATGCTGGGAGTTTAGCAACAGCTGGAGGCACCCTGTTTGGGAATCACTGGCATAGAATACCCCTATGTCCACCCCTATGCAACCCCTAATTTAGTCTTCAAATGCGCATGGTGCTCTCTCACTTTGGAGCCCTGTCGTATTTCAAGGAAACAGTTTAGGGACACATATGGGGTATTTCCGTACTCGGGAGAAATTGCACTACAAATTTTGGGGGGCTTTTTCTCCTTTTACCCCTTATGAAAAGGAAAAGTTGGGGTCTACACCAGCCTGTTAGTGTAAAAAAAAAAATTTTTTACACTAACATGCTGGTGTTGCCCTTTACTTTTTATTTTCACAAGAGGTAAAAGGAAAAAGACCCCCAAAATTTGTAACGCAATTTCTCCTGAGTACGGACATACCCCATATATGGGCGTAAAATGCTCTGCGGGCTCACAACAAGGCTCAGGAGTGAGAGCGCACTATGTACATTTGAGGCCTAAATTGGTGATTTGCACAGGGGTGGCTGATTTTACAGCGGTTCTGACATAAATGCAAAAAAATAAATACCCACATGTGACCCCATTTTGGAAACTACACCCCTCACGGAATGTAACAAGGGGTACAGTGAGCATTTACGCCCCACAGGGGTCTGACAGATTTTTGGAACAGTGGTACGTGAAAATGAAAAATTAAATTTTTTTGTTTGCACAGCCCACTGTTCCAAAGATCTGTCAAACGCCAGTGGGGTGTAAATGCTCACTGTACCCCTTATTACATTCCGTGAGGGGTGTAGTTTCCAAAATGGGGTCACATGTGGGGGGGTTCACTGTTCTGGCACCACGGGGGGCTTTGTAAATGCACATGGCCCCCGACTTCCATTCCAAACAAATTATCTCTCTAAAAGCTCAATGGCGCTCCTTCTCTTCTGAGCATTGAAGTTCGCTCGCAGTGCACTTGACATCCAAACATGGGGTATTTCCATACTCAGAAGAAATGGGGTTACAAATTTTGGGGGGGCATTTTCTCCTATTACCCTTTGTAAAAAAGTAAAATTTGGGGAAAAACCAGCATTTTAGTGGAAAAATATTTTTTTTTCATTTACACATCCGACTTTAACAAAAAGTTGTCAAACACCTGTGGGGTGTTAAGGCTCACCGTACCCCTTGTTACGTTCCTTGAGGGGTGTCGTTTCCATAATAGTGTGCAATGTGTTTTTTTTTGCTGTCCTGGCACCATAGGGGCTTCCTAAATGGGACATGCCCCCCAAAAACCATTTCAGAAAAACTCACTCTCCTAAATCCCATTGTTGCTCCTTCGCTTCTGAGCCCTCTAGTGCACCCGCCGAACACTTGACATACACATATGAGGTATTTTCTTACTCAAGAGAAATTGGGTTACAAATTTTAAGAGGATTTTTTTCCTTTTACCCCTTGTAAAAATTCAAAAACTGGGTCTACAAGAACATGCCAGTGTAAAAAATGAAGATTTTGAATTTTCTCCTTCACTTTGCTGCTATTCCTGTGAAACACCTAAAGGGTTAAAATGCTGACTGAATACTTTTTGAATACTTTGAGTGGTGTAGTTTTTATAATGGGGTCATTTATGGGGTATTTCTAACCAGAAGACCCTTCAAATCCACTTCAAACCTGAACTGGTCCCTGAAAAATTCAGATTTTGAAAATTTTGCGAAAAATTGGAAAATTGTTGCTGAACTTTGAAGCCCTCTAGTGTCTTCCAAAAGTAAAAACTCATCAATTTTATGATGCAAACATAAAGTAGACATATTGTATATGTGAATCAATATATAATTTATTTGGAATATCAATATTCCTTATAAGCAGAGAGCTTCAAAGTTAGAAAAATGCTAAATTTTCACATTTTTCATGAAATTTTAGAATTTTTCACCAAGAAAGGATGCAAGTATCGCCGAAAATTTACCACTAACATAAAGTAAAATATGTCACGAAAAAACAATCTCGGAATCAAATTTATAAGTAAAAGCATTCCAGAGTTATTAATGCTTAAAATGACAGTGGTCAGATTTGCAAAAAATGCTCCCGTCCTTAGCGTCATAATGGGCTCCGTCCCCAAGGGGTTAATGCAGTGGAAATAAATTTATTATAAGCGATTTGTCACAATTTGTCCCAAATCTACACAAGCTCAGACCTGACTAAAATTGGCTGTGGACAGCATTTTTGAAAGGTTGTACATTTTGGCGCAAATATGTTAAAGGGGCTTTGGGCAAACAGGTTTTATTTCTTTGCTGCTTTTTTTTTTTTTGCCAAAAATGCATATGTAAAATAAAATATTCAGGAAAGTTTTGTCCATCAATAGCATTACATACTGAAAGTCATGAATTGCCCCTTTAATAATCACTTTATATTACTATATTACACACCATACAACATTGCATCTCAAATATAAAAATGCAAATTCTATCTTATGAGCTGAAGAGCAAATCAATACTTTTTAATAGAGCTTTGCCAACAAACACATCTGTAAACTTAATCTTTTCAAAAAAGAATTAGTGCTCCTGATCAAAAATTCATAGAAATGAAAATTTTAACAGGTCCTCTTCATTGTTATTTTCATAAATAAATGTTAAAAAGGAAAATATATTTTCTTTGCAAATAAGTAAACTGTAACTTACACTGTATCCATGTATAGAAGAAAAGCTGAAAAGCCATGGGTCCAAGAACTGTTTGAAAGAGCCATGAATTGACCAACATGGTGATTATGATGCTGGTTGTGTGCCCTCTCCCAAAGAACAATAGAATTGTTGGGACACCGTCCAATCATCATGAGCAATGTGTCCTCATCATTCTTCCCAGGTCTAAATTATAGGAAGTTTTGGAATTTGCAGATAACCACAGAAAGGAAATGCTTTGTCATTTTGGGCACTCTGCTATATAAAGTGGGAAAACCACAGACAGATCTTAACATATTGTTTATTTTCACAGAATATTACATTTCTGATACGTTATTAAATGGACATCATGGATAAAGACTTATTTAAGACCATATTAGGAAAGGGCATGGAAAAAATGTACGTTAATTGTTAAAACAGCAGGCCATATAAAAGGATTGTGGTTATTTTCCTTTGCGCCCTTATGCCACAAATAATGTGCTGTGTCTGCAATTAAATGACATAACTTTCAATCTTCCTAACAGATTTTACTGCCATGGTCACACAATTAACATAAATGCAAGGCAGGCGCATTAAGGACAATTGTTATACTATATTTATACAAAACAAGGATAAGGATAAGGCACATCACGTAGGAGTCAATAAAGAAAAAACACAATTTAAAAAAAAAACAATGTTCTTATGGTTCTTGAATAAATACGGTACATAGCTGGCTGTACGTAAAAGATATTGCAAATAAGCATATGAGTGCGTGCGTATAAAAAAATCTGTATAGGTTGCATTAAAGTGCAAAAATAACTAAAAGAGTAATTATAAGCATTGTCATAGCACCTTAACCCCTTAAAGGGGTACTCCGGTGCTTAGACATCTTATCCCCTATCCAAAGGATCGGGGATAAGATGTCTGATCGCGGGAGTCCGGCCGCTGGGGACCCCCGTGATCTTGCACGCGGCACCCTGTTTGTAATCAGTCCCCGTGTGACGTCACACTCCACCCCTCAATGCAAGCCTACAGGAGGGGGCGTGATAGCTTTCACGCCCCCTCCCGTAGGCTTGTATTGAGGGGCGGAGCGTGACGTCACACTGGGGCGGAGACGTGACGTCACACGCCGTCGGCCCTGTGGTCGCCGGTAATCAGACCCGGAGCGAACACGCTTCGGAGACTGATTACAAACGGGGTGCGGCGGGACTCCCGCGATCAGGCATCTTATCCCCTATCCTTTGGATAGGAGACAAGATGTCTAAGCACTGGAGTACCGCTTTAAGGACTGAGCCCTTTTTCACCTTAAGGACTCAGCCCATTTTTGCGATTCTGACAACTGTCACTTTATGCATTAATAACTCTGGGATTCTTTTACCGATTATTCTGATTCCGAGATAGTTTTTTCGTGACATATTCTACCTTAACACAGTGGTAAATTTTCATCGT
This sequence comes from Hyla sarda, assembly GCF_029499605.1. NCBI lineage: Eukaryota > Metazoa > Chordata > Amphibia > Anura > Hylidae > Hyla > Hyla sarda. Next base: position 322,444,962 of record NC_079190.1, on the reverse strand, counting down.
TACTTGCATCCTTTCTTTCATTCAATTTTCAATTTCATGAAAATTTTAAAAATTTAGCATTTTTCTAACTTTGAAACTCTCTGCTTGTAAGGAAAATGGATATTGCAAATAAATTACCGTATATACTCGAGTATAAGCCGACCCGAGTATAAGCCGAGACCCCTAATTTCAACCTAAAATCCCAGGAAAAGTTATTGACTCGAGTATAAGCCTAGGGTGGGAAATACCTCATCCCCCCCTGTCATCATCCAGACCCGTCATTAACATCCTCATCATCATCCCCTTGTCATCATCCCACACATCCCCCCTTCATCATCCCCTTATCATCCCGCACATCCCCCCTTCATCATCCCCTTATCATCCCGCACATCCCCCCTTCATCATCCCCTTATCATCCCACACATCCCCCCTTCATCATCCCCTTGTAATCATCCCACACCCCCCCTTCATCATCCCCGTGTCATCATCCCCACCCCCCTTCATCATCCCACACCCCCCCTTCATCATCCTCTTCTCATCATTCGCCCTCAGTGGTCTTCAACCTGCGGACCTCCAGAGGTTTCAAAACTACAACTCCCAGCAAGCCCGGGCAGCCATCGGCTGTCCGGGCTTGCTGGGAGTTGTAGTTTTGAAACCTCCGGAGGTCCGCAGGTTGAAGACCACTGCGGCCTTCAACATCATCCATCCCCCTCTCACCCCCTTTAGTTCTGAGTACTCACCTCCGCTCGGCGCTGGTCCGGTCCTGCAGGGCTATCCGGTGAGGAGGTGGTCCGGTGGGATAGTGGTTTCGGGCTGCTATCTTCACCGGGGGCGCCTCTTCTCCGCGCTTCCGGCCCGGAATAGAGGCGTTGCCTTGACAACGACGCAGAAGTACGTTGGCAATGAACGCACCTCTGTATCGTTGTCAAGGCAACGTGACTATTCTGAGGCCGGGCCCGAAGCGCTTAGAAGAGGCCTCCCCGGTGAAGATAGCAGCCTGGAACCACTATCCCACCGGACCACCTCCTCGCCGGACAGCCCTGCAGGACCGGACCAGCGCCGAGCGGAGGTGAGTACTCAGAACTAAAGGGGGTGAGAGGGGGCTGGATGATGTTGAAGGCCGCAGTGGTCTTCAACCTGCGGACCTCCGGAGGTTTCAAAACTACAACTCCCAGCAAGCCCGGACAGCCGATGGCTGCCCGGGCTTGCTGGGAGTTGTAGTTTTGAAACCTCTGGAAGTCCGCAGGTTGAAGACCACTGCGGGTGGGGGAGTTCACTCGAGTATAAGCCGAGGGGGGTGTTTTCAGCACGAAAAATCGTGCTGAAAAACTCGGCTTATACTCGAGTATATACGGTATATATTGATTCACATATACAATATGTCTACTTTATATTTGCATCATAAAGTTGACATGTTTTTACTTTTGTAAGACATCAGAGGGCTTCAAAGTTCTGCAGCAATTTTCCACAAAATTTTTAAAATCGGAATTTTTCAGGGACCAGTTAAGTTTTGAAGTGGATTTGAGGGGTCTTCTTATTAGATATACCCCATAGATGATCCCATTATAAAAACTGCACCCCCCCCCCAAAGTATTCAAAATGATATCCAGAAAGTGTGTTAGGAGAAAATTCTAAATCTTCATTTTTTTACACTCGCATGTTCTTGTAGACCCAGTTTTTGAAATTTTAAAAGGGGTAAAAGGAGAAAAAGCCCCCCAAAATTTGTCATCCAATTTCTCTTGAGTAAGGAAATACCTCATATGTCAAGTGCTCTGTGGGTGCACTACAAGGCTCAGAAAGGATTTTGGAGAGTGAGTTTTTCTGAAATGGTTTTTGGGGGTATGTCACATTTAGGAAGCCCCTTTGGTGCCAGAACAGCAGAAAACCCCCCACATGGCATACTTTTTTGGAAACTACACCCCCCTAACAAGGGGTCCGCTGAGCCTTAACACCCACAGGTGTTTGACGACTTTTCGTTAAAGTCGGATGTGTAAATGAATTTTTTTTTTCACTAAAATGCTGGTTTTCCCCAAATTTAACATTTTTACAAGGTGTAATAGGAGAAAATGCCCCCCAAAATTTGTAACTCCATCTCTTCTGAGTATGGAAATACCCCATGTGTGGACGTCAAGTGCACTGCGGGCGCACTACAATGCTCAGAAGAGTAGTCACATTTGGCTTTTGGAAAGCAAATTTTTCTGAAATTGTTTTTGGGGGGCATGTCGCATTTAGGAAGCCTCTATGGTGCCAAAACAGCAAAAAAAAACAAAAAAAACCCGGCATACTATTTTGAAAACTACACCCCTCAAGGAACGTAACGAGGCATACAGTGAGCCTTAACACCCCACAGGTGCTTGACAAATTTCTGCTAAAGTTGGACATGAAAATGAAAAATTTAATTTTTTTTCACTAAAATGCTGGTGTTACCACAAATTTTTCATTTTCACAAGGGGTAATTGGAAAAAAAGCCTCCCAAAATTTGTAACCCCATTTCTTCTGAGTATGGAAATACCCCATATGTGGATGTAAATTGCTCTCGGGTGTACTACAATGCTCAGAAGAGGAGAAGCACCATTGGGCGTTTGGTGAGAGAATTTGGTTGGAATAGAAGTGGGAGGCCATGTGTGTTTACACAGCCCCCCGTGGTGCCAGAACAGTGGACCCCCCCACATGTGACCCCATTTTGGAAACTACACTCCTCACAGAATTTCATAAGGGATGCAGTGAACATTTACACCCCACTGGCGTTTGGCAGATCTTTGGAACAGTGGGCTGTGCAAATGAAAAATTTTTTTTTTCATTTTCACAGACCACTGTTCCAAAAATCTGTCAGACACCTGTGGGGCGTAAATGCTCACTGTTGGACGATAGCTGTGACTGGGCAGTCAACATACAGGGTTATAGTCTATTCGGACTAAACGGAAAGGGGGGGAGTTCATCTGTATGTGAAATCGAGTCTGAAGGCCGCACTACGGGAGGATATATGGGAGGGAAACGATAATGTAGAGTCATTATGGGTAGAAATATATGAAGATAAAAATAAAAAAATTCTGGTAGGGGTTTGCTATAAGCCACCAAACAGAATGGAGGAGACAGAAGATCAATTACTGAGGCAAATAAACAAGGCAGCAAATCATAATGAGGTGATAATAATGGAGAACTTTAACTATCCTGATATAAACTGGGAGACTGAGACCTGTGAATCTCATAAAGGAAACAGGTTTCTGACTAGAGCTAAAGACAATTATCTGTCCCAAATGGTGCAGGGCCCGACCAGAGGGGGCGCCCTACTAGACTTAATATTAACCAGCAGACCTGATAGAGTAACTAATGTGCAAGTAGAAGGATATCTAGGAAATAATGACCATAATATAATACATTATAACTTCTTCTTCAACAAGGAAAAATCTGAGGGGCCACAAAAACAGTTAACTTTAGGAAGGCAAAGTTTGATCAACTCAGAGAAGCCCTTAACAATATAAAATGGGATAATGTCCTCAAAAACAAGAATACTGACACTAAATGGGAGACTTTCAAAAATATCTTAAATTCTCACTGTGAGATGTATATACCTTATGGGAATAAAAGGGTCAGAAATAAAAGAAAACCAATATGGATGAACAAAAATGTTAAGGGGGCATTAAATGACAAATATAAAGCATTTAAACTACTAAAACAGGACGGCAGTGAGGAAGCATTAAAAAGCTATAGAGAAAAAAGTTAAATATGTAAAAAAAACAGATAAAAACCGCAAAAATAGAGACAGAAAGACTCATTGCCAAAGAGAGTAAAACTAACCCCAAAATGTTCTTTAACTATATAAATAGCAAAAAGATCAAAAATGAAAGTGTAGGAAGAAATTATAAATGGAGATCATGAAAGGGCAAATATATTAACCCCTTAACGACGCAGGACGTATATTTACGTCCTGCGCCGGCTCCCGCGATATGAAGCGGGATCGCGCCGCGATCCCGCATCATATCGCGTGGGTCCCAGCGCTAATCAACGGCCGGGACCCGCGGCTAATACCACACATCGCCGATCGCGGCGATGTGCGGTATTAACCCTTTAGAAGCGGCGGTCAAAGCTGACCGCCGCTTCTAAAGTGAAACTGAAAGTATCCCGGCTGCTCAGTCGGGCTGTTCGGGACCGCCGCGGTGAAATCGCGGCGTCCCGAACAGCTGATCGGACACCGGAAGGGCTCTTACCTGCCTCCTCGGTGTCCGATCGACGAATGACTGCTCCGTGCCTGAGATCCAGGTAGGAGCAGTCAAGCGCCGATAATGCTGATCACAGGCGTGTTAATACATGCCTGTGATCAGGATGAGAGATCAGTGTGTGCAGTGTTATAGGTCCCTATGGGACCTATAACACTGCAAAAAAAAAGTAAAAAAAAAGTGTTAATAAAGGTCATTTAACCCCTTCCCTAATAAAAGTTTGAATCACCCCCCTTTTCCCATAAAAAAAATAAAACAGTGTAAAAAAAATTAAAATAAACATATGTGGTATCGCCGCATGCGTAAATGTCCGAACTATAAAAATATATCATTAATTAAGCCGTACGGTCAATGGCGTACGCGCAAAAAAATACCAAAGTCCAAAAAAGCGTATTTTGGTAACTTTTTATAACATTAAAAAATGAATTAAAAGTGATCAAAATGTCAGATCAAAACAAAAATCATACCAATAAAAACTTAAGATCACGGCGCAAAAAATGAGTCCTCATACCGCCCCGTACGTGGAAAAATAAAAAGTTATAGGGGTCAGAAGATGACATTTTTAAACGTATAAATTTTCCTGCATGTAGTTATGATTTTTTCCAGAAGTACGACAAAATCAAACCTATATAAGTAGGGTATCATTTTAACCGTATGGACCTACAAAATAATGATAAGGTGTAATTTTTACCGAAATATGCACTGCGTAGAAACGGAAGCCCCCAAAAGTTACAAAATGGCGTTTTTTTTTCGATTTTGTCGCACAATGATTTTTTTTTCCGTTTCGCCGTGCATTTTTCGGTAAAATGACTAATGTCACTGCAAAGTAGAATTGGCGACGCAAAAAATAAGCCATAATATGGATTTTTAGGTGGAAAATTGAAAGGGTTATGATTTTTAAAAGGTAAGGAGGAAAAAACGAAAGTGCAAAAACGGAAAAACCCTGAGTCCTTAAGGGGTTAAACAAATTCTTCTCCACTGTGTTCACCAAGGAAAACGAAATGCCAGGTGAAATACAGTGAGATAAGGTAAACTCCCCAGTACAGGTCACCTGTCTAACACAGGAAGAAGTACAGTGCCGCCTACAAAAAATCAAAATAGACAAATCACCAGGTCCAGATGGCATTCACCCCCATGTTCTAAAGGAATTAAGTAATGTAATAGACAGACCCCTATTTTTAATATTTACGGACTCTTTAGTGACAGGGACTGTTCCCCTGGACTGGCGCATGGCAAATGTGGTACCAATATTTAAAAAGGGATCAAAAGGTGACCCGGGAATTATAGACCTGTTAGTTTAACCTCCGTTGTATGTAAATTGTTTAAGGGTTGAGGGTGATGATGTCGTTCGCCAGACATGTGACCGCACTCCGTGCCCGGCGATGTTCCCATTCATTTCTCTGGTGGATTACTAAGGGGAAGTCCCGTGTGCATGTAGGTCCCGGTTGCGTGACTTGAGGTCATGTGAGAGTCGGGCGGCTGGGTCCCGTGACTCGTGGATGTATCCTGTGATTGGTTGTTTGCCTCTCCCTCCCACATACACGAAAGCATCGCTTCTAATATGACATGAGCCCAGCATGGCGTGGGGCTTTGTTTACCAACACAGGCTGGCCAGCCCTGACGCCGTGGTTCCTCTCTGTCCTGTGAGTTAATTATGTATTATTATCAGCTGCTATAATTATGTATATTTATAGCACATTGTGGGGACATTTTATTCACTTTTGTAACACACTGACACTAAGTAATATTGTGATGATTCGCTTAATTTTTGCACTATAGTTGCTTTATTTTATATATTTATACTAATTATGTTCTAATTGAGCAAATGCCTGTATCACATGATCATTCTTATTTAAACAACTGCTATTCACTTGCACTTTGGACTTGAGAAAGGTGGTGTGAGACCACAGAAACGTTGGAATAAAACACATTTTTCATTTTTGGATGCTCTGGTGTGCTGCAGCTGCCCTTTTTTGTTTCTGCAAATTTTGGACCCAGGAGTGGGGTCCCTGAGTCTGCCTGCACCCACAGATTTGCCTTTGCTTGAGATTGCTGCTTCAGATTTTCATATATATATATATATATATATATATATATATATATATATATATAAATATATCAATTTAATCAAAAAGTGCGCTGAGAGCCTCCATTTTTTGACCTAGAGTGCTGTTGCAACTTTCTTGTTTATATATATATATATATATATATATATATATAAATCTAGGGAATTTAGAGATTCATATAAAAAATGACCATTGAAGTGGCTATTAATCAGTTCTTTCTATGCATTCATTTAAGCCTTCAGGCCACATCGTCTTCAGTCGGAAGATCAAGTAAGATTCTCTATTTATTAATTGTTGATAACGATTAGGACTGTTTTCCATAATTGATTCAATCAAACATGCCGATAAGTTTGAGACATTGAGAAAGGGCAATGTGGCGAGAAACACTGTGCTTCATGAATTTATTGGCAATATTAGATGTTTATTCATTCTTGTGCATAAGCTCTGTACAGTGCGGCCAATGTACTGAATCCCACATTGGCAGGTTAATAAATAAATAGCATAAGAGGAGGCACAGTTATTATTTTCCCCAATAGTGAAATTTTCACCAGTGGATCGTGAACATAGGACATCAGTGCCCGACAGAGGAATCCATTTACAACAAAGGCATCTAGGGACCCCACATCTAAAAGTACCAACCAATTTATATGATCTTAATGCGGTGATTTTGTTGTTAGTGGTGATAACTTTTAGCCTACTGGGGGCTAGGTGGTTCCGAAGAGTTTTTGCTCTACAGAAAGTCATTACAGGCTGCTTGGGAAGACTATTTTTTAGAATAGGGTCAGAAAGGAGGATTGGCCAATGTTTCGTGAGGATTCTACATATTTTTGCAGGAGCATTATTATAAGTAGTGATGAAATTGTATTTCCGTTTCTTGTCACATCCAGGACCATCTATGAAGTTATTTTTGTGTCCTTCTTTATTTTTTGGAGATTTAAAAATCAAATCAGTTTGTTTAAAATGACTTGCTTTCTTGTATGCTGTTGTAAGGATTTTTTGGGGAGTATCCTTTTTCCAAAAATCGATCTTGAAGAATCCTGGATTGTTTAAAAAAATCAGGATCATCACTACAATATTTTCTGATTCGTTGATATTTCTCGAAGGGCACATTGCAGATCCATTTGGGAAAGTGGCAACTGTTAAAATTGAGGAAACTATATATGCCTATATGCATAGTACTGAACAGTATTAACAGTCTAATGATTGCTATCAATAGTCCCCTAGGGGAAAATTGTAAAAAAAAATGTGAAAAAAGTTTTTAAATCAAAATATAATGCTAATGATACAGTATGGTAAACAACGTAAAGGTAAAAAAAAAAAAAAGTCCCCCCAGTGTTTTAGGGGTTGCTCGGACATAGGAGATATGCTCCATATTTGGTGGACATGCCCCAAAGTCTCCACCTTCTGGAACCAAGTGACTGACTTAATTTCTGCCATTCTGAACCGTGTGTTTAGTTGTGAACCAGCAGTGTGCCTCCTAGGGCACAAGCCTAATGGGATGCCTAATGCTTTATTTCGCTTAACTCAGTTAATCCTATTGGCTGCCCGCATACATATTGCCTCTAAATGGAAATCCCCTGACCTTTCGCTACCTATGGTGATCTCCCGTGTTAACAATATTATGGTCATGGAACGATTGAACGCCTTAAGATTTAATACCATGCAGGGGTTTGAGAGGATATGGGACCCTTGGCTTTCCTCTCCTCATGCCCCTGACATGTCCTACTATTTTACTCTATGATTTTGTCTATAAACAGGACCCTCCGCCCCCATAGGACCGGTCTCGCCCATTATTAATGTTACCTTTACTCCTTTTAGATCACCTGCAGCCCCGTTCAAACCCTAGTGTCTCTTCCTCTCACCCTTATCCGCCCCTCCTCATGTGTCATTAACTGGACTAATACTAGTTCTAGTTGTGTTACATGGCACTCAGCCTGCTTCTGTTCATACTGCATCTTTGACGTGCCTTAGTTGATGATTTGTTGTTGATTATGCCTTTTCAACCAAGCGCCTGTGCGCGCAGTGCAAGGTTTATGTACCTTATCTCTGTGTTTTAATAAATTTTCTCTTTTTGACACAAAAAAAAAAAAGGCAGGAATTGCTGCTTTTTGCCTACATCACATTCCAGAAAAATGAAATAAAAAGTGAACAAAGAGTCACATATACACAAAAGTGGTACTAATAAAATCTACAGATCAAGGTGCAGAAAATGAGTCCTAATATGGGTCTGTGGATGGAAAATTAAAAGAGTTATGGATTTTAGAATGCAAGGAATAAAAAACAAAAACACTAAAATGAAACTGTTATACCACAAAGGCACAGTAGTTGGCACAAAACACTGTATATAGCAGTCAATTAAGTCATTCAAGCAAACAGCAGCTCATCTTGCGTGCCGGCCACCTCTACATTTCCTGGGGTGCACAGCAACTTTGGAAACATAAAGTCCATTCAAATAACGGCATAGAAGAATGAAAGGTCACATTCGCCAGGTTGTTGTGCCAGTTTTATGGCAAGTAGTTCATGATAGACCCTTGGTGGCTTTTAGGGGGTGCACTAACATCAAAGATCTTGTCACAAAAAGTACCTTTACATCAAAAAAGAAAAATGGAGATTGGTTATCAAAAGTGGGCCCAACAGGTAATCACAGTTGCGGCTCTTGTTCGTGGTGCAGTCATTTCTGGGAAAACATCTACAAGTGGGAGGTTCAGAGATTACAGTAAAGAATCTGATTACATGTAGAACCCCATGGCTGGTGTATGTAATGTATTGCACCTGCGGATGCTTTTATATAGGGAGTACAAAGAGACCTGTTCACATTAGGTTTAGTGTGGGTTAACAGGATGACCGTTTTCCTTATGACAATAGCATAATTCTTCAGATCAGGGGGCAGACATGGCAATGTGTGACAATAGTGGGAGCTAAAACCTTAAAAAACGTAGAATGTGTTGGCAGATTAGAACCTAGATCTGCCCAATATTCTGAATACTATTAATAGCCCTGGTCTTATTTTATATAAAGAATATCCTTATGCCTAACCAAGGTCAAGAGGTTAGAGCAGTGATTTCCAACCGCGGTGCTGCGGCACACGTGTGTACCGTTCGGCACTGCCCGTGGTGCCGCAGGATTTTGCCGTGATTTTTTTATTTTTATTTCTTTCCTTCTTTATTTTTTTTAAATGCCCCGCCCCGGCCTGATGGTGCAGGGGGGAAGGGAAGTCTGCGTGCACACTGCGCACACAACGTCCCCCTGCGTCCCCCTGCATCCCCTGCGTCCCCTGCATCCCCTGCGTCCCCCTCTCCCTTGCGGCGCAGTGAGACGAAAATGGTGCCCTGGGGCAGAACGAGCTGCATCTGAGCCGGACTCCCGTGCCTGCCGTGCAACTGCAAGCTGCGCGGGCAGGCTTTCTTAACCCCTTAACGACGCAGGACGTATATACACGCCAGTGATCAGCATAGGAGATCAATGTGTGCAGTGTTATAGGTCCCTATGGGACCTATAACACTGCAAAAAAAAAGTAAAAAAAAAAGTGTTAATAAAGGTCATTTAACCCCTTCCCTAATAAAAGTTTGAATCACCCCCCTTTTCCCATAAAAAAAATAAAACAGTATAAAAAAAAAAAAAAAAAACATATGTGGTATCGCCGCGTGCGTAAATGTCCGAACTATAAAAATATATCATTAATTAAGCCGTACGGTTAATGGCGTACGAGCAAAAAAATTCCAAAGTACAAAAAAGCGTATTTTGGTCACTTTTTATAACATTAAAAAATGAATAAAAAGTCATCAAAAAGTCCGATCAATACAAAAATCATACCGATAAAAACTTCAGATCACGGCGCAAAAAATGAGTCCTCATACCGCCCCGTACGTGGAAAAATAAAAAAGTACACCTCCCTACACCCCTCTGTACACTCCTCTACACCCATCTATCACCCGTGTACACTCCTCTACACCCCTCTGTCACCCATGTACACTTCTCTACACCCCTCTGTCACCCATGTACACTCCTCTATACCCCTCTTTCACCCATGTACAGTCCTCTATACCCCTCTGTCACCCATGTACACTCCTCTACACCCCTCTGTCGCCCATGTACACTCCTCTATACCCCTCTTTCACCCATGTACACTCTTCTATACCCCTCTGTCACCCATGTACACCCCTCTGTCACCCATGTACACCCATCTGTCACCCATGAATACTCCTCTTCACCCCTCTGTCATCCATGTACACTCCTCTATACCCCTCTGTCACCCATGTACACTCCTCTACACCCCTCTGTCACCCATGTACACTCCTCTACACCCCTCTGTCACCCATATACACCCCTCTGTCACCCATGTACACCCATCTGTCACCCATGTACACTCCTCTACACCCCTCTGCCACCCATGTACTCTCCTCTATACCCCTCTGCCACCCATGTACACTCCTCTATACCCCTCTGTCACCCATGTACACTTCTCTATACCCCTCTGTCACCCATGTACACCCATCTGTCACCCATGTGCACTCCTCTACACCCCTCTGCCACCCATGTACTCTCCTCTATACCCCTCTGTCACCCATGTACACTCCTCTACACCCCTCTGTCACCCATGTACACTCCTCAACACCCCTCTGTCACCTATGTACACTCCTCTACACCCATCTGTCACCCATGTACACTCCTCTACACCCCTCTGTCACCCATGTACACTCGTCTATACCCCTCTGTCACCCATTTACACTCCTCTATACCCCTCTGTCACCCATGTACACTCCTCTACACCCCTCTGTCACCCATGTATACTCCTCTATATCCCTCTGTCACCCATGTACACTCCTCTACACCCTTCTGTCACCCATGTACACCCCTCTGTCACCCATGTACACTCCTCAACACCCCTCTATCACGCATGTACTGTACACTCCTTTACACCCATCTGTCACCCATGTTCACTCTTCTACACCCCTCTGTCACCCTTGTACACCTCCCCACACCCCTCTGTACACTCCTCTACACCCCTCTGTCACCCATATACACCCATCTATCACCCATTTTCACTCCTCTACACCCCTTTGTCACCCATGTACACCCCTCTGTCACCCATGTACACTCCTCTACACCCATCTGTCACCCATGTACACTCAACTACACCCATCTGTCACCCATGTACACTTTTCTACACCCCTCTGTCCACTCCTCTACACCCCTCTGTCCACTCCTCTACACCCCTCTACACCCCTATGTACACTCCTCTACACCCCTGTCACCCATGTACGCTCCTCTACACCCCTCTGTACACCAATCTACACCACTCTGTACACTCTTCTACACCCCTCTGTCACCCATGTAAAAAAAATTGCGGAGCCTGATAGGTTTGTTTTGCAGGTTTAACTGTGAAGAATTGTGTGTGGAAGAAATCATAATGATGGCCCGGACCAGATGGAGAAGAGAAGGCAACGATGCTAATTAGAGAAGACGTTGTTGGTGAGTTTCTGTATAAAGCAGCACTTTAAACTACATACCCACTGATAAATAGATATATTGCAGTACGTTTTCTACCGTTTTTCCCTTTTTTAATTTTTAATTAAATTTTGCTCGTCAACCTCGGTAGCGGTGCCCCGTGGAAATATTTTTTTCCAAGGTGTGCCCCGACCCGAAAAAGGTTGGTAAACACTGGGTTAGAGGTTAAGGCTGCAAGGACATCTGAGCAGCACATTTTATAGACGAGACATAACTGGAAGAAGTCTTCATAGTGGTTTGGGCTGGATGGAGAAGGAAACAAAAATGAACGACTTGCTAGGAGCCCCTGTATATCTGGCTGCTTTACAACTTATTATTAGGACACCGTACTGATCAGCGGCATCCTATTTTCTTTTCTTCTTTATAAGGACCCAAATAGCGAGGACCTAGTTTATAACTTTATAACTGGGTATCTTGAAACAGATATATTTAGTTGATAACCAGACTTTGTCACCAGGAGAAAATTCAGGAGGAGGACGTTTTTTTTGTCCACTTGGAATTTCATGGTAGAAGTAGCAACGTGTCTTCTGCCAGATGAAAGAAAAATTCTGCACTTGTTCATCAACAGCAGGAACTCCAGAGGAAGAAGATAAGGGGTGAGGAGGAAGAGGGTGAAGTCCATAGGCCACATAGTAGGGGGAAGTACCAGTGGAATCGGAATCTTTATGATTGTAGGAAAACTCTATCCAGGGAAGCAGATCAACCCAGTCGTCTTGACGCGCAGAAATAAAATGACGTAGATAGTCTCCTAAGATCTGAGTCACTCTCTCAACCTGTCCATTAGATTGACGGTGGTAAGCATAGAAAAAATCCAGCTTAACTTGAAGGCGTGAGCAGGGGGCCCGCCAGAACTTAGAGACGAATTGGACTCCACGGTCAGATACTATATGGGAAGGGAGTCTGTGTAAACAAAAGATATGCTGAAGAAAAAGCTTAGCAAGCTGTGGGGCTGAAGGAAGTCTGGGTAACGATACAAAATGCGCTATTTTAGAAAATTGATCTAATACCACCCAGATGACTGTATTGCCATGGGCAGATGGAAAGTCGGTAATGAAGGCCATGGCATTATTGGTCCAGGGAAGCTCTGGAACCGGCAAGGGCTGAAGAAGTCCCCCTGGTTTGGAACGAGGGGTCTTGTCCCGAGCACAGACTGAGCAGGACCGGACAAAATCAATGACATCCCATTTTAAGGTTGGCCACCAGTATTGTCTGGAGTTGAGCAGTAGGGATTTATGAATTCCGGGATGGCCGGCCAGAAGAGAGGAATCTTCCCACTTCAAGACTCGGAGGTTCGTATGGGGAGATACGTAAGTCTTTCCGGGAGGCAGATGCTGAAGAGATGAGATGTTCAGGAGAAATAATATGCTGCGGAGGAGATTCATGGTCATGCACATCAGAAGACCTGGAAAGAGCATCTGCTCGTAAATTCTTTTCCGCAGGACGGAAGGGGATGTAGAAGTCGAACCTGGAGAAAAATAGAGACCTCCGGGCCTGCCGTGGGTTGAGTCAATGGGCTGTCTGAAGATAGAGCAAGTTTTTGTGGTCTGAATAAATAGTAACAGGATGTACAGAGCCTTCCAAGAGGTGATGCCATTATTCTAATGCCAATTTAATTGCCAAGAGCTCGCGATCTCCCATGGTATAGATTTTTTTCTGCAGGGGAGAAGGTTTTCGAGAAAAATTTGCATGTTAAAGTTTTCCCCTTAGTAGACTTTTGCGTTAACACTGCACCTGCTCCAAATGAAGAAGCATCCACTTCCAAGATAAATGGTTTGCTAGGATCAGGTCTAGACAGAAAAGAAGCAGATACGAAGGCAGACTTTAACTGTTTGAGCGCTTCTTCAGCCTCTGGAGTCCAGACTTTTTGATAAGCAGTCTTCTTGGTGAGCGCAACGATGGGAGCTATCAGAGTGGAGTAGTGAGGAATGAATTGCCGATAGTAATTGGCAAAGCCGAGGAAGCGCTGAATTGCTTTCAGACCAGTAGGTTGTGGCCTGTCCAGAACTGCGGATAATTCTTGGGATCCATTTGAAGACCTTGACTGGTAACAATATAGCCCAGAAAAGGGAGGCAGGTCTTTTCAAAAGTACATTTCTCTAGTTTAGCGTAGAGATGATTCTCACAGAGACGCTGTAACACTTGGCGGGGGTGAGAGCGATGAGACTGGAGATTGGGCGAGTAAATGAGTATGTCATCCAAATAAACAAGGACACAGGAGTACAGGAGGTCACAAAAAATATAATTGACAAACTCCTGGAAGACTGCTGGAGCATTACAGAGTCCGAATGGCATAACTAAATATTCGAAATGTCCGTCACGAGTATGAAACACAGTCTTCCATTCGTCCCCTTCACGTATACGAATCAAATTATAGGCCCCACGAAGGTCTAGTTTAGAGAAAATCTTGGCACCTCGCAGACGATCAAATAACTCTTAGATTAAAGGAAGTGGGTAGCGGTTCTTTACTGTAATTTTATTCAAACCTCGGTAGTCAATGCATGGTCGCAAAGACCCGTGTTTTTTTTTCCACGAAGAAGAAGCCGGCTCCGGCAGGGGAAGAGGACTTCCTGATCAATCCCTTCTGAAGGTTCTCCTGGATGTAATTAGACATGGCCAGAGTTTCAGGAACAGACAAAGGGTAGATTCTGCCCCTGGGAGGGGTGGTGCAGGGTAGCAAGTCAATAGGACAAAGGTAGGGACGATGCGGTGGTAACATTTTGGCTTGCTTTTCACTGAATACATCAGCATAGTCCTGAACAAAGGAAGGCAAACCAGGCAAAGTACGAGATGATGGTCCCAATTTTGAGATACCTATGTGGAAACAGTGGTTGTTGCAATGCGGACCTCAGCAAAGAACTTCTCCATTTTTCCAGTCCAGCTGCGGAGCATAGAGTTGCAACCACGGTGGGCCAAGCAAGAGAGGAGAAGTACAATGTGGGAGAACATAGAAGGACAAGTTCTCCCTAAGACTCTGATCTGCATAGACAATGGTTCTGTGCGATATAGCACAGTACAGTACAGTCTTTCACCATTGAGATGTACAGAGGCTTTAACAGGCGGGACACCGGCTGACGATGCCTATGTACTAGGGAAGCATCAATAAAATTTCCCGCGGAGCCAGAGTACAAAAAGGCAAGAACAGAGATGATCTCTTTGGAGGGTAGGAAAAGCTGGACCATCATATTTAAGCATGGAGAGGTAATATTCACACCTAGGGAGGCCTCTCCCACAAACTCTAGGTGCGAGCGTTTCCCTGTGACTGAGGACACAGAGGACAATCTTTTAGGAAGTGATCCGCATTGGCGCAGTATAGGCAAAGATTCTCAGTCCGTCAACGAGTTCTTTCCTGCGGGGTCAGGCGAGACCGATCCACCTGCATAGCCTCCAAGGCGGGAGGCAACGTAAAAGGTGGCACAAGGAGCTTCATCATTCCATGCTAACTCCGATGCCAGGGTACGAAAGTGAATGGCATACTCGCCCACAGAGGAGTTGCCCTGAGTAAGATTCAGCAATGCCAGTGGAGGAAGCTTGAGCAAGTTCTTTGAAGACACCCTGAAATTCCATCAGAAACGCCTGGAGATTGGTTGTGAGGGCATCACTGCGATCCCAAAGTGGAGTTGCCCAGGCCAAAGCCCTTCCAGTTAAAAGACTGAGGATGAAGGCTACTTTTGCTCCTTACATAGGGAAATGATCTGCCATGAGTTCAATGTGCATGGAGCACTGAGTAACCAAACCACAACAGGACTTGGGATCCCCCTCATATTTCTCGGGAAGAGACAGACGGAGTCTTGATCCAAAGATGACTGCAGGAGCAGGAGGCAGCACTGAAGCAGGAGGGGGCTGTGGTTTTGGAGGTTGTTGCTGTGCAGTTAGCAACTGCTGTGCCTGCTGGGCCAACTGCTGTGACTAGAGCACCATGATGGAAGCGAGATCTGGACTATCAGACAGAGGAACCCCAGTGGGATCCATGGCCGGATCTTGCTGTAACGGAGCTGGATGTGGATCCTCTAACCCGTGTGGCTGATGACTCGGACCGTATCTGGGAGCGGAGTCTAAGGTGCCACTGGTCTTCACCAGAGCCCGCTGCAAGGCAGGATGGGCTTGCTGCGGCAGGCGACACCCAGATCGCTACCCCCGACACAGCTCGACCACACAGGTAGCTGGGCAAGGCGAGGTACCAAAGAGTAAGGCAGGAGCGTAGTCAAACCTAGCAGAAGGTCAAGGCAGGCGGCAAGGTGCGGAGTAAAATAACGTAGCGGAAGGTCTGGATACATGGTAAGGCTAACAGGCTATAAGGGTCACTTAATCTCAGGCTAGGGGCACTGAAGATCCGGCAGGGAAGTGTGGGAGGTGCAAGGACTTATAATGTGGTGTCAGGTGCAAACACTAATTATGGGCGCACTGGCCCTTTAAAGTATAAGGGTTTTTTTGCCTTCCACTGAATCAACTCAGCAGGGACTCATTAGGCATATAGGTTGAACTTGATGGACTCCAGTCTTTTCTTAACCTTATAAACTATGTACATAGTTAGGTAGCCAGGTATGTAGGTAGGTAGAAAGATATGTAGTTATGTAGTTAGGCAGCCAGATATGTAGGTAGTTAGATAGCCAGGTTTGTAGGTAAGTAGTTAGACATCCAGATATAAAGTTAGGTAGCCTGTTAATTATTCAAGTAGGTAGCCAGCACCCCCCTCCACCCAGTGGCGTGTCCAGAGTCTAATCTCGAGGGGTGGGGCACTACCAGAGTATTTTGTGTTAGTGGACGGAAAATAAGGTGTTGCTTATGAAAGTTACATGTAGGTAATGCCCCCAGGTAGGTAGTGTGTCCCCAGAAGGTAGTGGCCCATAGTAGATAAAGCCCCCAGGTAGTTAATGTCCCCCAGGTAGGTAGTCATGCCCCCTGTAGGTAAGTACCCCAGATAGCTGCCCCCCTGTATGAAAACCCCCTATGTAGGTAGTAGCTAGCCTTCCTGATAATTTTGTAGTATGTCCCCATTTCAGCTAGGTAGGAACATAGAAGATAGCCCCCCACATTAGGTGTAGGCAGCAGAAGCCCCCACATTAGGTGTAAAAAGCAGAAGCCCCCCACATTAGGTGTAGGCAGAAGCCCCCCACATTAGGTGTAGGCAGCAGAAGCCCCCAACATTAGGTATAGGCAGCAGAAGCCCCCCACATTAGGTGTAAAAAGCAGAAACCCCCCATATTAGGTGTAGGCAAAAGCCCCCCCACATTAGGTGTAGGCAGCAGAAGCCCCCAACATTAAGTGTAGGCAGCAGAAGCCCCCACATTAGGTGTAGGCAGCAGAAGCCCCCCACATTAGGCGTAGGCATCAGAAGCTCCCCACATTAGGTGTAGGCAGCAGAAGCCCCCCACATAAGGTGAAGGCAGCAGAGGCCCCCCCACATTAGGTGTAAAAAGCAGAAGCCCCCCACATTAGGTGTAGGCAGCAGAAGCCCCCAACATTAGGTATAGGCAGCAGAAGCCCCCCACATTAGGTGTAAAAAGCAGAAACCCCCCACATTAGGTGTAGGCAGAAGCCCCCCACATTAGGTGTAGGCAGCAGAAGCCCCCAACATTAGGTGTAGGCAGCAGAAGCCCCCCCATTAGGTGTAGGCAGCAGAAGCCCCCACATTAGGTGTAGGCAGCAGAAGCCCCCCACATTAGGCGTAGGCATCAGAAGCTTCCCACATTAGGTGTAGACAGTAGAAGCCCCCCACATTAGGTGAAGGCAGCAGAGGCCCCCCTACATTAGGTGTAAGCAGCAGAATTCCCCACTCCCCCCAGTATTCCCCAATCCCTCCCCACATCATCAACACCCCCTCCCCAGGATGGGAAAAAAATTGTGCTCACCTGATTATGTCCCACGCAACAATCTCCTCCAGGGATCAGCAGGGGATTGCGTCCTCCATCCTCCACAGTGCAGGCACCGATCATCGGCAATTGTACTGCGTGGGGGGGAGAGGTCACGTCTCCTCTCTGTGTAGGCCCCAGATGCGGCTGACACAGAGATGAGGCTTTCTGTATGTGCGTGACCCACGCATAAAGCAGAAAACAGTGCTGTCTGCCTGGGGATCTGGGGCGAGCATCCCTCATCCCAGGTCCCCAGTTATTCCGTCCCTGTCAGTTATTCCGCCCCCGGTTCCTACCCTCAGCACTTCCCTATCTTGGGAATGCCTCTTTGACACTTTGAACCAGTGAATAAAAGCATATTTGGAAGCATAGACAGATATTTAAAATGTACCATGTGTCTCCTTGTCCTAAAAGCTATCTAACAGCATCAGCAGTTTGGAACATGAATTGCAGATGACGTGTCACTGAAGTGCTCTGTTATTGACTGAATCTCTCACTCACAAGTATAACTTATAATCGTGTAATAGTAGCTATATTGGAAAAAAAAAAAAAGAAACATGTTTTGTAAAGAAAATATGTACTGCAGGAAAATTATAATACCAGTTCAAGGAAAAGTATTTTTAAACATAATAGATTCAATTTGGCTTGTTACAGGAAACATTTTAATTTTTGTACCAGTCTAGAGACATACACCCCATAGTGTCTCAAAAAACTAGAATACAATTCAATAGAGTTTGATCACATAGACATGATTATGCCGATAGAACATATAGCATTTAAAGGAACTTAGAATTTCCCAGTAGGGTATATAAAAATGGTTTTTCTAAGTTAATAAAAGGGGAATACTCTGTTTAACCCCTTAAGGACACATGACGTACTGGAACGTCATGTGTACGCTCCCGATCTTTAGCGTCATAGCGGGTCGGGCCCTGCCTCTAACAATGGACGGGACCTGTGGCTAATAGCGCGCAGCACTGATCGCGGTGCCGCGCACTATTAACCCTTTAGACACCGCGTCTAAAGTGAAAGTGAAACCAAGCCGGTTAGCTCAGGGAGCTGTTCGGGATAGCCGCGGCATGCCGAACAGCTTACAGGACAGCAGGAAGGTCCCTACCTGCCTCCTCACTGTCCTATCGCCGAATGACTGCTCAGTGCCTGAGATCCAGGCATGAGCAGTCAAGCGGCAGAATCATCGATCACTGGTTTCCTATGAGAAACCAATGATCAATGATAAAGATCAGTGTGTGCTGTGTTATAGGTCCCTATGGGAGCTATAACACTGCAAAAAAAAAGTGAATAAAGATCATTTAACCCCTCCCCTATTAAAAGTTTGAATCACCCCCCTTTTCCCATAAAAAAACACAGTGTAAATAAAAATAAACATATATGGTATTGCCGCATGTGGAAATGTCTGAATTATAAAAAATATATCGTTAATCAAACCGCACGGTCAATGGCGTACGCGCAAAAAATTTCAAAAGTCCAAAATAGTGCATTTTTGGTCACTTTTTATATAATTTAAAAATGAATAAAAAGCGATCAATAAGTCCTATCAATGCAAAAATGGTACCGTTAAAAACTTCAGATCACGGCGCAAAAAATGAGCCCTCATACCGCCCCATACATGGAAAAATAAAAAAGTTATAGGGGTCAGAAGATGACAATTTTAAACGTATTAATTTTCCTTCATGTAGTTATGATTTTTTCCAGAAGTCCGACAAAATCAAACCTATATAAGTAGGGTATCATTTTAACTGTATGGACCTACAGAATAAAGATAAGGTGTCATTTTTACTGAAAAATGTACTACGTAGAAACGGAAGCCCCCAAAAGTTACAAAGCTGTGGGTTTTTTTTTTCTATTTTGTCTCACAATGATTTTTTTTTCCGTTTCACCGTAGATTTTTGGGCAAAATGACTGACGTCATTACAAAGTAGAATTGGTGGCGCAAAAAATAAGCAATCATATGGATTTTTAGGTGCACAATTGAAAGAGTTATGATTTTTTAAAGGCAAGGAGCAAAAAAAGGAAAATGCAAAAACTGAAAAAAAACCTGGTCTTTAAGGGGTTAAGAACCTCATCATATACCAGTCTGAAGAGTGTATCTTTCTCTAAAGCACATTTTTTTTGTTCTGCATTACACACAGATCTAAATGGACACTGTACAATGCCTATGTGGTGGCCCAGTACAGCATTTCCAGCCACTACCCATTAGAATTGTCGGGTGGCTGAGATAACAAAGATTTGGTGGATAATAATGTGTCTATTGAGTACTGCATAGTATTGCAAAAGTATTTATCTAAATTGTGAAAGTGATAAAAGTCTAATGAATACACTGAGGTTTATAGCCTGAAGAGAGTTACCTTTTCTTACACTGCCTTACATTTCATGTACAGCTCATTGGATGATTTGATCACATGTAGTGTTCTAGCTAATAAGTGCAGCAACAAGTTCCAAGTACCTGCCTCCTCTTTTCGGGAAATAGGTGGGTCAGTTGAGGTCCTCACTTTGAACATGTACTTAAACTAGATCCAGTCAGTAGCACATGTACCCAATAGTCACTTTGGAAATTTAGTAAAACGGGTGCAAAGGAAAAGTTAACCAGTTGCCCATAGAATCCAATCAGATTTATTTTTTACTTTTCAGAGGCCTTTTTAAAAATTAAAGTGGTTGCAACTGGTCAGCTTATTCTCTGCAACAGTTTTGAGAAATATTTGCCACTGTCTATAAGTCTAGTTCCAGAACCACTGTAATCATTCATTTTTTGCACTGCTATTTACAGGAGAGGAGATAAGTATTTTTTTCACGGGTGGTTCAACCAATGGCACCTTGCTGCAATCTCCAGAACGCACCCCATTCTTCCTGCTGAGTGCTCCTGCCCCCACCTACCGAGACGTCCACATCTTGGGAGTAACAGAGATTTCAGTTGATCACAGGCTGCGGCAGTTCTCCGTCTCAGTTGGTCCTAGCTAAACAGGCTGACACAGCCGAGACCAGTTTGTCTCCAAAGGTGGGGGCTAGAGCGCTCAGCGAGAAGACTCAGGCGCTCTTCTAGAGAGAAATGATGTTTTTATAAGCTTTTACACAGCAAATCCACCTCAATATCAGTGTAAGGGTAAGTTTACGTGTGTCTTACGTCCTGAAATTTTCACTTACCATAGGTACTTATAGTATTTAATCAACATGTTTTCGTGCTTAAAATCTACATTGAAAGCAGTGTATGAATGTAAATTTCATAGACAAAACTCACTGATTACATGCTATTAGTGTTAGGATTCGGCTAGCTGGATGTGGATCCTCTGTGTCAGCGAGGGATTGGCGTGGACCGTGTCGGTGGACCGGTTCTAGGTTGCTACTGGTTTTCACCAGAGCCCGCCGCAAAGTGGGATGGTCTTGCTGCGGCGGTAGCAACCAGGTCGTATCCACCGGCAACGGCTCAACCTCACTGACTGCTGAGAAGGCGTGGGACAGAAGGACTAGGCAGAGGCAAGGTCAGACGTAGCAGAAGGTCGGGGCAGGCGGCAAGGTTCGTAGTCAATAGCAATAGCAGAAGATCTGGAAACACAGGCTTTGGACAACACTAAACGCTTTCTCTGGCACAAGGCAACAAGATCCCGCAAGGAAGGAAAGGGGAAGTGAGGTTATATGGACAGGGAACAGGTGGAAGCTAATTAGACTGATTGGGCCAGGCACCAATCACTGGTGCACTGGCCCTTTAAATCTTAGAGAGCTGGCGCGCGCGCGCCCTAGAGAGCGGAGCCGCGTGCGCCAGAACATGACAGCCGGGGACCGGGACGGGTAAGTGGCTTGGGATGCGATTCGCGAGTGGGCGCGTCCCGCTATGCGAATCGCATCCCCATCGTGAATGTCAGTGCAGCGCTCCCGGTCAGCGGGTCTGACCGGGGCACTGCAGAGAGGAGAACGCCGCGAGCGCTCCGGGGAGGAGCAGGGACCCGGAGCGCTCGGCGTAACAATTAGATCACCTGCAGATTTTTGTGTGTGATATTTGCAGCAAGTAAGGCTCATGTATAGGTACTGCAAGGCCACTTTCAGATAGCAGAATTTTGCATCGGTATTTGTAAACCAAAATTAACAATGAAACTTACAGGGAAAAAAATACACAATTAATTATTTTTTAAAAATTTTCTGTGTTTCGGCCCACTTGTAGTTTTGGCCAAATACTGCCATATGAAACCAGCCTTAACCCCTTAACGACGCAGGACATTTATGTCCTATACTTAACCGCGAGCATCAGAGCGATGCCTGGATCATGCACGGCAGGCCCCAGCTGCTGATAGGAGCCAGGGACCCGCCGGTAATGGCCGACATCTGCAATCGTGCGGATGTCTGCCATTAACCCCTCAGATGCCGTGATCAATACAGATCACGGCATCTTCAGCATTGCGGACACTAAAATGGATGATTGGATCGCCTGCAGCGCTGCCGCGGCGATCCGATCATCCAGAACGGCAGATGGAGGTCCCCTCACCTGCCTCTGCTGCCTTCCAGAGGTCTTCTGCTCTGGTCTGTGATCGAGCAGACCAGAGCAGAAGATGACCGATAACACTGATCAGTGCTATGCTCTGAACAGTATAAGCAATCAAATGATTGCAATAAATAGTCCCCTACGGGGACTATTAAAGTGTAAAAATAAATGTAAAAAAAGTTTTTAAAAAGTTTTAAAAATTTGAAAAACCCCTCCCCAATAAAAACGTAAATTGTCCCATTTTCCCTATTTCACCCCCAAAAAGTGTAAAAAAATGTAATATACATTTGGTGTAAATATCCAAACTATTAAAATATAATGATAATGGGTGAACGGCGTGAACGTAAAAAAAAAAAATCTGTTTTTTTTAATAACATTTTATAAAAAAAAAATAATAAAAAATGTATTAAAAGTTTTATATAAGCAAATATGGTATCAATAAAAAGTACAGATCATGGTGCAAAAAATGAGCCCTCATACCACCGCTTATACGAAAAATGAAAAAGTTATAGGTTTTCAAAATAGAGGGATTTTAAACGTACTTATTTGGTTATAAAGTTTGCGATTTTTTTTAAGCGCAACAGTAATAGAAAAGTATATTGCCATGGGTATCATTTTAATCGTATTGACCCAAAGAATAAAGAACACATCTTATTTTTACCTTAAATTATACGGTGAAAACGAAACCTTCCAAAATTTGCAAAATTGCAGTTTTCTTTTTATTTCACCACACAAGTAGTATTTTTCTGGGTTGCGCCATACAATTTATGGTAAAGTGAGGGATGGCATTGCAACAGACATGCAAACAACAAGCCCTCATACTAGTCTGTGGATGAAAATATAAAAGAGTTATGATTTTTTTAAGGCAAGGAGGAAAAAACGAAAACGTTAAAATAAAATTGTCTGAGTCCTTAAGGCCCAAATGGTCTGAGTCCTTAAAGGGCTACTCCGGCCCTGAGACATGTTATCCCTTATCCACAGGATAGGGGATAAGATGTCTCACGGCGGGGGTCCCGCCGCTGGGGACCCCCGCAATCTTGTATTCGCCACCCACCTGTTTGAGCTGCACGCCGTGGTGCCAGCTCACAAACAGCCGAGTGCCGACCACGGGGCCGGAGTATCGTGACATCATGACTTCTGTGTGATGTCACCCCCTGCCCCCGCTATGCAAGTCTTTGGGAGGGGGCATGATGGCCGTCACACCACCTTCCATAGACTTGCATAGCGGGGGCAGGGGGTGACGTCACACGGGGGCGGAGTCGTGACGTCACGATACTCCGGCCCCGTGTTCACCACCCGGCTGTTTGTGAGCTGGCACTGCGGCGTGCAGCTCAAACAGGTGGGTGACGAATACAAGATTGCGGGGGTCCCCAGCGGCGGGACCCCTGCGGTGAGACATCTTATCCCCTATCCTTTGGATAGGGGATAAGATGTCTCAGGGCCTGAGTACCCCTTTAAGAGGTTAAATACAAATATGAAGACATTAAGAAAAATGTACTTAGTTCTTAGGTGCATGCCAGACATTGAGCATACAAATCCAAAGATATAAAAAAAAGTTTAGTTTTTATTTCATGTTTTTGTATTGAACAATTAAAATGCTATTTATACATTGTTTGATTCATGACTTTATGACAGAGATATATAAATATATATACACACACACATATGTACAACAAACAATACCCAGACTTTTTGAAATTGATTATGGCAAATGTCTTTTCTTAAGTACTATTCAAAAATTCCAATAATGGAAGGTAAATGCTGCCTCTATGCTGACCTTTTTATTTTTGTCTACATCCTTTCTGTGGCTGTGAGTCAGACACATGTTGAGTCTGATTCACAATTTGTGAAATATGAGGTAGTTTAGATGAGGAAGTTTGATAAGAAGTGCCCACTAAGCAGATGCTTGGCAAAATACTTAAAAAGGCATAATCTGCAGTATACGAAGATAGAGATCTGGGCTGGCAACTGCAGGACTAGAAGACTGTGTGTCAATATAGGAGGAGTGGTAACAGGTATACTCCAGGTGCTGTATGCTTCGGGTGGTGCTAAGTACAAGCAAGTATGGTAACAAATGGCAATGGAAAAGGAACAACAGGAGACTTACACACATCATGCATATGTTGGCTTTATTATGGTAGATAAAGCATAACCTTTACAGCAGGCAGATAGGCAAAAGGCAGGGGCTCAGGACAGATCCGTTTTGGGTGGCTGAGCGCGCTTCCAAGAGCTGATGCACGGCGTCTCCCCTGGTGCATGTGCCAGATATTGTGAGAACACCAGAAGGGCTTCCATGACAACAGATAATCAATACACATAAGTGAATGACAGGTGTATAAAGTGCAAATGTGGTTTAAAACTAGCAAATATCTACAATAGCAAGGAAATGACAGAAAGGTTATAAGAACAGGACAAACTCATTGCTGTCATTCAAACCTAACACTCCAGTGGCATCTAATTTAGCAATCCATCTTGCTTCTTTTTGCAAGAGGATAACATGTTGGTCGCCTCCATGTAGGGGAGCATTCACTCTCTCAAGTCCAGAGAATTGCAGAGTGTTGCAATCCCCTTTGTGTGATTCCCTCGCGTGGGCAATTAACCTAGGAGCACCAGATCTAGTCCGTATGGAGCAAAAATACTCACGAATTCGGACATGGAGCTGTCTGATGGTTTTGCCCACGTAAAAGAAACCGCACGGACAGAACAGGGCGTACACAATGAAAGAAGTACGGCAAGTGATGAGGTGATTGACAGTGTGGGTATAGCTACCTAGTTTCACGCATCTACTAGTTGCACTTTTTCTCTTAATAATACCCACCTCAATTCTGTAGTATCCAATGCAATACATCGTAATTGGTACATCCTAGACTCTGACATAGATCTTAGAGAAGTCACTAAACATCCCCCAAATCATAACATATAGGAAGAGTGTGACTATAGGAGACGACTCAAGATCTTACAGCCAAAGTCAAACACTCACAACTAAAAATTGGTTATCCAGAGATTTTACCTAAAGACAATTTTTTATGCAGGTCTTGATCCTTTTGTGCCTATAATGCAGCTAATCAATGCGTGAAACTAGGTAGCTATAGCCACTGTAACACTTACGTTTCAGTAGACTGGAACACTAAAGATAGTGGATCCACTGGACCTGTGTGGTAGATGACTCAGACCGTGCCAGGGAGCAGAGTTTAAGGTGCCGCTGGTATTCACCAGAGCCCGCCGCAAAGCTGGATGAGCTTGCTGCGGCAGGCGGCACCCAGGTCGCTACCCTGGGCGCGGCTTGACCACACAGGTGGATGAGGAGATTTGAGGCACAGATGGGATAAGGCAACTCGTGGTCAGGATAGCAGAAGGTCAGGGCTGGTGGCACAGTAGCATAGTCAGGAACTTAGCAAGTGGTCAGTAGGCAGGCGGCAAAGGAGCAAGGTCAGGTCACGGAGAAAAGGGTATGATACACGGCAAGGCAACTCTCAGGAATGCTTTCTCTCAGGCACTAGGGCAACAAAGATCCGGCAGGGAAGCGTGGGTGGAGGAGGAATTTATCAATGAGCCACAGGTGTTGCTTCACTGAGGGGCACACTGGGCCTTTAAATCTTAAAGCTCTGGACTGGGATTCTCTGCTGGGAATCCCAGCCCCGCCGGCAGCAGCAGGTAACAGGACCATGCGCTCACGGCCACCGTGCGGCCGGAGCGCATAACGTAACAGTACCCCCCCCCCCCCCCGTCTCCTCCTCCTTTTAAGCCCCTTTCACACTATAAAAATACTTCAGTTATGAACGCCTGTTATAAAAAGCCTGGAAATCGGCAGTTATACGACCAGTACAAAATCACTAACGTTATTTTGTGACAGGCGAATGAACGGGAGAAATAGTGCATGCAGAAAAATCCCATAGATTACAATGGGATTTTCTAACGGCCGTTAGTAATTTTGTACCGGCCGTATAACTGCCGATTTACAGGCTTTTTAAGACGGGCGTTCATAACGGAAGTATTTTTATAGTGTGAAAGGCGCCTTACTTTGTAGACGTCAGAAGAGCCGTAGACAGTTGTGGGGACAAGATTCTTTTGAGAAAACCGGTTTATGACAAGAGGCTTGAGGAGAGAGACGTGGAAGGAATTGTGAATACATAACGTAGCAGGTAGACAGAGTTTGTAGGAGACAGGATACATTTTTTGTAGAATCTGGAAGGGACTAAGGTAGCGAGGGCCAATCTTGTAACAGGGTATCTTGAAGCGGATGTACTTGGATGAAAGCCACACCATGTCACCAGGAGAGAAGGACGGAGGAGGTCTTCTACTGTAATCAGCTTGCGCCTTCATGCGTGAAGAAGCCTGGTATAACGACTGTCGAGTCAGTTGCCAGATGGTGGAGAAGTCAAGGACCAGCTCATCAATAGCACGCACACCAGAGGAAACTGGGAGATGAAGAGGAGAACTGAGATGGAGTCTGTAGACAACAAAAAAGGGAGACAACCTCATGGACTTGGAATCCTTATGATTATATGAGAATTCAGCCCAGGGGAGAAGGTCGACCCAATTGTCTTGGCGAGCTGAAACAAAATGCCAAAGATAAGTCTCAAGAATTTGATTTACCCTCTCCATCTGATCATGGGACTTAGCGTGGTAGGCCGAGTCCAGATTGATGTCCAGATGGTTACAAAGGGCTCGCCAGAACTTAGAGACAAACTGCACTCCAGGATCCAAAACGATATGCTGAGGAAGACAATGTAAACGAAAGAGATGCAACAAGAAGTACTTCGCCAGCAGTGGGGCAGAAGGAAGACCTGGTAGAGGAATAAAATGAGCCATCTTGGAAAACCGATCTACATCAACCCAAATGACAGTGTTATTATGAGAAGGTGGCAAATCGGTGATGAAATCCATGGCGATATGGAACCAGGGAGTCTCCGGAATGGGTAAAGGCTGTAAGAGTCCTGCAGGTCTCTGTCGAGGAGTTTTGTCACGGGCACAAGTTTCACAGGAACGAACAAAATCAGAAAGATCACATTCAAGATGGGGCCACCAGTAGTGCCAGGAGATTAGAAGTAGAGTCTTGCATATACCAGGATGACCTGCTGTCAAGGAAGAATGACCCCATTTCAGGACCTTGCGTCTCAATCTGTTGGGCACAAAGGATTTTCCCGGAGGAACTTGCAGAATTTCAGCAGGAGTGGCAGTAATCAAACGGTCAGTAGGAACAATATGCCTAGGCGGGGAGTCCAAACCAATGACGTCCAAGGACCTAGAGAGGGCATCTGCCCTGATGTTTTTATCTGCCGGATGGAAGTGCATGAAGAAGTGGAACCTAGAAAAGAAAAGGGACCACCTTGCCTGACGAAGGTTCAAACGCTGAGCAGACTGAAGGTATAGAAGATTCTTATGGTCGGAGTAGATGCTGACCGAATGAGAAGAACCTTCCAATAAATGTCGCCATTCGTCCAAGGCTAGCTTGATAGCGAGGAGTTCACGATCTCCAATGGAGTGATTTCTCTGAGCAGGGGAGAAGGTCTTGGAGAAGATCCCATAAGATACAGTCTTGCCCTTGGCGTATTTCTGAGTAAGAACGCCACCCGCTCCAATAGATGAGGCATCAACCTCCAAAGCAAAGGGCCTCTCCGGATCTTGTCTTGTAAGCACAGGAGCAGGCCTCTTCAGCCTCTTCTTAGTGAGAGCCACGATTGGAGCAACTAAGGACGAAAAGTGTGGGATAAATTGACGATAATAGTTAGTGAAACCCAGAAAGCATTGAATAGCACGTAGGCCCGAGGGATGAGGCCAATCCAATACTGCAGACAATTTATCTGGATCCATCTGCAGACCCCGATGAGAGACAATGTAGCCAAGAAACGGAAGACTAGACTTCTCGAACAAGCATTTCTCCAGTTTGGCGTAGAGATGATTCTTCCTTAGTGTTACGCCGAGCGCTCCGGGGCCCCGCTCCTCCCCGGAGCGCTCACAGCGTTCTCCTGTTCGCAGCGCCCCGGTCAGACCCGCAGACCGGGTGCGCTGCGATAATGTCCCTAACCGGGATGCGATTCGCGATGCGGGACGCGCCCGCTCGCGGTACGCATCCCGACCCGCTTACCAGACTCGCTCCCCGTCTGTGCTGTCCCGGCGCACGCTGCCCAGCTCCCTAGGGCGCGCGGGCGCGCCGGTTCTTTGCGATTTAAAGGGCCGGTGCGCCACTGAATGGCGCATGTTTTTTAATTAGTGTGTTCACCTGTGCACTTCCCTATATTACCTCACTTCCCCTGCACTTCCTTGCCGGATCTTGTTGCCATTGTGCCAGTGAAAGCATTCCTTGTGTATCCCTAGCCAGTGTTCCAGACCTCTTGCCGTTGCCCCTGACTACGATCCTTGCTGCCTGCCCTGACCTTCTGCTACGTCCGACCTTGCTCTTGTCTAATCCCTTGTTCCGCGCCTATCTCAGCAGTCAGAGAGGTTGAGCCGTTGCCGGTGGATACGACCTGGTTGCTACCGCCGCTGCAAGACCATCCCGCTTTGCGGCGGGCTCTGGTGAAAACCAGTAGCAACTTAGAACCGGTCCACCGACACGGTCCACGCCAATCCCTCTCTGACACAGAGGATCCACCTCCAGCGTGCCGAATCCTGACAGTAGATCCGGCCATGGATCCCGCTGAGGTCCCGCTGCCAGTTGTCGCTGACCTTACCACGGTGGTCGCCCAGCAGTCACAACAGATAGCGCAACAAGGCCACCAGCTGTCTCAACTGACTGTGATGCTACAGTAGCTTCTACCACAGCTTCAGCAACCATCTCCTCCGCCAGCTCCTGCACCTCCTCCGCAGCGAGTGGCCGCATCCAGCCTCCGTTTATCATTGCTGGACAAGTTTGATGTTTCTCCTTCTCAGCTGTGGCCTTCTTGGATTCCGGATCTGCAGGAAATTTTATTTTGGCCTCTTTCGTTAACAGGTTCAACATCCCAGTGACCAGTCTCGCCAGACCCCTCTACATCGCCTCTGTTAATGGTGAAAGATTGGACTGTACTGTGCGTTACCGCACAGAACCCCTCTTAATGTGCATTGGACCCCATCACGAAAAGATTGAATTTCTGGTACTTTCTAACTGCACCTCTAAAAATTCTTCTTGGACTACCTTGGCTGCAACGCCATTCCCCTACCCTTGACTGGACCACCGGGGAAATCAAGAACTGGGGTACTTCTTGCCACAAAAAATGCCTTATGTCTGCTCCCAGTCCTGCCAGTAAAAACCCTATGGCTCCTCTGATACCAGGTCTCCCCAAGGCCTATCTGGACTATGCTGATGTTTTTTGCAAAAAACAAGCAGAGACTTTGCCTCCTCACAGGCCTTATGACTGTCCTATTGATCTCCTCCCTGGTTCTACTCCACCCCGGGGCAGAATCTATCCTCTGTCTGCTCCGGAAACACAAGCCATGACGGAGTACATCCAAGAAAATTTAAAAAGGGGTCCAAATACCCAGTTATTATATACACTGATCACAAGAATCTCTCTTATCTTCAGTCTGTCCAACGGCTGAACCCTCACCAGGCTAGGTGGTCGTTGTTCTTTGCCCGTTTTAACTTTGAGATTCATTTTCGCCCCGCTGACAAGAACATTAGGGCTGACGCCCTCTCTCGTTCCTCGGATGCCTCTGAAATGGAAGCCTCCCTGCAACACATTATTCCTCCTGACTGTCTGATTTCTATGGACTTTATTACAGACTTACCTTTATCCCATGGCAACACAGTTATTTGGGTGGTCGTTGATCGTTTCTCCAAGATGGCACATTTTATTCCACTTCCAGGTCTTCCTTCTGCGCCACAGTTGGCGAAACAATTTTTTGTGCACATTTTTCGCCTTCACGGGCTTCCTACGCATATTGTCTCAGATAGAGGCGTTCAATTTGTGTCGAAATTCTGGAGGGCCCTCTGTAATCAGCTTAAAATCAAATTAAACTTCTCGTCTTCCTATCATCCCCAATCCAATGGGCAAGTGGAGAGAGTTAATCAGGTTCTTGGTGACTATTTGTGACATTTTGTTTCCTCCCGCCAGGATGATTGGGCCGATCTCCTACCATGGGCCGAATTCTCGTACAATTTCAAAGTCTCTGAGTCCTCCGCTAAATCCCCATTCTTTGTGGTGTACGGCCGTCACCCTCTTGCCCCCCTCCCCACTCCCACGCCTTCTGGTTTGCCCGCTGTTGATGAGGTGACTCGGGACTTCTCCACCATCTGGAAAGAGACTCAAAAATATCTCATACAGGCCGACAAAAAAAGAAGAACTCCTCCTGTCTTTTCTCCTGGAGACAAAGTGTGGCTCTCCGCCAAGTATATCCGCTTCCGTGTCCCCAGTTATAAACTGGGACCACGTTATCTTGGACCTTTTAAAATCAAATGCCAAATCAACCCTGTCTCCTACAAACTCCTTCTTCCTCCTTCTCTCCGTATTCCCAATGCTTTTCATGTCTCTCTCCTTAAACCACTTATCCTTAACCGCTTCTCTCCTAAGGTTGTTGCTCCTACTCCTGTCTCCGGGTCCTCAAACATCTTCTCGGTTAAAGAAATTCTTGCATCCAAGACGGTCAGAGGTAAAAAAAAAAATTCTAGTAGATTGGGAGAATTGCGGCCCGGAGGAGAGGTCATGAGAACCCGAAGATAACATCCTTGACAAGGACCTTATCTATAAATTTTCGGGTTCTAAAAAGAGGGGGAGACCCAAGGGGGGGGTACTGTTACGCCGAGCGCTCCGGGGCCCCGCTCCTCCCCGGAGCGCTCACAGCGTTCTCCTGTTCGCAGCGCCCCGGTCAGACCCGCTGACTGGGTGCGCTGCGATAATGTCCCTAACCGGGATGCGATTCGCGATGCGGGACGCGCGTGCTCGCGGTGCGCATCCCGACCCGCTTACCAGACTCGCTCCCCGTCTGTGCTGTCCCGGCGCGCGCGGCCCCGCTCCCTAGGGCGCGCCGGTAATTTTGCGATTTAAAGGGCCGGTGCGCCACTGATTGGCGCATGGTTTTTAATTAGTGTGTTCACCTATGCACTTCCCTATATTACCTCACTTCCCCTGCACTTCCTTGCCGGATCTTGTTGCCATTGTGCCAGTGAAAGCGTTCCTTGTGTATCCCTAGCCAGTGTTCCAGACCTCTTGCCGTTGCCCCTGACTACGATCCTTGCTGCCTGCCCTGACCTTCTGCTACGTCCGACTTTGCTCTTGTCTAATCCCTTGTTCCGCTCCTATCTCAGCAGTCAGAGAGGTTGAGCCATTGCCGGTGGATACGACCTGGTGGCTACCGCCGCTGCAAGACCATCCCGCTTTGCGGCGGGCTCTGGTGAAAACCAGTAGCAACTTAGAACCGGTCCACCGACACGGTCCACGCCAATCCCTCTCTGACACAGTGGATCCACCTCCAGCCTGCCGAATCCTGACACTTAGTTACTGAAGAACCAGACGAACATGAGTACGATGCTCCTCTAAGTTGGAAGAGAAGATCAGGATGTCATCTAGGTATACGACAACACAGGTATAGAGAAGATCACGGAAGATATCATTGACAAACTCTTGAAAAATGGCTAGAGCATTGCAAAGATCAAAAGGCAATATGAGATACTCAAAATGTCCGTCACGAGTATTGAAGGCCGTTTTCCATTCATCTCCCTTGTCGATACAAATGAGGTTATACGCTCCACATAAGTCCAACTTGGAGAAAACTTTAGCACCACTTAGACAGTCAAAAAGTTCTGAGATAAGAGGTAGTGGGTAACGGTTCTTGATCGTGATTTTGTTAAGTCCCCTGTAGTCAATGCATGGACGAAGTGAGCCATGCTTCTTTCCAACAAAGAAGAAACCAGCTCCAGCAGGAGAAGAGGACTTACGGATAAATCCCTTTTGGAGATTCTCCTGGATATACTCAGCCATAGCTTTGGTCTCAGGAGCTGATAGAGGATATATCCTTCCCAGAGGAGGAGTGGTACCAGGCAGAAGATCTATAGGGCAGTCGTAAGGATGATGTGGGGGCAGAG
The DNA here is from genome assembly GCF_029499605.1 of Hyla sarda. Classification (NCBI taxonomy): domain Eukaryota; kingdom Metazoa; phylum Chordata; class Amphibia; order Anura; family Hylidae; genus Hyla; species Hyla sarda. The sequence goes on along the minus strand of NC_079190.1, from coordinate 322,412,854 downwards.
ACTCAGCCTGTTTCTTGCAGAATACGTCAGAGAAATCTTGGTAAGATGGCGGCAAGCCAGGTAAAGGAGGAAGACGAGAAACTATTTTAGGCTGAACTGGTTGGAGGCAAAGATTTTGACAAGATTGTCCCCAGCCAATTATTTCTCCAGTTCTCCTATCCAGTTGCGGAGAATGGTGTTGCAGCCAAGGAAGGCCAAGGAGAATCTCTGAAGTACAGTGTGGCAGAACATAGAATTCAATCTTTTCTTTATGCAGTACACCCACTTGCATGACAAGAGATACTGTACAGAAGGGAACCATACAGTCCAGATTTTGTGCATTAACAGAGGAGATGAACAAGGGCTTGGCGAGTGACAGGAAGATGATACTTGTGGACCAAAGAAGCATCAATAAAGTCACTTGCCGATCCAGAATCCAAAAATGCTGTAGCACAGAAGGAAAACTGGGCTGAATCGAAGACTTGTACAGAAATAGTTAAGCGTGGAGAGTTAGTATTCACACCCAGGGACGCCTCTTTCACGTACCCTAGGTGCGGATGTTTCCCAGATGCTGTGAGCGAACTGTACAGTACTAGAGGAAGTGCTCCGGGCAAGCACAATACAAGCACAAGTTCTCACTGCGTCGTCGTGACCTCTCCTGTTGCGTGAGAAGAGAACAATACACTTGCATAGCCAGAAGACACTGCAGGAACTGTTGGTGGGAGTGGGCCAGGTTGCGGTACCTGCTGCTGTTGTTGCTGCAAGGCCAATAGCTGTTGCATCATAGCAGACAGTTGGGTAAGTTGCTGCGCCTGTCGCACCAATTGCTGAGACTGACGTACCACAACGGAGGGAAGATCTGCGACTTCAGGCAGGAGTACCTCAGCGGGATCCATGGCCAGATCTTACTGTAACACTCATGTTTCAGTAGACTGGAACACTGAAGATAGTGGATCCGCTGGACCTGTGTGGTAGATGACTCGGACTGTACCAGGGAGCGGAGTCTAGGGTGCCGCTGGCTTTCACCAGAGCCCGCCGCAAAGTGGGATGGACTTGCTGCGGCAGGCAGCACCCAGATCGCTACCCCTGGCACGGCTTGACCACAAAGGTGGCTGAGGAGATTGTGGGGGGGGAGGGAGCTGCCTAATATTGTTGGGGGGGGGGAGCTGCCTAATATTGTTGGGGGGAGCTGCCTGATATTGTGGGGGGGGGAGCTGCCTAATATTGTGGGGGGAGCTTCCTAATATTGTGGGGGGGGAGCTGCCTAATATTGTGGGGGGGGAGCTGCCTAATATTGTGGGGGGGGGAGCTGCCTAATATTGTGGGGGGGAGGGAGCTGCCTAATATTGTTGGGGGGGGGGAGCTGCCTAATATTGTTTTGGGGAGCTGCCTAATATTGTGGGGGGAGCTGCCTAATATTGTTGGGGGGAGCTGCCTAATATTGTTGGGGGGAGCTGCCTAATATTGTTGGGGGGAGCTGCCTAATATTGTGGGGGGGAGCTACCTACAAATGTGGGGGAGCTGCCTAATATTGTGGGGGAACTGCCTACTATTGTGGGGAACCTGCCTACTATTGTGGGGGAACTGCTGACCTAATGTGGGGGGGAGCTGCCTACAAATGTGGGGGGAGCTGCCTAATATTGTTGGGGGGAGCTGCCTAATATTGTGTGGGAACTGCCTACTATTGTTGGGGGGAGCTGCCTACTATTGTGGGGAACCTGCCTATTGTGGGGGAAATGCTGACCTAATTTGGGAACCTGCCTACTATTATGGGGGAAATGCTGACCTAATTTGGGAACCTGCCTACTGTTGTGGGGGAGCTGCCTACTATTGTGGGGGAGCTGCCTACTATTGTGGGGGAGCTGCCTACTAATGTGGGGGAACTCCCGACCTAATGTGGGGGAGCTGGCAATCTAATGTGGGGGAGCTGGCAATCTAATGTGGGGGAATCTAATCTAATGAGCGGAGCGCTGCATTTTACCAGAAGACGGGGAGAAGTCATTTTCGGTATCGGTTTCGGCCGGACATTTTTTTTTATTTCGGTTTCGTTTCGGTTCTGAAATTTCCATTTCGGTGCACCTCTAGTTTATAGAGCTTCACGCCATACCGCGCCCTCTTCGAGGGAATATACTGGCGGAAGATGAATCTCCCCTTAAAACTGATAAGAGACTCATCGACCGAGAGCTCCCTGAGGGGTACGTAGGCCTCCAAAAATTTGGCCCCAAAGTGATCGATGACCGGCCTCACTTTGTAAAGCCGGTCATAGGTGGGATCACTTCGGGGGTGGACATGCCTCATTATCTGCATAATGGAGGCATTTCCAAATGGCCTCAAACCGCCTCCGTACCATGACCATACTGTAAAGCGGGGTCTGGTAGAAGATGTCCCCGCTCCAGTACTGCCTGACACTTGGTTTTTTGACCAGGCCCATATGCAGCAAGAGGCCCCAAAATGTCCTCATTTCTGCTGCATCAATGGCGCACCATTCATTGGGCCTGGCCAAAACAGAATCTGGGTGGTGGACGATGAACTGCCTGGCGTACAGATTCGTCTGCTCCACCATGTGATTGACAAAACTGTCACTGAAAAAATTACTGAAATAGTAAATTTCTGTGAATCCAGAATTGTCAATCCGAATTCCAGAGTCGCCAACAAACTCCGGAACCCGTGGCTGATAACCCTCTGTGGGTCTCCAGACAGGTTCACCGGAAGGGGGCTCCGGTAAACTTGTCTGGGGGATCGGACTCCTAGTACGAGCGGCATCACCACTCGCACTAGTGCCACTGGGCCACTTTCATGGGGGGTGCGTGGCCTCGCCTGGCGGCGTCTCCGCCGCCGTACAGGTGACTCATCATCAGTACTAGATGATGAGGAGGACGATGAAGAACACAGGAATGTAGGATTTTCATTGTCCTCAGTGACAGATTCAGAGTCGAAGGCAAGAAAAGCGTATGCCTCTGCTGCCGAAAATGCCTGGCGAGCCATCGCCTTTTTTTCAACGGTGGTGGTGGGGTGGCGGGGTGTGGGGGCGGAGTTGGTGGCGGGGGTGGTGGGTGTGTGTGTGGGGGGGGGTGAGTATGTAGTGTGTGTGATTGGTGTAACTGTAACTGTCTGGGGGGAAAAAAAGCGCTGCGGGCAAAAAAAAAAAATGGGGTGCCAAATGCAGCGCCCTGAACCCCTAATAGGGCCCGGGTCACACTAAAAAAAAATTGTGGCGGACCCTTTAGGTCCTATTAGGGGTCAGGGGGGGGGGGGGGGGGAAATTTTAACTTTTTTTTTTACTGTACTTTACTGGTTAACTCTACCTGTCCCTGGGGCTGTTCTAAGGGGGGTCTTCCTCTGTGAGGGGCTCCGATCTTCACAGAGGGGGGGGGGGGTCCCTGGCTCCTTCTCGCAGCTCTGCCCGCTGAATGAACTCAGGGGCAAGCAGAGCCGCGAGAAGGGGCCGTTAACCCCTCCACTGCCGGCTGCTATTGGCAAATAGCAGTGATCCTGGGGGGGTGACGAAATAGCCACCTCCCCATAGATACAGAGGGTGATAGGGGGTGTATACTACACCCCCGATCACCTTGTATCTCCGGGTCAGCGGGTCACACGTGACCCGCATCACCGGAATTGCCGAAAATTGCAAGTGTGAATTCACTTGCGTTTTTCAGCGATCGCCTACATGGGGGGGGTCTGATGGGGGGGCATCAATATCAGCAGTCACCCCGGTCTGGTCCCTGCCCGGCGCGCGGCAGGGACCGAAATTCCCATGGGCGTACAGGTATACCCTTGGTCCTTAAGTACCAGGGAGCAAAGGCGTACCTGTACGTCCTGCGTCCTTAAGGGGTTAAATATCAGAGCTCCAGCGCGCGCGCGCCTAAGGGATCGGGGGCATGCGTGCCGGAGCAGAGAGGCGGGGGCAGGAGAAGCACCATGTGAGTGATGGACTGGGATTCGCATGCGGGCGAGTCCCACGATGCGAATCCCAGCCCCACCGGCAGCAGCAGGTAACGGGACCATGCGTTCATGGCCAGCGTGTAACATAACAAATACACTGTCAATCACCTCATCACTTGACGTACTTCTTTTGTTGTGTACACCCTGTTCTGTCCATGTGGTTTATTTTACGTGGGCAAAACCATCAGACAGCTCCATGTCCAAATTTGTGAGTATCTTTGCTCCATACGGACTAGATCTGGTGTTTCTAGGTTAATCGCCCACGTTAGGGAATCGCACGGAGGGGATTGCAACACTCTGTAATTCGCTGGAAGCAAGATGGATTCCAATATTAGACGCCACTGGAGTGTTTGTCCCAATGAGTTTGTCCCGTTCCTATAAACTTTCTGTTATTTCCTTGCTAATGTAGGTATTTGCAGTTTTAAACCACATTTGCACTTTATACACCTGTCATTCACTTACATGTATTGTTTATCTGTTGCTATGGAAGCCCTTCCAGTGTTCTCACGATCTCTTACCCATGCACCAGGGGAGACGCCGTGTATCAGCTTGTGGAAACATGCTCAGCCGTGGGAAACGGATCTGTCCTGAGCCCCTGCCTTCTGCCTATCTGCCTGCTGTAAAGGTTATGCTTTATCTTAGAGAAAGAAAAAACTAAGTAATGGATCAGCTCACCGACTTTACATAAATGAAGACACCACGTTAATAGTCCAGGAGCACGGATGCAGGGGACCGCATACCCCCGGTACTGGCAGATAGGACAATAGATGAGATAGGTCCAGCTCCCGTTGAGAGAAAAAATTTAAAACTTAGCGTTTAATAGTCATATTAAAAAGAGACTGGCAGCCACTATATGTGACATGTCACCCGTAATGTGACATGTCACCCTTAAAATAAGAATGAAACGCCGACGCGTTTCGAGCATAAGCTCTTAGTCATGGCACTGACACCACGTCCCATGAACACTTATATACTCACTGGCAATTGTCAGCGCCCAAACTGTGGGACAATGGTTCCGCCCTCCAAACGGGAAGTAACGCGCTGTACCAAAGGAAAGGTAGCAGGTGAGTAAATTGTTCCATCTACCACTCCCGTACGATCCCGGAGAAATGACTGTTAACCCGTTAATACCATACAAGAAATGATCTGATTAGTTTAGAAAGGTATAAACACAGGTATAAACACATATACGAGGGAATAACCCCTACAGCAATCATGTAAGCAATCATGTGGATTCAAAGATGCGTATATATACATATATATATTTTTTATTCTAACAGCATAGATATTACTATATAGTCCACAGTGTATGCCTACAATGTACTGGATATCTCCAATATAAATTAGTATTTCTTGTATGGTATTAACGGGTTAACAGCCATTTCTCCGGGATCGTACGGGAGTGGTAGGTGGAACAATTTACTCACCTGCTACCTTTCCTTTGGTACAGCTCGTCACTTACCGTTTGGGCGCTGACAATTGCCAGTGAGTATATAAGTGTTCATGGGACATGGTGTCAGTGCCATGACTAAGAGTTTATGCTCGAAATGCGTCGGCGTTTCATTCTTATTTTAAGGGTGACATGTCACTTGCCACACCATATGACTATTAAACGCTAAGTTTTAAATTTTTTCTCTCACTGGGAGCTGGACCTATCTCATCTATTGTCCCTTATGTTTTATCTACCACAATAAAGCCAACATATGCATGTTGAGTGCAAGTCTCCTGTTGTTCCTTTTCCATTGCCATAATATACAATACATTGATCCCTCAACTTACAATGGCCTCAACATACAATAGTCCAGATCTGTGAAACGTGTCAATGGCTGGAAGAACCGATGGGCAGAATGGGCATTCACTGGTAAAACACCTGTATTACTGAAGATTATGCACTGAATTCCTGTCTGGTAGGGCCCCCCTACAGTACAGGGAGGTATTACATGTTCTGTACTCTTTACCTGTATTACTGAAGTGTATGCAATGACTGGTGTCTGGTAGCGCCCCATACAGTACAGGGAGGTACTACATGTTCTGTACGCTTTACCTGTACCAGGGTTAGCTGCTCCTTTGGACACCAGTTGAGGGCGGCTCCATGTTACTTTTTTTTAGGACACTGTGTACTGTACAGGACCCTGAAGAAGCTTCTGTTCTCTACATAGACAGTGATTTACAGCTCCCAGCAACTCTTTCTTACTTTAATGTGTAAGGACTTGCTTGATCTGTATTAGTTACTAAGTGCACAGCCTGTATAACTAATGTGGCTCATTAGTGTAACAAGATCTCAGGTGTGAATGGGGAGTAAGTGTCTTAACTTTGGTGTTATCGCTCTCACACTCTCTAATACTGGTAACTGGAAATTAAACATGGCACCTTATATCGGCTAGGCTATAAGAAGATTGCCAAGACCCTGCGGCTGAGCTGCAGCAAGGTGGGCAAGAGAATGCAGTTGTTTTACAGGACAGGTTCCATTTAGAACCAAAGAAGTTGAGTACACTTGCTTGGTGTCATCTTTGGAAACAGACATGTGGGTGCCACCAGAATTACTGGAGAGGTTGGAGGGTGGGGTGTGAGCCTGTTAGTGCTCAGACCAGTGATTCCCAACTGGGGTGCCGCGGGATTTTGCTGTCAAATTTTTATTTTTTTACATTTCTCTCCTCGGCGCGGCAGGGAGGAGGGAAGTTTGTGTGCGCTGTGCGTGCACCTGAGGCTGTATCAGATAGAGGAGCAGTGTGCTTACAGGACCTGCAATAATGTCACCGTCATGTGATCAGTCACATGGAGGAGGAGGAGTCACATGATCAGGGGCTGCTGTTCAAGACCTCAGCATCCCCCTATTTTCCCTAGCATCCGTTAGCTTCCCCCTCCCCCCTGTGGCCCAGAGAGGGGAAGTATGCGGAAGCTGCGCCGGGCCGGTGTAGTGACCCATGCCCCAGCGTCCCCCTCCCCCTGTGGCGCAGTGAATGATTGCCCTGGCGGAGCCCTGAGTCGGTGCCCTCTGTCACTCCTACACCCCTCTACACTCCTCTTCACCCCTCTGCCACCACTGTAAACCCCTCTATCACCCCCTACACCCCTCTGTCACCCCCGTATACTCCTCTACACACCTGTCTCCCATGTACACCCCTCTGTTACCCCTTTACAACTATACGCCCCTGTATTTCTCTTCACTTGTGAAAAGGGAATCTGGAGGCTAATGCTGGTAAAGTGCAGAGCCTAATAGATTTGTTTTGCAGTTTTAACAGTGAAGAGTTGTGGCTGGAAGACATGGTCAGGATGGTCCAGACCAGATGGAGAAGAACAGGGAACGACGCTGATCAGAGAAGACGTCACATGTGAGTTGCTGTATAAAGAAGCACTTTAAACTACTATACCCAATGATAAATAAATATAAGAATTTCTGTGCATTGCGGCCAACTTCGGTCACGGTGCCCCGCAAATTTTTTTTTTTCGTAGGGGTGCCCCGAGCAGGGCTGGATTAACGTAGGGGCGGATGGAGCGGCAGCTCCAGGCCCCTGCGTTAAAATAGGCCCAGAGGCCCGCACAAACGGCCCCCACAGACCGACCGGCCCCCGCGACAATCAAGCCTCAAGCTCCCAGCCATTGGAACGAAAGTTTGCGGTATGTGAACTTTATATTGCCCGACGCTCGGGACAGGCATTTCCGGGCAGGTAACTTCTTCAGGCATTTAACCATGCTTCAGGCGAGCAGCGCTAAATCCCGGAAGACTTCACTTACCCCAACCTCCTCCCACAGTCTCCGGTTGGCCGGCCCGAGTCTGATGAGGGACGCCGCGCATGTGACGTCCCTCCGCAGACCCGCGCAGGACGTCAGTGACAGGACAGGAAAGTGTGTCTGTGTGTGTGTCTGTCTGCGTGTATGTCTTTGTGTTTACGTTTGTGTGTCTGTGTGTGTGTATAAATGTGGGGACGACGACAATGCTACCTAATGTTGGAAGCCTGCTACTACCTGATGTGAGGAGCCTGCTACTACCTAATGTGGGGAGCCTGCTACTACCTGATGTGGGAAGCCTGCTACAACCTAATGTGGGGAACCTGCTACTACCTAATGTGGGGAACCTGCTACTACCTAATGTGGGGAAACTGCTACTACCTAATGTGGGGAAACTGCTACCTACCTAATGTGAGGAACCTGCTGCTACCTAATGTGGGGAGCCAGCTACTACCTAATGTGAGGAGCCTGCTACTACCTAATGTGGGGAACCTGCTACTACCTAATGTGGGGAACCTGCTACTAACTAATGTGGGGAGCCTGCTACTACCTAATGTGGGGAAACTGCTACTACCTAATGTGGGGAACCTGCTCCTACCTAATGTGGGGAACCTGCTACTACCTAATGTGGGGAACCTGCTACTACCTACCCCTGCTCTATCACCTCCATGCTGCCAGTGGCAGATCCAGGGGGAGGGGGGGGGGGCAATTGCCCCCTGAGATTGTTGCCCCTCCTGTACTATAGCATGGTGGAGCGGGAGCTGTCAGCTATCCCGCTACACCATTCCCTCACATTTCTCACACACTGCTGCATTCTTGCAGTTTGAGCCACGGGGACGCCATCCATGGCAGGCCGGCGCGATGACATCACATCATCGCGCTGGTGCCCGGAGATCACCTCCCCCCAGCTCTCACACTGCAAGAACGGAGCAGCGTGTGAGAAATGTGACAGCTGGAGAGAGGTGCTTGGGCGCCGTATGGTACAGGGGAATTATTAAAACTTGGGGGGAGGGGGGCGGTGTGCATGCACAGAAAAGGGCAAATTATAAATGAGGGGCACAAAACAGGGGGGCATTACATGTGAGGGGCACAGGACAGGGGGGCATTATATGTGAGGGGCACAGGACAGGGGGTATTATATGTGTTGGGCACAGGACAGGGGGGCATTATTTGAGAGGAGCACATGTCAGGGGGCATTATATGTGAGGGGCACATGACAGGGGCCCCCCTGTCATGTGCCTATATAATGCACCTATAATGCCCCCCTGACATTTGCCCCTTACTTATAATGCCCCCCTGTCCTGTGCCCCTCACATATAATGCACCATGTCCTGTGCTCCTCCCATATAATGCCCCCTGAGGGAGCAGGACATGGGGCATTATATGTGAGGGGAACATGTATATTCTTTAATAAAAAGGCCCATCACAATCTTCAGCACCAGGCCCATGATGCTCTTAATCCGGCCCTGGCCCCGAGCCGAAAAAGGTTGGGAAGCAATGGCTCAGACCATTAGCCACACACTGCATCGAACTGGTCTGCATGGCTGTTTTTCCAGAAGGAAGCCTCTTCTAAAGACAAAGCACAAGAAAGCCTGCAAACTACTTGCTGAAGACAAACAGTCTAAGGACATGGATTACTGGAACCATGTCCTGTGGTCCGATTAGACCAAGATAAACTTAATTGGTTCAGATGGTGTCATGAATGTGGGTTGGGGGGGGGCAACCAGGTGAGGACTTCAAAGATAAGTATGTCCTGCCTACAGTCAAGCATGGTGGTGGGAGTGTCATGGTCTGGGGAGCTGCATTTTATTGAGAGAACCATGAATGCCAACATGTACTGTGACATACTGAAGCAACTTACAAGTCCCTCCCCCTGGAGTCTGAGCTGTAGGACAGTTTTCCAACATGATAACAACTCTAAACCCACCTTTAAGGCTAGGTTCAGACTACGGAATTTCCGACTGTCTGCCTGCAAAATTTTCTGCGACTATTTTCCGCCTCCAAAGGCGTTTTTCAGTTTCATGCGTAATTTTGTCATTTCCGCGAGTAATCAGCCGCTATTCCTCACGGAAATGACGCCACCAAATCCGCCTTAAATTTCCGCTTCAATTACAAGCAGAAAACAGTGAGAGTGCTAAGAGACAAGTTCAGCCCCTTTTGGACCATGTGATCACATGACCCAAACCAGGTCAGTCAATTTTTTCAATGTGGGGTAGTCAAAGAACCAGTGGGCTGATCATATTTAAATTTCTGTCTCAAATGCGTACGGATTTTCCGCATGTAATCCGCTTTCAACCTGCCTACATTCCGCGTTTGAACAAAAATCCGCCGGGAAATGAGAATCCCATTGAAGTCAATGGGATTCTGCTGCGGAAATCCGTCTGAAGAAAATCCGAAGTATGGACAGGTGCACGGTAATCCCATTGACTCATATGTACTTTTTAGCAAGCGGAATTTCGGACGGAAATTTTTAAACGGAATTTCTGTCGGAAATTCCATAGTCTGAACCTAGCCTAAGATGACCACTGCCAAGCTGAGGGTGAGGCTATGTTCACACCTCAGAATTTCTGTGCAGAATTCCATATTGGAATTCTGCACGAAGAGTCCTCTGCAGCAGAGTCCTGTTGAATTCAATGGGATTCTGCTGAGCTGTGTACACGGCAGTATTTCCGCGCCAGATGCTTCTGGCATAGAAATTCAGAATTCCGTGTACGCAGAAAGAATGATCCTGTTCATTCTTTCTGCGGACTCTGCAAGGAATGCATTGCCACCTATTGCCGACATTGGCGTCCGCAGTCTCCTGAATGTTCACACAGAGACATAGCCTAAAGGTGATGGACTGGCCAAGCATCTCCAGACCTAAACCATACTGAGCATCTGTTGGGCATCCCCAAATGAAAGGTTGAGGAGCACAAGTTCTCTAACATCCACCAGCTCAGTGACCATCCACCAGCCCAGTGATCATCATGGAGAAGTGGAAGAGGACTCCAGTGGCTACCTGTGAAGCTCTAGTGAACTCCATGTCCAAAAGGCATACTCCGGTGGAATTTTTTTTTTTTTTTTTTTAAATCAACTGGTGCCAGAAAATTAAACAGATTTGTAAATGACTTCTATTAAAAAATCTTTACCCTTCCAGTACTTTTTAGCAGCTGTTTGCTACAGAGGAAATTCTTTTCTTTTTGAATTTCTTTTTTGTCTTTTCCACAATGCTCTCTGCTGACACCTGATGCCCGTATCAGGAACTGTCCAGAGCAGAAGAAAATCCCCATTGCAAACCTATGCTGCTCTGGACAATTCCTGACACGGACAGAGGTGTCAGCAGAGAGCATTGTGGACAAGACAAAAATAAATTAAAAAAGAAAAGAATTTCCTCTGTAGCGTACAGCTGCTAAAAAGTACTGGAATGATAAAGATATTGTAATAGAAGTCATTTAAAAATCTGGAAAAAAAAATATTAAGTGCAGCTCACAAATAGTTAGCCGAGGTATAATATGGTTGGACACCTACACCTTAGGTGTAAAATACATTTGCAAAAAGAAGAAAAAATTGTAACCATAAACCTCAAGGCCAATATCAGATAAACCAATACATGATGAATGTAAAAGAACCGTGCTTCAAATGTATGATGAAAGAAATGTATAAATTTATTAAAATGCATATACCAGAAATTGTATCAATAATAAACCTCCTTTCACAGGGCCCTTGTGAGGAGGTAAATGTAATACATATCACAAAATTTAAATGAATAATAGGTTCAAAATCACACCACTGTGTGCAATGTTGTATGATATAATTTGTTAGTCTGGCATTTGTTACTTCAGAACATGGAACTTTCACAGTTCGCAAACTTAAGCAATATGGGTATATAGACCCGAGTCCATGAGTTAGACACCAATGATGAATGTATATTTATCAGTCAGATGAAGTTAACAGATAGATCACTCCAAAGAAACTGGTGCCGGCAAACACCCGTCCGAGTCGGGGTCTGTGTACAGGCGCTGGCGTGTGCTTCTGCGGCTGGTCTCCCTGCCACAGACCAGGTGGATGCTGCTATGATGTTGGGTGAGACGCAGCTGACAGACTCTCGATATCTGGACCTCGTGGAGTTTCTTGGCTTCTGACGTCAATAGCAGAAAGGTGGGCTGAAAAGATGGAGGCTGAGGCTGTTGTAAATAACAAATGTCGGACTTGCGGCTTTCACTATTAGACGTCTCCAACAGCAGTGGTGCGTTATTAATGCGTTAAATGCAAATTTCTAGACGTGTTTCAGGGTACTTATTGTAGCAACGACCCTTTCCTCAGTAGAAGTATATATCAATGAAGCTGATGGTTCCTTTTACACATATGTGGTTACAATTAGAGCGAATGGGAACAGGTTGTCACATCGTAGGATATAAAAACAGAAGTGGATTAGCTATAAACTACTGAAGTATCTGGAATCCTGATAGGTTTTTGATGTAATCTAACCAACAAATATATATATAAATATATATATAAATATATATATATATATATATATATATATATATATATATATATACATATATATATATATATAGAGAGAGAGAGAGAGAGATAAACATTAAAATGAATGGATGAATCAACACTATATGTTACGGTTGTAACACAAAATTGGCTGAATAGATAAGAATATAGGGATAACAAATAAAATACAAAGTAAAATACAGTTAAAAAATAAAGATGATAAAATAAGACAAAAAGAGAATAGTATTGGATAATGATAGTAAAAAATTATAATTATAATAAATAAAATAAGGATAATGGAAATAAAAAAACATAGTGAAAATAATAAATAAAATGCAATGAACATAAAAAAAATTAAAAAAATTTAAATAAAAAATAAAATAAAATGAGACAAAAAAATAAATAATAAACTAAAGATACCACCCCTATACTTAAACATTAGTATTCTAAATTAAAATCAAATACATAAATGACAGTGGATAATGGAAAACTGTGTTGTCACGGAGGATAATGTGTTGTCACGAAGAATATGCAGGGGTCACAGTGTGCTCTAGTGGCTGTCCTTAGTATGGAAAGACAGCCAACAGGACACAGTGTGTGCCCTACAGAAATCCAAATAATTCAAACCCTTAGGTTCCATAGTGTCAAATTCATAAAAAATTTTACTTTCAGCTCTTGACATTTTTACTATATGACTACCACCTCTCCAGTCTTTTTTAATTACTTGTATCCCAATATAAGATAAGCTAGTCAATTCTTTCAAATTGCCATTTTTGATGTTAGTTAGATGCTCAGCAATACGAGTTTTGAGAGCTCTTTTGTTTCCCCCTATATACTGTTTTTACAGCTACATTCTATTAAATATAGAACTCCATTTGTATTACAAGATATGTGGTCTTCTATTGACCATTTAAAGTTATTACTACATGCGGTGACTTCAGTGTTTTTTTGGGACCTTTTATTTTTAAACAATTAGGACATAAACCACACCGGAAGAATCCTTTGGTACTCAACCATGTTTTTGAATTTCCTGTTTTTTTAGGGGGAGATTTGATGGGGGGAGCTACTGTTCTTCCCAAATTGAGAGCTTTAGTGTATATCATAGGAGGGCGGTCAGGTAATGACCAACCTATCTCTTTATCTTGTTTGATTATGTGCCAATGTTTGTTAATAATTTTTCCAACTTTTTTATATTCACAGTTATGAGGTAGAATTATTTTTACATTGTGATCAAGAGAACTGGAGTTGGTTTCTTTAGGTGTAAAGAATGAAGATCTATCTAATTGTTTTACCTGATCGAAATATTTTTTTTAAAGGAAATCTGGATAATTTTTTTCTTTAAATAAAGTTGTAAGAGTTTCTGCTTCCTCTAAAAGGTAGCATCAGAAGTACAATTATTACATTTTAATTGTTGATATTGGCCCTTAGGCACGTTCATCAGCCATCTTGGCAAATGGCAAATGTTGTAGCCAATATAACTGTTTTTGCCATTGTTTTTTTTTTGTTTGTTACATGTCAATTTATCCAGATTTGCTTTTATTTCCAGATCGAGAAAAGTGACAGATTCTTTACTAATACAAGACGTAAAATTAAGGAAGTGAGTATTGGTGTTTAAACTGTGAATAAATCATTCTAAATCGGTGAAACCTACCAGGCCTGATACATCAAACAAAAAAGAGGGTTATACAGTAAAAACATCAAATAGATTTGCCTAATGGATAAAAATATTTTTTTTTGTGGGGAGTAACAACCCCACAGAGATTCTACAATACCTCAGAATTACTCCCCATACACAAAAAAGAAATACCATCCATTTGTAAATCACCACAGACCTTACCAAACACACTAACCTTACTACAACCAACCAAATCAGAGAAGACACTATTACCAATCACATACAGGAACACTTACAGATACCAACCCCAGCCAACACAGACAGTCACTGCAGAGATGCATCCCATACTCTCATTGGCCAAACAATTAGAAACAGCAGGAACATCAAGAAAAAGAGGACACGAAGAAGAATTAGAAATAGAAATCATATCTCAGCCACCGTTGAAGATAGGGAAAACCATTCAGAAGCACTAACCACTGCGATTACCAATTTAACCCGTTAAGGACCCTTGACGTACTGGTACATCATGAGTCCGCTCCTGTTCTATAACGCGGGGCCACGTTGTGGCCCCGTGTCATAGCGGATCGGGTTGTTAGAGGCCAGGACCTGTGGCTAATAGCGTGCGGCACTGATCACGGTGCCGTGCACTATTAACCCTTTAGTGGTTAATGATAAATGAAAGTAAATCATTGCCGGTTAGCTCTGGGGGCTGTTTGGGATGTCTGCAGCGAAATTGCGGCATCCCGAACAGCTGTGACACAGCAGGAAGGTCCCTTGCCTTGCCTCCTGGTGTCCGATCGCCGAATGACTGCTCAGTTCCTGAGATCCAGATATGAGCAGTCAAGCGGCAGAATCATTGATCAATGGTTTCCTATGAGAAACCATTGATCAACGTAAAAGATCAGTGTGTGCAGTGTTATAGCGCCCTATGGGAGCTATAACACTGCAAAAAAAAAAGTGAATAAAGATCATTTAACCCCTTCACTAATAAAAGTTTGAATCACCCCACTTTTCCCATTTAAAAAAGAACAACTGTGTAAATAAAAATAAACATATGTGGTATTGCCGTGTGCGGAAATGTCTTAATTATAAAAAAATATATTGTTAATTAAACCACACGGTCAAAAGTCCAAAATAGTGTATTTTTGGTCATTTTTTAGAAGTCCTATCAATACAAAAATGGTACCGCTAAATACTTCAGATCACAGTGCAAAAAATTAGCCCTCATACCGCCCCATACGTGGAAAAATTTTAAAGTTATAGGGGTCAGAAGATGACAATTTTAAATGTATAAATTTTCCTGCATGTAGTTATAATTTTTTCCAGAACTACAACAAAATCAAACCTACATAAATAGGGTATCATTTTAATTGTCTGGACCTACAGAATAAAGAGAAGGTGTCTATTATACCGACAAATGTACTGTGTAGAAACGGAAGCCCTCAAAAGTTACAAAATGGCGTATTTTGTAAAATTTTGTCTTACAATGATTTTTTTCCGTTTCACTGTTGATTTTTGGGTAAAATGACTGATGTCATTACAAAGTAGAATTAGTGGTGCAAAAAATAAGCCATCATATGGATTTTTTGGTGCAAAATTGAAAGAGTTATGATTTTTTAAAGGTAAGGAGGAAAAAACGAAAATGCAAAAACGGAAAAACCTCGGGTCCTTGAGGGGTTAAGTAATCACTCTTTAACCACAGCTCAAGAAAGTCTATTAAATAAAAGATTACAATTTGCACCAACCTACCCTTTAAAAAATTGGTTAAATCCATGTGTTTAAAAAAAAAAAATATATTTTTTTTTTTAAATCCCTCAGAACACCAGTTGAAACCATCAGAATATGTACATACTAATTGCAAACCTAGATCCTGGTTCTACCCAAAAAATATGATGGCTCCAGATATTACTACTTTAAAAAAATTAGCAGAGAAAGACCTTAGACTTATTAAAAACAATCCCAAGCAGAAAATGAATATTAGTCATAGAGAAAAAACAGCTATACTAGAATTACAGTCCATCAAAGAAATCACAATCCGCCCCGCTGACAAGAGGGGCGGGATTGTGATTTTAAACACAGATGACTACAACAGAGAATGTCATAGACAATTGTATGATAAGATTACATACAAAAAATTGGGTGGAGACCCGACAGTAGAATTTAGTGCTCGATTGTTGAATATATGAAAAAAGCATTGGAGGATGAGATTATTAATGACAAGGAATATAAATTTATACTTGGTACCCCGGAGAGGCCACCTGTCTTTTATTGTTTGCCTAAAACTCACAAATGTTTAATTAACCCACCAGGTCGACCAATAGTGTCTGGGATAGGTTCGAGGTCAGTATGCAGATAGATTTTTGCAACCATTTGTACAGAGCTCTAGATCCTACTTAAAGGACACTACACAAATAGTAGCCACTCTAGAATCTTTCAATTGGACAGAAAATCATATATTAGTTACACTAGATGTTTCCTCTCTTTACACAATTATACGTCATGATTTAGGTTTAGCAGCTATTAATAAGTTTCTCACCCAGAGGCACATTAAACAATCACAGATTGATTTTTATCACTACAGCTATTCATTTAATTTTAACGCACAATTATTTTTATTTTGATGGTGATTATTATTTACAGTTTATTGGCACTGCCATGGGTACCAAATTTGTGCTAAGCTATGCCAATTTATTTATGGCGGAGTGGGAAGAGTAAGACATCAATCCCCACCTTGGTGCAAATCTGGTGCTCTGGCAAAGGTACATAGATGACATTATTTTGATTTGGGATGGGGCTATCACCAATTTAGAATTATTTATTCACAGTTTAAACACCAATACTCACTTCCTTAATTTTATGTCTTGTATTAGTAAAGAATTTGTCACTTTTCTTGATCCGGAAATAAATGCAAATCTGGATAAATTGACATGTAACACATTCAAAAAACCGACAGCAAAAAACAGTTATATTGGCTACAACAGTTGCTATTTGCCAAGTAGGCTGATGAACATGCCTAAGGGCCAATATCGACGATTAAAACGTAATTGTACTTCTGATGCTATCTTTTTAGAGGAAGCAGAAACTCTTACAACTTTATTTAAAGAAAAAAAATATCCAGATTTCCTTTAAAAAAAATCTTTCGATCAGGTAAAACAATTAAATAGATCTTCATTCTTTATACCTAAAGAAACTCCAATTCTCTTGATCACAATGTAAAAATAATTCTACCTCATAACTGTGAATATAAAAAAGTTGAAAAAATTATTAACAAACATTGGCACATAATCAAACAAGATAAAGAGATAGGTTGGTCATTACCTGACCACCCTCCTATGACAAAAACTAAAGCTCTCAGTTTGGGAATAACAGTAGCTCCCTCAAATCTCCCCCTAAAAAACAGGAAATTCAAAAACATGGTTGAGCATCAAAGGATTCTTCCGGTGTGGTTTATGTCCTAATTGTTTACAAATAAAAGGTCCCAAAAAAAGCACTGAAGTCACCGTATGTAGTAATAACTTTAAATGGTCAATAGAAGACCACATATCTTGTAATACAAATGGAGTTCTATATTTAATAGAATGTAGCTGTAAAAAACAGTATATAGGGAGAACCAAAAGAGCTCTCAAAACTCGTATTGCTGAGCATCTAACAAAAATCAAAAATGGCAATTTGAAACATCCTTTGTCAGCACATTTTACTAATGTACACCAGAAAGAATTGACTAGCTTATCTTATATTGGGATACAAGTAATTAAAAAAGACTGGAGAGGTGGTAGTCATATAGTAAAAATGTCAAGAGCTGAAATTAAAAAAATTTATGAATTTGACAATTTGGACCCTAAGGGTTTGAATTCTAATTTTGAATTATTTGGACGCAATTATAGGGGACGCACTGTGTACCGTTTACTGTCTTTCCATACTAAGGACAGCCACCGGAGCACACTGTGACCCCTGCATATTCTTTGCGACAACACATTATCCTCGGTGACAACACAGTTTTCCATTCTCCACTGTCATTTATGTATTTGATTTTAACTTAGAATACTTATGTTTAAGAATAGTGGTGGTATCTTTAGTTTATGTTTTTTGTTTATTTGTCTCATTTTAGTTCATTTTTATTTTTAATTTTCATTTTTTTTATTTTTCTGTTCATTGCATTTTATTTTTATGATTATTTTTACTACTTTTTTTATTTTTTTATTTCCATTATCCTTATTTTATTATCATATATTTATAATTTTTTACTATCATTATCCAATACTATTCTCTTTACTTTTTGTCTTATTTAATCATCTTTACTTTTTAATTGTATTTTACTTTGTATTTTATTTGTTATTCCTATATTCTTATCTATTCAAACAAATTTGTGTTACAACCATAACATATAGTGTTCATTCATCCATTCAATTTAATGTTTATCTATGACTGTTATTGTATTTGTAGTCTAATATATTTGTTGGTTAGATTACATCAAAAAGCTATCAGGATTCCAGATACTTCAGTAGTTTATAGCTAATCCACTTCTGTTTTTATATCTTACAATGTGACAACCTGTTCACATTCGCTCTAATTGTAACCACATATGTATAAAAGTAACCATCGGCTTCATTGATGTATACTTCTACTGAAGAAAGGGCTGTTGCTACAATAAGTACCCAGAAACACGTCTAGAAATTTGCATTTAACGCATCAAGAATGCACCACTGCTGTTGGAGACGTCTAATAGTGAAAACCGCAAGTCCGACATTTGTTGTTTACAACAGCCTCCATCTTTTCAGCCCACCTTTCTGCCATTGACGTCAGACACCAAGAAACTCCACGAGGTCCAGATATCGGGAGTCTGTCAACTGTGTCTCTTTCTTCTCATTTACAAATCTGTTCAACTTTCTGGCACCAGTTGATTTAAAAAAAAATTCCACTGGAGTACCCCTTTAAGGCAGTGCTTGAAAAGAATAGTGGCCACACAAAATATTAACATTTTTGTGCTAATTTGGACATTTCTACTTAGGGGTGTTGCCAAAGTTTAAACATTAATAGCTGTGTGTTGAGTTATTTTGAGGGGACACATCATTAACCACTGTTATGCAGGCTGTGCACTCACTATTTTACATTGCAGCCGAGTGTCATTTCTTCAATGTTGTCACAGGAAAAGATATAATAAAATATTTACACAAATGTGAGGGGTGGACTCACTTATGTGAGATACTGTATATGGTGTGATCTATTCACTGATAATCACTCTCCTTATGAATTATATTGTGGGCTCTGTCCTGCTCCTTTGTTTCGTTTTTTTTACTCATCTTACTGATATTGCCCACATATTTTAACATGCAGAGGAAGCATATGCCACATGCTTTTCTATGGAAATACTAGTAATTGCAAATGAATTTGTTATCATTTGTAAACCCACTACAGGATTAAAATGTACAAGGCGTTTGAAAGTACCACTTTGAAGTTGCAAGGTCAAAGGATTTGACAAATAACCCCACAAATTGCCCCCCTCCCCCCATCCGTGGCATCAGTGGTAAAATAGTCTGAAGCCTATATATACTCCTTTACATGGGATATTGGAGAAGATTTAAACTGTGTAGAGGAGAGTCACCATTTGCCCATAGCAATCAGCTTGCTTCTTTCATTTTTTAAAAAGACCTCTGAAAAATAAAATAGGCAATCTGAATGGTTGCTATGGGCAACTGGTCAGTTTTCCCTACACAGGTTTTGATAAATCTCCCCCATTGTGTTTACATTGATAAGTTTTATAATAGCAAACCCCTCATAAAGTCCCTTGCATCCAGATCCACCGTTACCTGTGGAACCACCTGAAAAAAGAAAGGGTGAAGTAGAACAGTCTGCAATGAAAACCTGCTTTTTGTGACAGATTTGTTCTCCATTCGTAAATGATCACATCAATATGTCTCCTGTATGTGGTCCCAGCACCCAAGCTAGTCAGCATAGTGGTCTACAATCACTACATGGGTGGGGTGGATCTCTCAGACCAAGTAATTAAAGGGGTTGCCCAGCAAAGAAAAAACCTGTATTTGGTGTTACAATGTATTATAAACCTATATAGTGTTACTATCCAAACAGATTATTTATTTTAGTTGTGTGTTCCTTCCTATAAGCTGTGGCATCACATCACAAAGAGCAGAGCTCTGTCCCTCTACCCCTCCTTCTGTTCACAGGGGACAAGAGGAAGCTGGTATTACTGCTCAGTAGATTTATGACACTTTTTTTTTCTTTTCGTCAATGGTACTTGCTTAAAGGTGTTGAATTTCCTTTTTGAAAGATCTCAGCTTTTTTCTTTGACTATTCCTTATGTTTATTTTTTATGTAGGTTTATGTTGTATATTAAATAAAAATAGAAAACAACTCACTAGCAGAGTATCGAATGTTCCTCAGTCTTTCTACCTACGGTTATGGATAGGTTAGGGATTTATTCTGATCGCTATATTGGGGTCGGAAAGGAATTTTTTCTCTGTCATGGGGCAATTGGCATCAGCCTCATGGGGCCTTCCTCTGGATCAAAACAGTAGGGTTTTAGGTTGAACTCGATGGACACTTGTCTTTTTTAGACCTTACAAACTATGTTACTATGTGTTACTAAACTTTGTGGGAGAGGAAACGCAACAATGACACTCTTGTCCTGATATCTCAACCTCAAGTAGGGCTGAGCTGTGATGAAGAAATTGGGGTTGAAGGACCTGTGATGTAGGAAATAGTAAATAGAAGAGGCATGGCCTGCAGGAGGGGCATGGCTTGAAAGGTGGACAGACACAATCACAAGGAGATGCAGAGCAGAGCTTTCAATTTTGCACCTAAAAATCCATATGAGGGCTTATTTTTTGCGCCACCAATTCTACTTTGCCGTGACATCAGTCATTTTACCCAAAAATCTACGGCGAAATGGGGAAAAAAATCATTGTGCAACGAAATTGTAGAAAATTGAAGAAGACTGTTTTCTAGCAAGATAAGAATACACCTACTTAATGTGGTTCCTTGTTTTAGCATTTAGGACAGTAGCAGGATATAATAGTGTACCTCTTGTTAGCAATGACAAAATATATAATCAATTCTATTTAACTATATTAATAGTTCAATAACCACAGGGGAATTGGGAAGTGGATGATTTATGAGAAGTTAGTGAATTTAGTAAGGATTATTTATTGCTGTCAATGTCCTTGGTTTAGGTGCCCCATATAAACATAATTAATATACAGTGGACAATAATTTGTATCCTCTCTGGTATTGGGAAGGGAATGTTCAGCATCGGAATATCCAGCAGATAAAGGAGTAGAAAACTGTTCTAGGTCCACACTGGTTGAGTAGGAGCTAAAAGAGATAATAGGAATTAAGAAATTAAGATATATACACACATATATTACCAGTAAAAGGTTTGGATACACCTACACATGGAAGGTATTTTCTCTAATTTTGGCAAATTTTAATATAAATGTTAAGTCATTGATATTCAATAATGATACTAAATGGAAATGTATCATGACCCAAAAATCTCACATCTTGACTCATCAGACAAGTTGAAATCTGTCCTTTTGTTTAAGGTCCACTGCTTTGGACAAGCAAGTTTCTTTCCTTATTTCCTTTTTTCTCATATTTGTCTCTTTCCCTTATTTGGATGCCTTATTTTCAACAGTCATTCCTAGACAGTGTTGCTTAGAGTGGTACTCTGCTGAAAACATCTTATCCCCTATCCAAAAGATAAGGATAAGATGTTATATCATGGGGGTCCCACCGCTGGTGACTCCTGCAATCTCCACTGCGTCACCTGTCATTTAGTGCACAAAGCAAACTCTGCTCTGTGCCCGATGCATGGCTATGCCATCCACCATGCCCCCTCCATTCACGTCTATGGTGACATGGATGGACATGGATGGAGAGAGCGTGGCGTGATGTCACAAACGCAGAAGCTGCAGGCTTCCGTGTATCGGACACCGCCGCTGCTGGCCCGGATATCTAATACGGGACCCCCGCGATCTAACATCTCATCCCCTATCCTTTGGATAGGGGATAAGACGTTTTCAGCTAAGTACTTTAAACTCATTACATGGTACAGTTGAAAAAAGACACATGTCCATCAAGTTCAACCAAG
The DNA here is from genome assembly GCF_029499605.1 of Hyla sarda. NCBI lineage: Eukaryota > Metazoa > Chordata > Amphibia > Anura > Hylidae > Hyla > Hyla sarda. The sequence continues at coordinate 322,390,997 of NC_079190.1, read as the reverse complement.
AAGCATTAAAGCACTCTGAAGTAAAGGGCTGTTAAAATATATTTTCTAAGTTTGGTAACCTTAATACACTTGCCTGTGCACTACGGGGAACACATGGTCTGCCTCTACTGTGGAAAACCTCACTAATATGTGTTTCCTCATAATGCTTGAAACGAATGTGTCATCAGCAAAGGACAAGCTTGAAATAAGAAAGGATTTAGAGCAAAAAAGTGCAACGTTGTGTCCTGTTTATTTCATACAAATCACAGACACAGATGGTGTATACAGCGTTACCCGTTTCAGGTGTGTGCCACCATAAATCATATTAGTAAGGCTGAGTATGACTAAGGGTGGCACAGACCCAAAATGCTTGACTCTGTATATACCACCTGTATATATGATTTTTATGGCACAAACGGGACACATTCAATGCACTTATTTGTATTTGCTGGATCCTTTCTTATTGCAAATGTACCACTGGGTGCTGCCCTGCATCATCCGTGACAGAGAGAAGGATTCATTTGGTTGAGCCGATCACTACTATCTGTATATCAGAAAATGCTTAGCCGAATTTTTAACATCAATTTTAATCAATGAATAGATCTTTATGAACTACAGCAGTCCAATGGCTTCCAGCTTTATGGAAGACCACTTTAGTGTGGTCAAAATATGTCAAAAAGTAAGCAAGTCTAGAGTTAAGTTGGTCAACATATAGCTTATACCGCTTGAAACCCATACGGACCTGGTGTTTTGCGATAGTGAATCTTTTCCACAGTTATAGGTGAGCTAAGGCAAGGACTATAGCATTAAGTGAGGGTGGGCAGAGGGATTCTAAATAGGATGCCAAATCTTCATTAGAAGAAGTGAACTAAGAAGAATATAGTTATGCAGAATATGAGAGCATATACCCTTAACATAAGTAATTACTTTTCCCTGGTTACTGGTTAGAGCAGTACTGAGGAGTCTCGATTCTTGAAAAAAAACAAAAAAAATAAAAAAAACAAAGCCCTCTAATTTTCACTACTTACTACTAAGCTCACATTCTTGGGCCAAAACCTTTTTTGTGTATAATCTGTCAGGTGCAAGGTTTAAGCCCCATGGCTGTCACGAACCGGCAGGACGGATAGTGGATCCTCTGGACCAGAGAGGCGATGACGTGGGTCGTACTGGGGGATCGGTTCTAAGCAGTTACTGGTCTTCTCCAGAGCCCGCCGCAAGGCGGGATGGACTTGCTGCGGCGGTAACTACCAGGTCGTGTCCCCCAGCTCGACCTCTCTGGCAGCTGATATGGCGTGGTACACAGGGAGCAGGCAAAGGCGTAGTCGGACGCAGCAGAGGTCAGGGCAGGCGGCAAGGGTTCACAGGCGAGTAGCAACGGGTTTGGCAAACAGGCAAGGCAGTACAAGGCTATAGGGAACGCTTTCTCAGAGACACAAGGCACAAAGATCCGGCAAGGGCAGTAAGGGGCAGGTAACTTTTATAGGGAAGGAGCAGAGGCCATTAGCCAGCGCACCAATCAATGGTGCGCTGGCCCTTTAAATTTACTGAAGGCGGCGCGCGCACCCTAGAGGGCCGCGTGCGCCGGAAAGCAGAGACTGTCGGCGCAGGGAACAAGGCGCCAGGTAAGGCAGACCGGGACGCGGCGCGTGAGTGGGGACCAGCCGCCACAGCAGCCGCGTCCCTGACACAAGGAATCCCGTGCTCCCGGTCAGCGGGTCTGAGCAGGAGGCACCGGGATCCTGAGGAGAGGGGACAATGGCATGTATCCAGGCAGCCCGACATTGTATTAGGATCAGAAACATAACTGTGCTTAACAGCTGTGAGGGTATTTTCAAGGGAGGACCATTTAGCAGACAGTAAAGTACAATAGGATGCAATCGCTCGAATCAAAACAGCACAGCTTTAAATGCTTCGCACTCTGTTAGGGGAAGAGCTATTATTAAGCTGCCATTATTGTTCAAATTCATCTTTGCATTAACCCTCAGCAAAAAAAAAAAAAAAACATTTAGGGGAATAATGGCTAAGAGGGCATAGTTGGACCCTAGAGAGGCCTGCAATAGTAAATCAGATGTGGCCAACTTGATTTTAAACAATAAGCTTGTATAGCTGGCATGACACGAGCTCTAGTGAAGGTCTCCAAACTTCTGTCAGATTATGCGCCTGTACTTTATTATGTGTGTGTGGGGGGGGGGGGGGTGAGTGGTTACTGGTCTTTCTTGCCATAGAGGACAGCATTAAAGCAGCTTAAATAGTACATCATGACTTGTGAAATGACCTACTTACCTACTTATAATGTATATATGCTTGGCCTCATATAAGGGCATGGAGCACCACAAAAAAAGACACTCTCAACTACACGCACACACATCCATACAAAACAAAAAATAACATCCCCCCCCCCCCTCAATCCCTCCCAACTTCTTTGAGTCTTCATTCCCTAACCTACAAAATCACTGAATCTGCATGTAGATAGGCAAGTTATGCCTATAATGTAAGAATAAGAACAAACATTACAGCTATTCTTGCATATTAAAGACAGGAGAAAAAAACTTCAATATATTGCTTCTGACATCAGATACACTCATTGTGAAGTAAAATTCATTGGCAGCTGAACATCCATAAAACGAATCTCCTGTTTTACCACATCCCAAATACACTTTATTGGATTGAGATCTGGTGACTGTGGAGGCCACTAAAGTACAGTTAACTTATTGTCCTGTTCAAGAAGCCAGTTTTAGATGATGGTAGCTTAAACAATGTTCAATTGGTAATAAAAGGCTTAAAGTGTGCCAAGAAAGTGCCCCCCCCCCCCACACACACACCATTCCCAGTAGCCTGAAAAATTGATTAAAAAAAGGATAGATTCCTGCTTTCATGTTGTTTACCCTAAATATTTTAACCCTGACATCTGAATGTCACTTTCTAGTCTTTGTTAGGGTGCATGTACACCACGTTTTTGCTATACAGTTCCCGTATACGGTTTCAAGTTAAAAACCATATGGAACCGTAAAGAAAACCGTATGCATTGACTTAACATTTGTAAACTGTATGTCAAACGCTTCATCCGGTTTAGTCCGTTTTGCATCTTATACGGTTTTGTCAGTTTTTTTTTTTTTTTTTTACCCGTACCCAAAACCGTAGTCTACCACGTTTTTTTGGCTAGGTGAAAAACCGTATTAAACCTTATACATTTTTTTTTAACATGGGAGTCAATGGGAACCGTACAGAACCGTATGTGCGTACAGTTCCATCCGGTTTTCACCATACGGTTTTTGACTTTGCACAGTTCTTTTTCTTGGAATTTCAATCAAACAAGTGAAACTTTATTCAAAATGGAGTGAAAAGTTAAAAACGTATACAGTTTTTTCTTAAGAAATGGATGCAACCAGACATAATTTTTCAAACCGTATACGGAAAAATCCGTTTTTCATCAAAAACCTTGATACGGGAACTGTATTGCAAAAACGTGGTGTGCATGCACCCTTATTATTTTTTATTTACATAGTGCCCTTGGTTAGATGGTGCTTTTCATGTGATAAGGGATACAATACAAAAGCTTTGTATGTCATCTTGAACAGTTTAAAGTAAATTTGTTGGGCAACAGGTATTCAGTAAAAGGATTGGCAAAAGGGGGAGAAGCATCGGAGAAGCGATGTAAGAGGTATATTAGTTGTGCAGTAGAGTTGAGGAAAAACTAGAAGGTAGCAAAAGTGTTTGCTAGAAGGAAGGCCACAGAGATGAATGTTGCAGTAGTTCAAGTGGGAGATGAGGAGGGCATGTATCAATTGTTCTGTTGAGTCAAAGTTTGACGAATGAGAGGCTGCGGGAAATGTTTTCAAGGTGAAGATGGCAAGAGGTAGTAAGGGCAAAGCAGCAGACTCGTGGGACTGGGGAGAGAGTGGAGCCATTGACTGTGATTGATACATCGGGTGAAGGGGTAGTGGATCGGGATGGGGTAAAAAAGATGAATTCTTTTTTCTCTATGTAGAGTTTGCGAAATTGGGAGAAGAAGAAGAAAATATAACTGACACAAGAGAGGTACATTTTAGTGATGTCAGCATAAAAGTGGTACTTGTAGCCATGGAATTCTATTATCTGTCCTAGGCCGGGAGTATAGATGGAGAAGAGTAGGGAACCCAGGACAGAGCCTTAGGGGACTCAGTGAGAGGGCTAGGTGGGGAGGTGGCATGTATGTGGGAGACACTGAATGTGTGGTATTTGAAGAGAGAAGATTAAGGAGAGGGCTAAAATTATGGTGCCTTGGGTTAAGAGAGTTTGTAGCAGGATGGATTGGTCGATTGTGTCAAAGGCAGAAAAAAGTAGAAAGCAAAAGGAGCACGGAGTATTGGTTTGAGCCTTTGGCAGTGTAGTGCACAGGTGGTTAGGTGCAAACCTCAGGCCCACAACAAGAATTAAGCAGTGCCATAGCAGTTAGGAACAATTTCTCCATAATCAGACCAGTAAGAAATTGTGTTACAACACATGCTGAAGAACATGGGAGCTCATACAGGGTACATCCATATTTCCAAACCATAATAATGAAGAACGTATAAACTTCAGAGAGTAAGCACAAACAAAAGGTCTCCAAGTAAAACAAAAACAAGATGAGGGGACAAACATGAAAGCTGAGGAACCGAAGGGGGACTGACACAAAGGAAAAAAGAAAACATTTAGGGTGCCCCACACTCCCACCTCCAGGCAGTTATACTATGATCTTTTCAGGGACTGTTCACATAGGATCCCATGGGGACCACACAGCATGAAAGCATTCTAAAAGGATATCAGAGAAAGCAGTGAGGTGCTTTATATGACCACAGGGAGCTCTACCATTCAGCCAGTTTGACAGCCACCTAAGGCCTTACACTCTAGGGGACCTGCAGCCGCATATCTTGCCCCCCCTAAGTGAGTGACGATGTGTACAATGTATATATCGGCACTCTACCGTTCTGGGTTTGGGAACACATTTAACTATAAGCGTATAATTAAATGCGGCACTCTGCTGTTTGCTGGCTTCTCTCTGTCAATCACTCTTGTGGCCGCCTGCCACAAGAGGAACGTCCTTCTTCTGTGCTCCGGTGCATGAGTGACGTCATCATACACCAGAGCACAGACTTGAGGAGAGGACAGAAGAGAAGCCTTGCTTTTTTTTTTTTTTTAACTTTTATCAAGAGAGGCTGCCACTACTACCACTGTGTAAAGGGGACTGCTATTACTACCACCTGAAGGGGCTGCTATTACTATTGCTACCATCTAAAGGGGGCTGCTATAGCTACCTAAAGGGGGCTTCTACTACTATTACCTAGAGAGGGCTAACTATTACCTAGAGAGGGCTAACTAATATTACCTAAAGGGGCTACTATAACTGCCTAAAAGGGGCTGCTACTACTTAAAGGGGACTGTTACTACTAATACTTAAAAGGGGCTGCTGCTTCTTCTACTAACTAAATGTGTCTGTTGCTACTACTACTGCCTAAAGGGGGCTGCTACTACTACCACCTAAAGGGGGCTGCTGCTGCTAGTATCATCTAAAGGGGCTGATGCTGCTTCTACTGCCTAAAGGAGACAACTGCTACTACTGCCTAAAGGGGGCTGCAGTTAATACTGCCTAAAGGGGCTGCTCCAACTACTTCTGCCTAAAGGAGGCTGCTGCTACTACTACCTAAAGTGGGCTACTACTACTACTACTACTAACTTAAGGGTGCTGCTGCTACTACTACTTCCTAAAGGGGGCCTGTACCACTACTACCTAAAGGGGACTACTACTACTACCTAAATGGCTACTACTACTATTACTACTACTAAATAAAGGGGCTGCTGCTATTACTACCTAAAGGGGGACTGCTCCTTCTATATGCTGGGGGCTGCTGCTACTACTATATGGCCGGGGTTGCTACTACTATATATGGGGGGCTGCAACTCTATGCAGGGGAATGGAACTATATACAGGAGGCTACCTACAGGTGGCATCTACCTACCCAGGACACCTGTATCATAGGGGAAACAAGGTGAAGGGACCTGTCTACCTACTGGCGTGACCTAACTACTTAATTTGGGGGACCTGCCTACTGTTCCCCCAACCCACTTATCTACCCACTCTACTGTGTAGGACACCAAGGAGGTTATTATTACTTCATAGAGCACTGTAGGTGCTGGAAAAGAGAAGAGCCTAAAACGTTTGTCTGGCAGGTTCTGTGGAGAAATTGTGGCTGGAAGAAATTGTAGCTGGAAGATATTGTCATTATGGACTGAGCCAGATCAAGAAAGATTGGTCTGTGTATAAAGGTTTTATTCAATATCAGTATGTTACTACAGTGACCCCCCGACCTACGATGGCCCCGACATATGATCAAATCGACATACGATGGCCTCTCAGAGGCCATCGTATGTCGATGTCAGCATCGACATACGATGCTTTTTTATGTTGGGGCCATCGCATTAAGTGATATCCGGCAGCGCAAAATGCTTAAGCTGCTGCCGGATAGCAGCTTAATGTTCCCCGTGTGGTGCGGTGAGTATTACTTACCCCTCCACGATGCTCTGGGTGCCCTCCGGGTCCAGTGCTGTTCCTCCGGTGTCTTCTCGGCCCTCTCTGGTGACGTCACTATGCTGTTGCGCACGCCGTCCCGTCATCCAATAGGAACGGCGTATGCAGCGGCGTAATGACGTCACTATGCAGGCCCAGTAAGGCCTTGCGGAAGACAGCAGAGGACCGGAGTAGACCAGGAGAGCCCAGCGGAGGCCCGGGGTCATCATCGGGAGCGGCGGGGACAACATCGGGAGCGGCGGGACGCGGTCCGGAGCGGCGGGGACAGGTGAGTACAGCTTCCCATACTTAACATTGCACGAATCCCTCAACATACGATGGATTCGACAAACGATGGCTCATTTGGAACAAATTACCATCGTATGTTGAGGGACCACTGTATATATAGTGGAAATGGTAGTGGTCATAGTGTGGAGCAATCATGCATAATGGTATTAGTCCTTGCATTAGTAATATGTTGTCCTGGTGTGGTGGTATTATTTTAAACCCTGAAGAAACTCCTGCGTGCGTCCCTGGTGCGATGCATATACTGTATGCACTGCCATTCTTAAATTCACAGGTGGGGTGGGGGTGAGGTTCAGGTCGTTGGACAGGGGCCTCATTATTGACTATTACAAAGTATACAGCACCTCTGCATATAAAGGACATTGGCAATTCTAGTAGAAAGTGCCTAAGGCATAGGAGGGTAATGTTGCTTCCACCAAGAGACTATCATGCATTTAGTATCCATCATTATTTGTAAAGAAAGCCTGGAAGCATATATACTAAGCGCTCTATAGGGTTTAGTCCAAAGATAAATAGTCGAGTCGAAATAAACCATCCCCCCCAGGACCTCCATCAGTAGGGCCTGGACTGCCCGCCATAACTGATATCCACAGTCCCAAAAAGTGTGAGGAAGGGAACCCAGGCAGTTGAGGAACCTCCAGCAAAGCAGAGAGACTTGAGGAAAAGTCTATGCAAGGTCACTGGACTATGATACAAATAAAAGAGTATATTATATTGTTTAGGTTTTTTTTATAAAAGGAAGAGGATGACTTGGCTGAAGAAGTACTCAAGAGGAGAGAACGAACCAAGTAGGTTTCCTATCTTGTTATGTATGAATGCTGAGAGGGGGAAGAACCAACTATAGAGATCAAGATATCAAATATAATCAGAAGGCCTTGCGTGCTCAGGAATTGTTTGCCTAGTAGTTTGAAGGGCCAGGGAAAGGGCCTGAACATTGAAGTAGAACAACATTGCCAAGGATGAAAGACAAAGCTTCTCCCAGAGGAGGAGAAAGGTAAAGTAAAAAAGGGAAAGGCAAAGCTGGTCCACGATATCAGCATAGTGAAAAATGTGGGCAGCCAGCATCAGAATAGTAACTTTTGATTTACAGCTATATCGTACCTGAAGATTATGGAGTAAAGGAATTAACAGATATTTGTGGGATTTCAGAGCCGCATCCAAGATAGACTTAGTAAACCTGGACAGGATTATGTTCTGGATGGTATATTTTTATAATTCATGAATTTATATTAGAATGGTAAATTTTTTGCCAAAATATACAATGTATAAAAAGTTTTGACTGTCAGTGTACACTTAAAAGAAAGGTCATGCGAAGAGCGTGAAGTATAGAGGACAATAAATTAACAGGCAAAGCTTGACTCTTGCCCACATTAATATTATATACAGTGACCCCCCGACCTACGATGGCCCCGACATACGATAATTTCAACATACGATGGCCTCTCAGAGGCCATCGCATGTTGAAGGCAGCATGTACACACGATGCTGCCTTCAGCCAAACGGCGAAACGACGTTGGGGTACTGGTGTTGTGTAGGTAGGTACACTGTCTATGTCTCCCAGCCTGTGCTCTGTGAGTGGGGAAGCCTCATGGTAATGCTGATATTCTGTGCTCCATTTGCACACCATTACTTGCTTTTCCCCTTTCTCCTGACCACTCGCTGGAGGCTACTTATTCAGTGACCTCCTTACTTAGGTTAGTTTTGTTTTTCGGTGCAATTTTTACATGACTGTCATGTGTAACTTATCATTTTTGTTATACTGGTGGCCCTACTCTCTAGTTAGGAATAACTATGTCATGTTTTGCATTTTTGCATTTATACTAACTAATGATATACTACCTGCCTTACCAACTCCTTTTTGTCTGGCTATACTGTCCTTTTTAACTGTTTTTATTAAATGATGTTCTCAATAAAGTTTATTACTTATGTATAAAATTGGTGTTCTAGTGTGTATATAGGATGTCTTTTCCATCTTGTCAAAGGGAGATGCGTGTCCTTCCCTTACCTGCACTGTGCTGACTCCTTCCCCTCCCTCACTATGCTGACTTACTGCTCTCGGGAGCCTGCCAGCCCTGCTCTGTATCCCTTTCCTCTTTGGTTACATGTTATACACTCGCCATATTGTCTTTGGTGGTACAGGCAATCTCCAATAATCATTGTGTTTGTACAGCATGTACACACACAATGATTATTAGAGATTGCCTGTACCACCAAAGAAAATATGGTGAGTGTATAACTTACATCTTCCATTATCATCCTTGTGTGTCAGACTTGTAGTTTTGCAAAAGTTTGAGGTACAGTGTTTAGATAACTCTTTTTACAACTGTGTGCCTACAGCTTTTGCAAAACTACAACTCCCAGCATGCCCAGACATCCTTTGACCGTCCAGGCATGCTTAAAGTTGTAGTTTTGCAACAGCTGGAGGCACATGTTTGGTAAAACTCTGTGTTACAGCATCTCGTGTCCATAATCCTTAGACATCCTCAGGCTGCTGTGGGACTCATCAGTGTCCCAGGAGGTATGGGGACCCCTAGCGGTAGGATTTTCAAAGTCAGTTTTCTTTAATAAAATGTGAAATTTTTTTAAAGAAGAATATTAGAAAAGCTATTGTTTTGCCAAGATGTACAACATATATCTGTCAGTGCCCATTTAATTTTGGATGTAATTTTTTTTTCTGTGTGTCACTATTATTATATGCACTTTATTTGTTAACATTTGTATATTTTAAATATTTTTATAAAAATCATTTCACAAAGAAAAGAAAATATGTAAAATAACAAATAAAAGCAGCAAAATTTGAGACAGAGAGATTAATTGCCAAAGAAAGTAAGGCTATGTGCATATTTCAGAATGTCCCCATGGAAAATCTACATGCTGACATTCTGCAGGCTGCGGGCGCCGGCCTGACATGGCATAGACAGCAATGCATTCCGTGCAGAGTCTGCAGAAACAAGCACAGCCCAGCAGAATCCATGTCACGATTCGGCTCACAGGTAGTGGATCCTCTGTGTCAACGAGGGATTGGCGTGGACCGTGCTAGTGGACCGGTTCTAAGAGGCTACTGGTGTTCACCAGAGCCCGCCGCAAAGCGGGATGGTCTTGCTGCGGCAGTAGCAACCAGGTCGTATCCACTAGCAACGGCTCAACCTCGCTGACTGCTGAGAAGGCGTGGGACAGAAGGACTAGGCAGAGGCAAGGTCAGACGTAGCAGAAGGTCGGGGCAGGCGGCAAGGTTCGTAGTCAAGATGGATAGCAGAAGTTCAGGTAACACAGGCTTTGGACACACTAAACGCTTTCACTGGCACAAGGCAACAAGATCCGGCAAGGGAGTGCAGGGGCAGTGAGTAGATATAGTCTGGGAGCAGGTGGGAGCCAATCATTGGTGCACTGGCCCTTTAAGTCTCAGAGAGCTGGCGCGCGCGCGCCCTAGAGAGCGGAGCCGCGCGCGCCAGCACATGACAGCAGGGGACCGGGACGGGTAAGTGACCTGGGATGCGATTCGCGAGCGGGCGCGTCCCGCTGTGCGAATCGCATCCCCGACGGCCATGACAGTGCAGCGCTCCCGGTCAGCGGGACTGACCGGGGCGCTGCGGGGAGAGAGATGCCGTGAGCGCTCCGGGGAGGAGCGGGGACCCGGAGCGCTAGGCGTAACAGTACCCCCCCCCCCTAGGTCTCCCCTTTTCTTTGTCCGGTAACTGCCTCCCCTGGGATGAGGACACCGGGAAAGAATGGAGGGTTCCTCAACGGCAGGCAGTACAGCAGGAGTGGGAATGGGGAGGGAGGGCAGAGGGCGAAGCCTGGCACGGGGCAGTGTGACACCAGGACGGGGGCCATGAGGAGGCACTGAGGTTTGCCTGACGGGACTGGGAGGGGGGGAGAGGCACTTCCTATGGCAGGCAGAGTCCCAGTTCTTGATCTCCCCGGTGGTCCAATCAAGGGTGGGAGAATGAAGCCGGAGCCATGGCAGATCGAGGAGGACCTCAGAGGTACAGTTGGGAAGGACGAATAACTCAATCCTTTCGTGGTGGGGTCCAATACACATCAGGAGGGGTTCTGTGCGGTAACGCACGGTGCAATCCAATCTGACTCCGTTGACCGCGGAAATGTAGAGCGGCTTGACGAGACGGGTCACCGGGATGCGGAATTTATTCACAAACGACTCCAAAATAAAATTCCCAGAGGCACCAGAGTCCAAGCAGGCCACGGCTGAGAGGGAGGAGTTGGCTGAAGGAGAAATCCGCACGGGCACCGTGAGACGTGGAGAAGCAGACTTAGAACCAAGAGACGCCACACCCACGTGAGCTGGGTGCGTGCGTGCGTTTCCCAGACGTGGAGGACGGATAGGGCAATCCACCAAGAAATGCTCGGTACTGGCACAGTACAGACAGAGATTTTCTTCCCTACGGCGATTCCTCTCTTCCTGGGTCAGGCGAGACCGATCCACTTGCATGGCCTCCTCGGCGGGAGGCCCAGGCGTAGACTGCAAAGGATGCTGTGGGAGAGGTGCCCAGAGATCTAAGTCTTTTTCCTTGCGGAGCTCCTGATGTCTCTCAGAAAAACGCATGTCAATGCGGGTGGCCAAATGGATAAGTTCTTGCAGGTTGGCAGGAATCTCTCGTGCGGCCAGCACATCCTTGATGCGACTGGATAGGCCTTTTTTAAAGGTCGCGCAGAGAGCCTCGTTATTCCATGATAACTCGGAAGCAAGAGTACGAAATTGGATGGCGTACTCGCCCACTGAAGAATTACCCTGGACCAGGTTCAGCAGGGCAGTCTCGGCAGAAGAAGCTCGGGCTGGCTCCTCGAAGACACTCCGGACTTCAGCGAAGAAGGACTGGACTGTGGCTGTGGCAGGATCATTGCGGTCCCAGAGCGGTGTGGCCCAAGACAAGGCCTTTCCTGAAAGAAGGCTTACTACGAACGCCACCTTAGACCGTTCTGTAGGAAACAAGTCCGACAACATCTCCATATGCAGGGAACACTGAGACAAAAATCCACGGCAGAGTTTAGAGTCCCCATCAAATTTGTCCGGCAGGGACAAGCGGAGGCTAGGAGCGGCCACTCGCTGTGGAGGAGGTGCAGGAGCTGGCGGAGGAGATGGTTGCTGCTGTAGCAGAGGCAAAAGTTGCTGTAACATGGCGGTCAACTGCGACAGCTGCTGTCCTTGTTGGGCAATCTGCTGCGATTGCTGAGCGACCACCGTGGGAAGGTCAGCGAGACTTGGCAGCGGCACCTCAGCGGGATCCATGGCCGGATCTACTGTCACGATTCGGCTCACAGGTAGTAGATCCTCTGTGTCAACGAGGGATTGGCGTGGACCGTGCTAGTGGACCGGTTCTAAGAGGCTACTGGTGTTCACCAGAGCCCGCCGCAAAGCGGGATGGTCTTGCTGCGGCAGTAGCAACCAGGTCGTATCCACTAGCAACGGCTCAACCTCGCTGACTGCTGAGAAGGCGTGGGACAGAAGGACTAGGCAGAGGCAAGGTCAGACGTAGCAGAAGGTCGGGGCAGGCGGCAAGGTTCGTAGTCAAGATGGATAGCAGAAGTTCAGGTAACACAGGCTTTGGACACACTAAACGCTTTCACTGGCACAAGGCAACAAGATCCGGCAAGGGAGTGCAGGGGCAGTGAGTAGATATAGTCTGGGAGCAGGTGGGAGCCAATTAAGCTAATTGGGCCAGGCACCAATCATTGGTGCATTGGCCCTTTAAGTCTCAGAGAGCTGGCGCGCGCGCGCCCTAGAGAGCGGAGCCGCGCGCGCCAGCACATGACAGCAGGGGACCGGGACGGGTAAGTGACCTGGGATGCGATTCGCGAGCGGGCGCGTCCCGCTGTGCGAATCGCATCCCCGACGGCCATGACAGTGCAGCGCTCCCGGTCAGCGGGACTGACCGGGGCGCTGCGGGGAGAGAGACGCCGTGAGCGCTCCGGGGAGGAGCGGGGACCCGAAGCGCTAGGCGTAACAATCCAATTGAATTCAATGGGACTCAATGGTACCCAGAAAGATCAGAATTAGGGTTATTTAGTTTAGAAAAAAAGACAGCTAGGTAGGGGTGGCCAAATAAGTATATATAAATATATCAGGGTTATATTAGAGATCTGTCCCGTGACCTATTTATACCTAGAACTGTATCTGTAACAAGGGGGCATTCTTTATAGAAAAAAGAAAGTTTCTACACCAGCACAGAAGTGAATTCTTTACTGTAAGAACGGTGAGACTATGGAACTCTCTGCCAGAGGAAGTCGTCATGGTGAACTCAATAAAAGATCAAAATCCGGAGAGTAATAATATTACAGGTTATAGTGACTAGATCCTCGAGATGGGACATTAATCCAGGGTTTTATTCTGATTGCCAGACATGGAGTCAGTTAGGAATTTTTACTGCTAAAATAAGGAAAATTTGGGGAGATTTATCAAAAAATGTGGAAAGGGAAAAGTTGACCAGTTGCCCATAACAACCAGATCACTTTTTTCATTTTTAAAAAGGCCTCTAAAAAATGAAAGAAATATGATTGGTTGATATGTGCACAGGCCCATCGCTACAGGACAGGCAAACCAAGCAATTGCTTGGGGCCCCGAGCTGGCCCTGGGCCCCAAGCAAAGCTGGTGACCCTATCATGGTTCGGCAGCTCATCCTGTCGGCCAGCCAGGCCAGCAGTGCGAGAGTCTGGAGCGGGAGGCAGAGACTAAAGCAGCTCGGCCTCCGGCTCCTATTTTAGTTGCCAGGAACTCAGGATGTCCCCGCCCCCAGTTAAGTGCCATACAGCTACAGTCTATTTTGCTTCAAACGGCCCTGTATGCGCAACTGTTCCAATTTTCCTCTGCAAAGTCTCTGATAAATCTCCCCCATTGGTTTCCACCTCATAGGATTTTTGAATTCCTCTGGATCAACACTATAGGCTCTTAGGCTGAACTAGATGGACATTTGTCTTTTTACAGCCTTACAAACTACAGAGAGATAGAGACAGCACTTGTTTATGCATTCTTTCATGTAACCCTGAGGTAGTTGCATAATTAGGCAGTAATACATGTGGGTTTTTAATGTATATGACAAGCAACTTAAACCGCAGTAATTCTATCCATATTTAATTCATTTACTGTAGCACTTAACTGTCATTTCTTGTTTTTGGTCTTTTAATTTGTCAAAATGTTATGTCTTTCTATTTGCATACTAATTTTTATCATTTTTCTTTATGCATGCACTGTACTCTTATTTCACGCTTAGGGGTTTCAAAGGCATTCTCATACGTGGAAGTGACCTGAGATGTCTGTTTTGTTTGTTGTGCAGAGGTTTGCCTGTTAGACACTTTTGTAATTTGGCTTTTGCTCTTTTTCTATTTTAAAGGGGTATTCCAGGCCAAAACTTTTTTTTATATATCAACTGGCTCTGGAAAGTTAAACAGATTTGTAAATTACTTCTATTAAAAAATCTTTATCCTTCCAATAGTTATTAGCTCCTGAGTTGTTGTTTTCTGTCTAACTGCTCTCTGATGACTCACGTCCCGGGAGCTGTGCAGTTCCTATGGGGATATTTTCCCATCATGCACAGCTCCCGGGACGTGACATCATCATTGAGCAGTTAGACAGAAAACTTCAGAAGCTAATAACTATTGGAAGGATTAAGATTTTTTAATAGAAATAATTTACAAATCTGTTTAACTTTCCGGAGCCAGTTGATATATATATATATATATATATATATATATATATAAAAAAAAAAAACAGGTTTTGCCTGGAATACCCCTTTAAATGCTTTGAATATTTTTATTTTATTTTATTTAAATTAAAATCTCTTTTAACCATTCAATTCTTCTAACTACAGTATATTGAGAACTGTCTGTGCTAATGATGAGATAAGATGACGTTCATCAATAAAGCTTTCTTGTTTAATTTTAACAACATTTAAAGGATTCTTACGCTTTATGTCTTTTCCACCAAATGTAGAGGAGTCCCAGAAGAAGTAACTTGAATGAGATGAGGAAGCTTCCAGTAACAACCAGCATTACAGGAATTTGTGTTTCACTTGGTGACCTTTTTAACAACAGAACACATAATTAAGTCAACTGTCTGATATAATATGGAAATAATAAACTTTGTTAAAGCACAGCCATTTTACCCAGATATGCTGTACTGTGCCGAAACATTTCCATCCATATGGTTTTCATGCACTTGTATTTGGATCCATTGTAGAGTGCTAACATCTCCAAATGTAACCGTTCTACACTGGTAAACACCAGCATCGGATTTTTGTAGATTTGTCATATTGATTGTGATAAAACCCTCATGATGATTGTCAGAAATATCAGTGTTCCCATTTATTCTTTTGGTGAACTTCATCCAGTAGGGTTGAACACTAACAACAAGCTGACAAAAACCGACATCATCTTCCTTACACCATACCTTCTTCTTCCAACGATCTACGCGTTGCTGATATGGACAAACAATATTAAGTGTTTCTCCTAGCTGTCCTGAATACACCATGATATCTTTTGCCATACACCAGCCTGACATACCTAATAAAGACAGAAACTTTTTTAGTCCAGCTCGTTGGAAATTGTCTGACATGAAAGATTTAGAGAGGGTTTTAAGGGTTTGTTTTAACAGATAAAATTAAAACAAAAGTTCACGTGCAGGGCATCATTTAACCTAAAGTATATAGCATTTAACTTGCACCGCTTTATATCAGGTATATCTAGCAATTAATGATTTATAATTTGACAATATTTGAACTTGATCAATGTTTCTTTTTTCAGTCAGTATAACTATAAAAATCATTGACAACTGCCGAATTAAAGGTAAAGTTAACTAGTGTATTATTACTTTTTACAAAATCTATTTATAGCCAGCCAGTAAAATATCAGTTTATAAATCATACATTGAAAAAGATGATGATCAACCTTGGCAATTGAAACCACTTGAATAGCTACTTGTGAAATGTCTGTCCCTATGTAAAAAAAAATGTAAAGGATAAAGACTGAATACATAAAATAAGCAGTGGCTGAAAATCTTTATACAACACAGACATTTTACAACGTAAAATTAGCTGCAATTATTCACGTTACTAATAAAAAAAAAATTATTCATCTAGTAATTTTAAAGGTGGAATCTTACCCATTAAAATCATAGTGAAGATGAGTGAGAAGTATTTGTCCATTCTTGAAAGATGTAGTGATACAAATCCAGAAGTTCCTCTTTCTTGAACCTTTTCACATAGACAATGAAGTTGCAAAAACAAATGACACAGCCTTTGTACCGGTGATTGTGTAATCTATCCAGCTGCTGGTATTTTTAATTAAATGCTTATATATAGATCATGTGATGTGTGCTAACATTATCCCAATACACAATAGGAATACAATGCATTTTGAAGGTTTTTTAGATCCTTTCAATTTTTTTTTTTTTTTACATTTTGTTACAGTATATTGCTGCTAAAATAAAAAAAATCAAGCTTTCCCCTTAACATTCTGCACTTAGTATCCCATAATAAGAAGGCAAAAACAGAATTTTCCAAATTTTTCCGAATTTATTAAAAAATGAAAAACTAAAATATTGCATTGACATAAGTATTCACAGCCTTTGATCAGTTCTTTAAAGGGGTGCTCCACTGGAAAACAATTTTTTTAAATCAACTGGTGCCAGAAAGTTAAACAGATTTGTAAATTACTTCTATTAAAAATTCTTAATCATTCCAGTACTTATCAGCTGCTGTTATGATACACAGGAAGTACTTTTCTTTTTGAATTTCCTTTCTGCCTGACCACAATGCTCTCTGCTGACACCTCTGTTCATTTTAACTTTCTGGCACCAGTAGATTTAAAAAAAAAATATATTTTCCAATGGAGTACCCCTTTAAAGTTAAAACATCTTTTGCAGTCATTGCAGTCTCTTTGGGGTATGATGCCTACTATCCTGTCTCCGAGCTCCACAGGCAGTTCTTTCCACCCGATGGCTTGGTTTATGCTCTGATATGAATTGTAAGACTGTATATAGATTGGGTATTTCTTTCCAAATCATGTATAATCAACTAAACTTACTACAGGTGATTCCAATCAAGGTGTAAAAAACATATTAAAGATGACCAAGAGAAATGTGGTCATTTATCAAAGGGGTTGTGCGCTGCCCTGCCTTTCGGAGCTCCGCACGCAGCGTCCGGAAATTCATTACTCCGAACGCTGTGTGCGGGCTTCCGTGTTTGCGGCCGCCGGGCACGATGTCACGCCCGGCCCCCTCGTGATGTCACGTCCGCCCCCTCTACCAAAGTCTATGGGAAGGGGGCGTGACAGCGGTCGCGCCCCCTTCCCATAGAGTTTCGTTGAGGGGGCGGGCGTGACGTCACAAGGGGGCCGGGCGTGACGTCACGCCCGGCAGCCACGAACACGGGAGCTCGCACACAGCGTTCGGAGTAATGAACTTCCGGACGCTGCGTGCGGAGCTCCGAAAGGAAGGGCAGCGCACAACCCCTTTAAGGCTAAATGTATCTACTCCCCCTTTAGATCTTAATGACAGATCTTAATGGTAGGGGGCTGGGTATGGCAGATTTATCATAACTTACACCAGCAATTGGCATTTGCTATGCCTGATGTCTACTCTAGCTCAGTTCTAGTGTAGATCTATGTGTGTGGTTACCCGGTACAGAACATACTACACTGCCTGTCCTCTTTGGTATATGTTACCTCAGGTGCCTGTTTCAGCCCACAGGGAACTTGCCATTTTATTTTGTCTTTATTATTCTATGTTTTATACTAATTTATACTGTTTATTCTGAGTAAAGTATACTGTGCCTTTAAGAGAAAGGTTGCAGAGGAGTCATGTGATCACTGTGGCCAATTAGAGTCAAGCTCTAATCCCCCTGGTCTAGCTAGATGGGGAGGAGTCCAGTCAGAACAATGTGAGCATCCCAGCAGCATACCTGCCCCATACCTCTCAGACTAGAATTCCACAGAGATTTTTGCTTAAAATTTTTTTGGTCTTAAAAACGCCAGAAAAAACGCCAGAAAAACTGCCACAGTTTTTCCCTGCGTTCTGGCGTTTTTACCTTTATGTGGAATTTGCCTTTTTTGGCCCCTTTTTTGTACAAAATTAGTTGGGTACCAAAAAAATAAAAAAATAAAAAGGATGCAGTAGGGATGTAAAAAATTTATTTAACTAAATGTTTATTTTTTATAACAAAATGTGAATACATTTTTTTTTATAAAGTGTGTGTGATGAACTTTTTTTCTTTTTTTAAAAACATTTTTTATGTAGTACTACTACTCCCAGCATGGAACACACTGTTCCATGATGGGAGTAGTAGTACCTGTACTAATAGACATATCGCCCCGGGTATCAGTCCTGACACCCGATGCGATCGTCCATAATATAGCAGAGATGCGGCTGTATGCAGCGCTCACATCTCTGCACTATACTCCGGCCAGTGATGTGTATAGAACATCACTCATTCATATTTTCCGCCCAGAGCTGTGATTGGCCGGATGGTTGCAGCTAATCACAGCTCTGAGGAAAATATGAATGAGTGAGTGGCCGGAGTATAGTGCAGAGCAGAGATGCGAGCAATATATACAGCTGCTCCATCTCTGCATAGACAGCACGATCGCAGTGGATGTTAGTAGTGATACCCGCTGTGATCTGTTCTTAACTGCAGGTACTAATACTCCCAAAATGGAGCACACTCTGCCCCATGCTGGGAGCTGTAGTACCTGCATTAATAGACAGATCGCACCTAACTTCTGACACCTGTTACGATCGGTCAATTAATGCAGGTACTACAGCTCCCAGCATGGAGCAGGGTGTGCTCCATGTTGAGAGTAGTAGTACTTGTAGTTAAGAACACATCACAGCGGGTATCACTACTGACACCCGCTGTGATCCTCCGGTATAATGTATAGATGAGGCCGCTCTCCTATGGTCCCCTGCCCTGCCGTATATATACACCTAGTCATATTTCCCACAGAAAGTTGTGATTAGCTGGAACCATCTGGTCAATCACAGCTCTCTGCGGGAAATATGAATAGGTGTATATATACGTCAGTGCAGAGGACCATAGAAGAGTGGCCGGCCGCATCTATAAATTATACAGAAGGATCGCAACAGGCGATCTGTCTATTAGCATAGGTACTACTACTCCCATCATGGAGCAGTGTGTTCCATGCTGGGAGTAGTAGTACTACCTGAAAAACACACACACACACACTACATTTTTATTATTGTCGGCTAAATTTTTAGTGCTTTACCCACCCAGATAAATTTATCCCTGTTTAAAAATTAATAAAAATTTCGAAAATAAAAATAAAAAATTCCGTTAGATAAAAAAATTTCCATCACTACTGTATCTTTTTTATTATTATCTTTTTAATGGTACCCTACGAAATTTTAATAAAAAGGTATCTCCATCACTTTTTTGGATCGCTAAAGTCCAAAAAAGAATAAAAACCGCCTGCAAAAACGCAAAAGTTAAAACCAACATGGCGTTTTTCTTGCCATTTTTGCTCTCCCATAGACTTCTATGGGAGGAAAACGCCACGATTTCAGGGAAAAAAACGCCAAACTAGGTTTTTGTCGAGCGTTTTGAAAATCCAGCCCCTGAGACGAAATTGCTGAAAAATGGCAAAAGGATAAAAAAAAAACGCCAAACTGAAAAACGCCAAGTGAATCGGGCATTTTGCAGTTCACTATTGACTTACAGCTAACATCTGGACGCAGCGTGCGGGAAAATTGGCGTTTTTTTACGGTGTTTTTGCAACAAAAAAATTCAGTGGAATTCCAGCCTCATGGTTGTTCAAAGTCTGGTATGGACAGGTGCAAAGTCTGGTAGGTGAGGAGGAGAGGAAGTCAGGTCATGGGCAAGGAGAAGAAAGTGGAAGCATCCAAATCAGAGAAGTCTGTGGAGAAGTCAAATGCTGAGCAACTACACTATACCGTTAGTGTCCTGCTGTTCGGGTAAAGTCAGTCAAAGTCCAAGTTGTGGGGGGTAAAATTGTCCCTGGACTCGCTCCAGATCTCAGGGAATGCCTCCCAAGCCCAATGCCAGCCGTAACCGGAGCGGTGCTGCGGCAGAAGAGCAGAAAGAATCCCCCACAATCCTGTCCAACATGGCACCCGTGCTTCTCAGTCAGCAGGGAGTGCACCTGCTTCTCTCCCTCCCATCCCGGCGGACCTGCTGGCAGAAGAGGAGGATGATGAACCCTCACTGAGGGACGTGTCTGCACAACTGCTGTCCGCAATTAACTCCTGCCAGACTACCCTGACAGTTAAAATTGAGGAGCTGAAGATCGATGTGGGGCTCCTGAGGCAGGATATGCAGGCCCTAAAGGATAGGGTCACCCATGCAGAGGGGGAGGATTTCTGTTGTAGAAGACATGCTGTCTCCTGTTCCTGCCGGCTCCTGTTCCTGCCTCCCTCACTTATTTGGAGTCTCAGTTTGAACTTTGCAAACAGAAGGCAGACGACCTTGAAAATAGACTGAGATGGAATAATATCCAAATCACTGGCCTCCCAGAGTGGTCAGAAGATTTGGTGCCCGGGACATTTGTGGAGCAATGGCTTAAAGGGGTACTCCACCCCTAGACATCTTATCCCCTATCCAAAGGATAGGGGATAAGATGTCCGATCGCCGGAGTCCTGCTGCTGAGGACCCCTGGGATCGCCGCTGCAGCACCACGCTATCATTACTGCACAGAGCGAGTTCGCTCTGCGCGTAATGACGGGCAATACAGGGTCCGGAGCATCGTTACGTCACAGCTCCACCCCTCGTGATGTCACGGCCCACCCCCCTCAATACAAGTCTGTGGGAGGGGGCGTGGCGGTCGTCATGCCCCCTGCCATAGTCTTGCATTAAGGGGGCGGACCGTGATGTCACAAGGGGCGGAGCCATGACGTCACTCTACTCTGTCCTCTGTATCGCCCATCATTATGCACAGAGCGAACTCGCTCTGTGCAGTAATGATAGCGCGGTGCTGCAGCGGCGATCCCAGGGGTCCTCAGCAGCGGGAGCCCGGTGATCTGACATCTTATTCCCTATCCTTTGGATAGGGGATAAGGTGTCTAGGGGCGGAGTACCCTTTAAAGAGATCTATCCTGGTGCTGCTTACTCCATGGCTTTCACAATGGAATGGGTCCACAAAGTCCCTGCGAAGCCACCTCCACCTGGGGCATCTCCAAGACCACTGCTGGCCTGTATCCTGAATTGCAATGACCGCGACCTGATTCTTCGCTTAGCACGTAGGGTCCCAGAAATAACCTAAAATAATGCTGAGGTCTCCATTTTCCTGGATTTCTCTGCTGATTTGCAGTCGGAGAGCCACCTTCGTGTAAGTTAAGCGAAAGCTGTGAGACCTCCCCCCCCCCCCCCCACTGGTGCCTCCATCATCCCGTTTGGTTTTCTATTTAGTGCTGATGGATGATGGGTGCCATGCTGTGCCTCTATGGGACTTGCTGTCCACTTGGCTGTCCAACTCTTTATGGCGATCCTGGTGTGCTGTCACTCTAAGGAACCTGCCTGGGTTCCTTTTGTATGGCCTAGAGCCGAATAGGTGCCTTTTTGACTCACTGTACCATACCATCAACGGTTCTGTTCTGTTTTTTCTGTTTGTTTTTCGCCTCTGCCATCTACTGGGCTGTAGGTCCAATCCAATGTTATGGATGCTCTGCGGTCAGTGCCCCTTGATGCCTTTCATCCCTTAATGTTCTGTTATTGCTGCTCAGTCCCCTTTATGTACCTGTCCCACTATTATCATGATGGCTAATGTGAAATATATATCATGGAATGTTCGGGGGATGGGTTCTGTCAAAAAGAGGGCGTTAATCCTCTCATATATTTTACCCCCATATTGTATGTCTCAAAGAAACACATATGGTACCTGATAAGCTGGCGGTGTTAAGGAAACCATGGGTACAGTGGGCCAGTCATTCCTGTCATTCCACCTACTCTAGGTGTTTCCCTATTAGTCCATACATAGTTACAGGTAGACCCCCCTAGGTCGATATATCTTTGTACATACCTTTATTAACAATGTCCCTTTCGTTCTCCTTGGTCTCTATGACCCACCACCCCCAGCTACCCTCGAGGTGATTCATATGGCAATTACTTTTGCAGTGGGATTTCCACATGCAGGAGTCACCTTCGGGGATTTTAATTTAGTACCAGATATTTCCCTGGACCGTTTTCATTTGGTACCCCCTCTGTCTCTCAGGTTTCCCCCACTCCTCTGGCATTCTTACTCACTGAGGTTGGCTGGTTAGATATCTTTGGAGTAAACACCACAGTTTTGCTAGTTACTCCATTTATTCTATTAGTAGTAATGCCTTATCATGTATTTATCTTTCATGCTATAATTCTCAGTTTTTTCTCTTGTGACTGAGGTGACTTACAGGACTCGGCCATCTCCGACCACTCTCCTTTATT
This sequence comes from Hyla sarda, assembly GCF_029499605.1. NCBI lineage: Eukaryota > Metazoa > Chordata > Amphibia > Anura > Hylidae > Hyla > Hyla sarda. The sequence goes on along the minus strand of NC_079190.1, from coordinate 322,368,788 downwards.
GGTTGAGATTTCGCTGTCCCCGGATCCATGTGTTCGGAGTTGGAAGGTGCATCAGTTTTGGCTGCAATTGATCAGTTCCAACAATCGGATCCCTGACCAACTTCAAACATTCCTCCTAATGCATCTGCCTACTGATAATGCTATGTTACTGTGGGATATCTAGAAAGCATATCTGTGGGGCTGTTTAAAATCCTCCATTTGATATGTAGGAGTCCTTCATTAAAGAACTAAAGCTTTCCCACTCCTGCAGTAAGTTGGAGGCTGCTTATGTGTTGGACCTTACTGAGATCAATAAACATGCCCGGCTAACCAAGGGTAGGCAGTATATGCTTCACCTCAATGAGAAAATGAACAAGCTGTTTTTCCTCTAAACCGTTCTATTTTGAGCACGGAAATCAATCCAGTAAGTTGTTGGCCCACCTAGTGAGGCAAAACCAAGCCCCCCCCCCCCCCCCCCCGCCCCCATTCTAAAAATTGCCTTGGACACTGGGCACATATTGGTAGAGAATCACCTAATTGCCTAGCATTTTGCCAAGTTCTATAATGCCCTATAGGCATCCCAAGCTACCTACTCTGAGAAAGATCTGGCCCTGTATTTGGAGGACATTCAGTTGGCTGTGCTGCCCTCTGACTCTATTTCGCTAATTGACTCTCCTATCTCAGCAGAGGAAATTTCCGAAGCCCTCGCAGATATGAAAAACGTCCAGTGGTGAAAAACTTATCCCCTATCCTAAGGATAGGGGATAAGTTTGAGATCGCGGGTGGTCCGACCACTGGGGCCCCCTGCGATCTCTCTGTACGGGGGCCAGGCTCTCCGGCCAGATAGCGGGTGTCGACCACCGCACGAAGCAGTGGCCGACACGCCCCCTCAATACATCTCTATGGCAGAGCCGGAGATTGCCGAAGGCAGCGCTCCGGCTCTGCCATAGAGTTGTATTGAGGGGGAGTGTTGGCCGCCGCTTCGTGCGGAGGTCAACACGCCCCCTTCCCGCGGCCTGTCGGGGCTCCGTACAGGAGATCGCGGGGGGCCCCAGCGGTCGGACCCCCGCGATCTGAAACTTATCCGCTATCCTTAGGATAGGGGATAAGTTGTTCACCACTGGATATCTGCTTTAATGTGTGCTATTCTGATTTCTTACAGGCCCCACTGAAAGCTATGATGCAGCCTTCATATCTGGTTCCCTCCCTGTCACTATGCCAATATATATAAATCCTACAATAACTCCGCTGTTGCGGTAATGCTACCCATGAGAATATAGTCCTACAGAAAAATTGGTAGACTCAAAAAATGCTAAAATATGAATACTTTATTAATGTTACACAAAGCAAAACACACACATTAAAAATACATATACAGTAATAGCACAGAAACATGACAAAAGAAGAAAGTGCCAACAGGAAATGACCGGATCCACTGGTTGGAGAAAACACATTTTTCTCTACTGGGCTATAAGGTGCATAGAATAATCACAGGTATTTTCCTAGGAGATAGCAGCAGGAGGGACTAACAGCAGGGATAAATAATTGCAGCAATAAACATGGCTATATTAGTCAAAAGGTGCTTCAGTGCAAAATGATTCATGAGGTAGAGAAATATCAATACAGTACTAAGATTATATTGCACTGGAGGTCTATAGCCCCACAATTTGTATATGCTAGTACACTCTAATCACTATTATATAGTTCTAAGGCTAGGTTGAGACTACGGAATCTCCGGAAATTTCCGCCCGGAGATTCCGAGTGCGGCCAGCGCTGACTGAATCAGTCGGCGCTAGGACCGCGCGGACACTGCAGTCTCCAATAGACTGCAATGTGTTCAGCGCGGATTCCCGCCTGAAGAAAGAGCAACCCCTTTCTTCAGGTGAAAATTTCCAAGCGGATTTTCCGTTCACAAATTCCGCTTCAAAAATTCCGAAGTGTGAATTTGTGAACGGAAACCCATTCAGTACACTATAAATTTTAGCAAGCAGAATTTCCGCCTGCAATTTCAAAGAGGAATTGCAGGCAAAAATTCCGTAGTCTGAACCTAGCCTAATAGTTAGCACAATCCATTGCACTTCCCATCAGCCTAGGTCAATAAAGTGCCCATGCAGTGGATAACATGAATCTCCCCCAGAAACAAAAGCACTACTGGTGTGGGCATATGGAAAGTTCCTCCACCCCCCAAGGACAATCACGCTAAGTGTAGAAGAAAGTCCCTCCAGTCTCCAGTCATTACCTGTCGGTCACACAGAAAATGTCACCCTAACGCACGTTTCGCGTTTGCTTGTTCACAGGGTCACAGTGCTAGAGTGGGTTCCATCTACCTGTTTTATAGGGGTCCGTCTTCTCACCTGATGCTGGTCCCCTGTGGACGCCTCGCGCGTCCGCGCCCCCACTTCCGGCTCCTGGCGCGGCATAATTTTTTCACAATCACAATTATGGTCATTGTATATCCCCGCTGTACCGAAGCCAGGAGAAAAAGAGAAAGAAAAAAAAAAAAGTATATATAAAATTTTTTTTATATAATTATCATACCTTATCCTCTCCCTCCTTCCCCTCATACTGTACTACTCTTCCAGCAATCCTGACCAGATTTGAGAAAATAGATCACTACTTCCTCTCTTATTGTATATTGCCTTATCCCATAATATAACTCTTTCCATTTTAGTTTTATACTCTGCAAGAGTCGGCGGCCTAGCCTCTTTCCATTTTTTTGCAATCAGCAGCCTAGCGTTGAAAAGTAGCCGACTTACCGCTATTTGAGTGTTTTGATCAAGACCAATGTCTTCAACATACCCAAGGACACAAGTCCGAAGATCGGCTGGTACCCTGATCTTAATTTTTTCCTCTATAAATTCAAGAATTATACGCCAGTATGTCAGTATCATTGGGCAGCCCCATAACATGTGTTCAATATCCGCATCCCAGTGGTGACAGCTTGGGCAGCTGGAGTCTAATCCAGAGCCATATTTAGCTATTAAAGAGGGGGACTGATATGCTCTATATAGAATATATAGTTGAGATAAGCGGGGGCCTTCTCCTACTGATTGTTGAACTACTGATCTTAATACAGATCTCCACTCTACCTGGTCTAGACCTGATGCTGATTGCCACTTTATAAACGCTGGTACGCTATATGTCTCCACTATATGTGACATAAGCCGCTGATATATTTTAGATATTGCCCCTTTTGACTCATTTTTAGCCACTATTATGTCCAGAATGGAATCCTTCTTAATAACCAGGGGAGTTTGTTTATTTTGAGCATGAAGTGCATGCCGTAGTTGGAGGTATTGATAATGAAGCTTTGGAGATAGGTGAAAATCTCTTATACATTGTTGAAACGATTTAATAATTCCTTTCTCATACAAATCTATTAGCCAGCTTACTCCCTCTTGCCTCCACCTATCGAACCCCATTAGTTTATTCAACTCCTTAAATTGATTATTTCCCCATAATGGGGTATATTGATGTAAGCCTGTTATCCCACAGATGCGTTTAACAATACTCCAGATCTTATCCATTAAAAAAAAAGTAGGATATAGATCTTAAATTTTTTTTTTCAAACCCGTTCTCCAAGGTCATTAAGAAATTTGGGCCAGGAACAATACTAGCTATTATCCCAGCCGAGCCTCCACAAGGATCTACTCTATCAAAATGATCGAAATGTTTACATTGTGCAGCCAAGAAAAAGGCCCATAAATTCGATAAAGCCAAGCCTCCCTAATTTTTTACCCGTTGTAAGTTTGATAATTTCAGTTTAGGTTTCCTGCCCCTCCAAACCAACTCCCTCAATTGAGAGTCCATTCGCTTAAACAACGTCATTGGTATCCAAACAGGGGAATTTTGTACTACGTATAGAATTTGCGGCGTGACTATCATTTTTATCAGGTTTATTCTACCGACAGAACTTAATGGGAGTTTCCCCCACACTTTGCATTTAGATTTAAGATTATTTAATACTGGGATTACATTCAGGGGAACGTAATCCTTTACGTTAGTTGTTACTTCTATATCCAGATATTTTATTTGATTCACGCATTGTATATAACTATATCCTTCAACGTGGACCTGCGTAGCTAATTGGTCTATTAATAATAAAAAAGATTTCTCCCAGTTTATCCCTACCCCTGCCAGTTCTCCATAGCGAATTAGAATCTCCATAGTGTTCCTCAGTGACTCCTCTGTATCATTTAGAAAAAGTAATGCATCATCCGCATATAACGCGATTTTACTTGTATAATTCCCATATTGGAATCCTGATATTCCAGGGGAGGAGTGAATATGCTCCCCCAGGGGTTCCATCGCGATGGCGAATAATAGCGGGGATAGGGGACATCCCTGTCTTGTACCGCGGAAGAGCGAGAAATTATCTGATATTTGCCCATTTACTTTTACACGGGCCATGGGATTCTTATATAACAATTGTATCCAGAATACAAATTTTGGGCCGAAGCCCATTTCCTCCAGAGTCGCCCAGAGAAAGGGCCATTTCACCGAATCGAAAGCTTTTTGAGCATCTAAGGAGAAAATGGCCCTATCTCTGGGGGAGTCCGGAGGAATCTGTAAACTCAGAAACAGGCGCCTGATATTAGTTGTGGTAGATCTGGCTGGGATAAACCCAGTTTGGTCGGGATGTATCAAATTTGAAATTACCTTATTTAGACGTCCTGCTAAGATCTTCACAAGTAATTTAATGTCATTAGTAATAAGAGAAATGGGGCGGTACGACTCGGGTTGCTGGGGATCTTTAGCCTTTTTCAAAATTAATGTTATTATTGCCTCCCTCATAGAATTAGGTAGATTCTGCTCAATCAAGGCTGTATTAAAAAGATCCAACAGCATTGGTAGCAGAATCTCTGAATATTTTTTATAGATCTCTAGTGGGAGGCCATCCACTCTGGGTGCTTTATTGTTGGGGGATGTTTTAATCGCCAGTTCTAATTCCTCGATAGTCAATGGGGAATCTAAATATTCCCTATCACTATCAGATAATTTCGTTAAAGATATTTCTCCCAGAAAGTTTTTAATATCGATATACCTCGTTTTAGTTTTAGATGAATTAAGAGATGTATAAAAGTGCAGCATTATCTCCCTAATACCCGCATCATCCTCTATAATCTCTCCCCTCTGATTTTTAAGTGATAAAATATTAGAAGATGTGTTTTGTGCCTTAATAACTTTAGCCAACATATGCCCCGCCGATTCACCCTCCGCATAGAATTCCTGTTTATTTTCGAGAAGTCTATTATTAGCTTCCTGCATAAGGTACTGCCTCAGGGATCTTTGAGCTATGTTTAAAATTAGGCCCTTTTCTACAGAGGGTTCCTCTACAAATTCTACTTCCGCAAGCCGTACTGTATCCCGTAAACTATCCAATTGAGCTATTCTATTTCGCTTTTCCCATGCCACTCGCTTAAGCAAAATACCTCTCAAAAACACCTTCATACTTTCCCATACTACTTGTTTAGATGAAGTGTTATCATTAAGCAAAAAAAATTCCTTAATCTGATCAAAAATGGAATTTTCAGTATCCAGTATAAAAAACCAAGAAGAGGTAAACTTCCAAAAATTCAACCCCTTATTGATTCTTTCGAAAGCAAAGAGGGCACAGAGTGGTGAGTGGTACGATATGGACCGTGCATCATAATAAATCTTTGATAAATAGGTATATATAGAATGATTACCTATCGCTAGGTCAATTCTTGAGAGAGACAAATATGATGCAAGAAAAATGCGGCATCACTTAGTTTTATGATGGATATCCAGGAATGGGGCAAAGGCTCCAGAAATAGTGTTACATATTTCTGGAGCCTATTGGGAGGAATAGGATGTGGGAGAGACCCAGGTTGTACCATGCGGAATGTGTTTTTTCCGGTGTTTTATCTTGGTTGTATCATTGTTTATACTTATGTATTTGTTATTTCTTTATTTTTTATACCGTTGCGCCCCTCCTTGTTCCCCCCCCCCCCGTTTCCTCCATGGGAGGCGATGGTGTGGCACTCAAATTGTCACACTGCGTTAGGGTGTAGTTACCACACCTCATCTCACATTAAGTGGGTTTGCAGATGTGTACCTGCCATGTGGCTTCATACACACGGTGGGTGCACATTCATAATCCATTTGGCACATAGTTTGTGCACTAGGACATATTCCTATTTTGGTATCTAGATGTGTCCAATTATATATATTTTCTTTCCTCTCTACTTAATATGCTCCCATAGAAGTGTATGGAATTCACACACAACACATTCACTTTGCTACACTTATTACTATATTATTTATTATTCATTTACTTATATCTGGGTATGATGACATTATAGTGCACTCACTTATAGCTGCACTCTTAATTTTGTGCTCTCATCCCTTCTAATTCACACTACACATCATCACTGACATTTACACATCACAACACTTATACTCAACCAACATTTTATTTAGCTTGTTAACTACACACTTCACTATCATTAATATATTACACATGCACTCTCACTATTGCTTTGATATATTTTTTATTATTATTTATATGTTATATGGCATCATGTGGTCCGGCTCACTTTGTCATACACTTTAATATTGGAATGTCTTCCGTGTGCCCCTTATTGTAATAGCTGCCCACATTGATTAACTAGCTATTCTATATTATACAGCGCTGCGTTATACTTACATCCACTTTGCGGTTATTCTTCTAGATAGTGAAACCTCTTCCTTGGTGCTGTGAACCAGAGGCTGAGTGCGTTCTGCGCCTTCGGCTCCATGGCAACGCGTCTGGATGGGCGGCCTCGCTGCGTACTCCCGGAGCGCAACGTGGTGCGCGGTGACGATGTCCCAGTGACGCCGCGCGGGGGGCCGGAAGTGGGGGCGCGGACGTGCGAGGCGTCCACAGGTGACCAGCATCAGGTGAGAAGACGGACCCCTATAAAACAGGTAGATGGAATCCACTCTAGCACTGTGACCCTGTGAACAAGCGAATGCGAAACGTGCGTTAGGGTGACATTTTCTGTGTGGCCGACAGGTAATGACTGGAGAATGGAGGGACTTTCTTCTACACTTAGAGTGATTGTCCTTGGGGGGTGGGGGAACTTTCCGTGTGCCCACACCAGTAGTGCTTTTGTTTCTGGGGGAGATTCATGTTATCCACTGCATGGGCACTTTATTGACCTAGGCTGATGGGTAGTGGAATGGATTGTGCTAACTATTAGGACTATATAATAGTGATTAGAGTGTACTAGCATTTACAAATTGTGGGGCTATAGACCTCCAGTGCAATATAATCTTAGTACTGTACTGATATTTCTCTACCTCATGAATCATTTTACACTGAAGCACCTTTTGACTAATATAGCCATGTTTATCGCTGCAATTATTTATCCCTGCTGTTAGTCCCTCCTGTTGCTATCTCCTGGGAAAATACCTGTGATTATTCTATGCACTAGCACCTTATAGCCCAGTAGAGAAAAATGTGTTTTCTCCAACCAGTGGATCCGGTCATTTCTTGTTGGCACTTTCTTCTTTTGTCATGTTTCTGTGCTATTATCTGAATTTTTTATGTTTGTGTTTTGCTTTGTGTAACATTAATAAAGTATTCATATTTTAGCATTTTTTGAGTCTACCAATTTTACTGTAGGACTATAATGCCAATATAGTAGTTCTTCTGAAGCCAGACAAGGACCCAATGGACTGTGGCTCCTGTTCAATCTAGATTATAAGATACTCACAAAGATTCTGTCCGACCGGCTGAACCAGGTTATTTTGTCTACAATGGTCTTTATGCCTGGCAAATCAATTTCAGAAACTAACCCCAAAATGTTCTTTAACACCTTAACAACGCAGGATGTAAATGTACATCCTGGTGAACTGGTACTTAACGCACCAGGACGTACATTTACACCCTAAGCATGACCGCGAGCATCGAAGCGATGCCCGGATCATGCGCGGCAGGCCCCGGCTGCTGATCGCCCGGATGTCCACCATTAACCCCTCAGATGCCGTGATCAATACAGATCACGGCATCTGCAGCATCGCGGTCACCAAAATGGATGATCGGCTCGCCCGCAGCGCTGCTGCGGCAATTTGATCATCCAGCATGGCAGCCGGAGGTCCCCTCACCTGTCTCTGCTGCCTTCCCGGCATCTTCTGCTCTGATCTGCCTTCCCGCAGACCAGAGCAGAAGATGACCAATAACATTGATCAGTGCTACTGATGATTGCTATAAATAGTCCCCCATGGGGACTATTAAAGTGTAAAAATAAAAGTAAAAAAAGTAAAAAAGTTAAGTAAAAAAATGTGAAAAACACCCTCCCCCAATAAGAATGTAAATTGTCCCATTTTCCCTATTTCACCCCCAAAAAGTGTTAAAAAAAATATTTTATATACATATTTGGTATAGCCGCGTGCGTAAATATCTGAACTATTAAAATAAAATGTTAATGATATCGTACGGTGAACGGCGTGAACGTAAAAAAAAAAAAAAAGTCCAAAATAGCTGCTTTTTTATAACATTTTACTCCCCAAAAAATTATAAAAAATGGATTAAAAGTTTTTATGAGCAAATATGGTATCAATAAAAAGTACAGATCATGTCGCAAAACATGAGCCCTCATACCGCCGCTTATACGGAAAAATGAAAAAGTTATAGGTCTTCAAAATAGGGGGATTTTAAACATACTAATTTGGTTAAAAAGTTTGCAATTTTTTTAAAGCGCAACAGTAATAGAAAAGTATGTTATCATGGGTATCATTTTAATCGTATTGACCCAAAGAATAAAGAACTCATGTCATTTTTACTGTAAATTGTACAGCGTGAAAACGAAACCTTCCAAAATTAGCAAAATTGCGGTTTTCTTTTTAATTTCCCCACACAAATAGTATTTTTTTGGTTGCACCATACGTTTTATGGTAAAGTGAGTGATGGCATTACAACAGAAAACTGGCCACGCAAAAAACAAGCCCTCATACTAGTCTGTGGATGAAAATATAAAAGAGTTATGATTTTTTGAAGGCGAGGAGAAAAAAACGAAAACGTAAAAATAAAATTGTCTGCGTCCTTAAGGCCCAAATGGGCTGAGTCCTTATGTGGTTAAAGGAGAACTCCAGAATAGAAAAATTGTCCTCCATACCGCCGGAAGTAAAAAATAAATAGATACATTCCTTCGCTCCCCCGTTGCCTCCGGTAACTAACTCTTCCTGGTTGCCGGTGGTCAGCGAGTCATACGGCAATCACCAGCTGCAGCAAAGTCCCGACTCGGCCGTCATTTTCGGCCCCAGCAGTATATGTATATTAGATTTATAGGGACAGAACGTTGATCCAGGTATTTATTCTGATTGCCATATTTGGAGTCGGGAAGGAATTTTTAACTCTAGTATGAGGGTTTTTTGCCTTCCTCTGGATCAACTCAGTACAGACTCATTTGAGTTATAGGTTGAACTTGATGGACTCTTGCTGGACACTTTTTTCAACCTTATGAACTATGTTACTATGTTAATCATATGTGGATGTAAAGTGCTCTGTGGGTGCACTAGAGGGCTCAGAAGGGAAGGAGCAACAATAGGATTTTGGAGAGTGAGTTTTTCTGAAATGGTTTTTGATAGGCATGCCACATTTAGGAAGCCCCAATGATGCCAGAACAAAAAAACAAAAAAAACAAAAAACACATACTGTTTTGGAAACTACACCCCTCAAGGAATGTAGCCTTAACACCCCACAGGCGTTTGGCAACTTTTCGTAAAATTTGGATGTGTAAATGAAATTTTTTTTTCACTAAAATGCATTTTTTTCCCCAAATTTTACATTTTTACAAAGGGTAATAGGAGAAAATGTCCAGACTAGTATGAGGGCTTGTTTTTTGCGCGGCCAATTTTCCGTTGTAATGCCATCACTCACTTTACCATAAAATGTATGGCGCAACCCAAAAAATACTATTTGTGAGGGGAAATTAAAAAGAAAACCGCAATTTTGCTAATTTTGGAAGGTTTCGTTTTCACGCTATACAATTTACAGTAAAAATGACATGCATTTTAACTAATACCTTAATAAAATTAATTTTGTATACGATTATGTTTGCTATCAGTCATTTTTATTGTGGCTAAATTCACAGTTCTGTGTGGTCATCCACACCTGTAGGTTATTTTATAGTTGCTCTTTTAGTCAAAAGCCCCCCCATATATTATTCTATATTACTTTTTGAGCCTTTGGGGAAAGTTTTTTTTCCGGTCACATGCTCATAAAATCTGTCAGACACCTGTGGGGTGCAAATGCTCACTGCACTCCTTGTTACGTTCCATGAGGGGTGTAGTTTCCAAAATGGGTCACTTGTGGGGGGGTCCACTGTTCTGGCACCATGGGGGCTTTGTAAACGCACATGGCCTTCAATTCCAGACACATTCTCTCTCCAAAAGCCCAATGGCGCTTTTTCTCGTCTGAGCATTGTAGTTCGCCCGCACAGCAGTTTATATCCACATATGGGGCATGCCCATACTCAGAAGAAATGGGGTTACAAATTATGGGGGGCTTTTTTCCTATTACATGTTGTGAAAATGAAAAATTTGGGAAAACACCAGTGTTTTAGTGAAAAAAATAAAAATTTACCCAAAATGTAACCAAAATTTGCACTGGGGTGGCTGATTGTTAAAGTGGTTCAGACATAAATGCAAAGAAACAAAACAAAAACAAAAAAAAACACCCACATGTGACCCCACTTGTGGATCTTTTTTTTTTTTTGGGTTTATGTCTGAACCACTGTAACAATCAGCCACCCCTGTGGAAATCACCTCAAATGTACATGGCGCTCTCACTCCTGAGCCGTGTTGTGTGCCCGCAGAGCATTTTACGTTCACATATGGGGTATTTCCTTACTAGGCAGAAATTGCGTTAAAAGTTTGGAGGTCTTTTTTTCCTTTTACGTCTTGTGAAAATGAAATGTATGGGGCAACACCAGCATGTTAGTGTAAAAAATGTTATTTTTTTACAATAACATGCTGGAGTAGACCCCAACTTTACCTTTTCATAAGGGGTAAAGGGAGAAAAAGCCCCCCAAAATTAGTTAGGCAATTTTTCCTGAGTAAAGAAATACCCCATATGTGGCCTTAAACTGTTGCCTTCGGAGTGAGAGAACACCATGAGCATTTGAGGCCTAAATTGGGGATTTGCACAGGGACTGACCTGGATGTAAGAATTACACTTGCCTCCAATATCAAAATTACCCTACGGCAGTGTTCCCCAAACAGGGTGCCTCCAGCTGTTGCAAAACTCCCAACATGCCCGGAAAGTCAATGGTTGTTTTTCAACAGCTGGAGGCTCCATTTTAGAAACACTGCCGCACCAAACGTTTCTAATTTTATTTTTATTTTTTGGGGGAGGGGGGTAACTGTGTTGGGTTATGTGTATATGTAGTGTCTTTCTTTTTATTTTGTGTAGTGTAGTGTTGTTAGAGTACATTCACACAGCGGGGGTTCACAGCGAGTTTTCCGCTAGGAGTTTGAGCTGAAGCTGGAAATTTGCCGCATCTCACAGTTGCAGTGAGAATCTGACTATAAACCCGCCCGTGTGAATGTACCCTGTTACCCTGCTGAGTCTCCCCAGGCAATATCCTCCACTGGGACGTTCCAAAAAAATGTTGCAGGGTCCCTTGTACCTATTAACCCCTTGGGTGCTGGTGTGGGAAGTGAGCCCACGGTTCTCCCCTCTTCCTCCTCTCCACCTCCTGAACCCACTCTAAAGGATGTTTTCCTGGCCATATCTAAGGGCAACACAGATGTCAAGATGCTTCTAGGCGGGTTACGTGAGGACATTAACCTTATCCGCCATGATATGCAAAAGGTGTTTGAGCGTGTCAGTGCTGTTGAGGAGAGAGTGGGGGACTTGGAAGACCAGGTCCCTCCGTTTAAGAGGGACATGCACCGAGTGATTAACCATCTGACTACTCTGTCCGCTAAGTCCGATGACTTGGGAAACCGCTTATGGCGAAATAATGTACGCTTGGTGGGTGTCCCTGAGAGGGCAGAGGATCGGGATCCTGGGGAATATTTTGAAAGCTGGCTCCTTTATACATTTGGAAGAGAGACTCTGACACCCGTTTGTGGTTGAGGGCGCCCATAGGGTGCCTACCCGTCCCCTTCCGCCTGGCGCCCCACCCAGAGCTGTCCTTATCCGGATCCTTGATTATAAGGACAGGGATATTATTTTCCGCAAGGCCAGGGACATGGACTCCCTCACCATTAATGGGAGTCGTGTTTCTCTTTTTCTGGATTTTTTGGCTGAAGTCCAGAAGAAGCGTGCTAAATTTACAGATGTTAAACGCCGACTGAGAGCCCTGAATGTTCTGTACTCTATGCTATACCCCGCACGCCTCCATCTGGTTGCCCTAGGAACTACTCATATGTTTGACACTTCTGTGGCGGCTGCGGAGTGGCTGGATAAGCACGAGGCGCAGATACGACGTGCTCGACCTTGAGGTTTCTCCGTGGACTTTTCCTGTGTTTGCTAGTTCTGAGCTACCAACAACAATTTAACCCAAAGGGTTAACAAAAACCTGACATTCCATGTGCTAGAATAAAACTTAACTTTTATTATAGAAAAAGATGAAATAATGAAACTTGTGAGACACACAATTAAAATCACAACTCCATGTACATATCCGATCAATTGTGATATGTTAGTCAGATACACTATATAGTGATTTCTTAACTCCGACCTATTAGAAAAAGTTTATATGTCTTTATCTGGGATGAACCATCCCCAATAAGCCTATAACACTCATTCAGTGATGGTATTAATTTGAATCCCTCCCAGGGTTCAACCCTTTCTCATGGGAGTATGGATAATAGCTGACCGTCATATATGAATCCTGAACAGGGAAATGACGGTCATTAAAGATAATATCTCTTGGAGCTCTCCCAGGGTATAACCCTCTCTCATGGGAGTTTGGTCTTATCCAATAGATATTCCTTAATAATAATCCATGAATAGAATGTTTATATATAGACCAAGTCACACCACTGTGCCGTGGGAACGGGTCCAGAATAGATCTGAAGTCACTATGAGTGAGGCTATATTAGGATATTACATGGAGATGCTGATTAAAACCATAAACTATCACACCCCAACATGTTTCGCCACTCTTGTGGCTTTGTCAAGGAAAATGACTGACAGCATGGATGAAGTTTAAGTTTCTTATGCATTATCCTGTCTTTGTAACGTACTCTCCATTGTGGTATAATCCTGGTCTTTCTGAATTGTGTCCCCTGCCAGATATTGCCCTATGGATCTCTCATGGGATTCTCCATCTTTCTCAGGTGTATGATGGGCCGACATTGAAGTCATTTGCTCAACTGCAGGAGGATTTTTATTTGATGCATTCCTTTTTCTACCGCTACCTGCAACTGCAACATGCCCTGGATTCGCAGTCTAAGACATGTGACTTGACTGTCGAATCATCTGTGGACGTAAATGATTTATTTACTCAGGGACTGATATCAGCGCTGTATAAAGACCTACTATCTTCTTACCATGAGGCCTATCCCTTGACTGTTAAGGATAAATGGGAAGTGGATGTGGGTCCCTTATCAGATGAGCAATGGATGCAGATTTTGGCCATGACCCTGCGGCTTGCCGTTTTGGAGGCTCACCGAGTGTTGCAAATTTTCCTACTGCAGCGAGTATACCGTACTCCTGCATTAGATCAGGGTACGGACAGATTCTTGATGCTCTCTGCCTGACGCTCATATGCTCCATGTGATGTGGGACTGTGCTCCACTTGCACCATTTTGGACTGCTGTGGGGCGATTGATTGAGAGAGTGTATGGCTGCCCGTTCGGATTATCCGCCATGACTTGTATCCTAGGCTATTTGGATGGGTTAGATGAGTACAGTGGCCTATGTATCGGTATTAGCAGAATTTTGTATCAAGCGCGTAAACTAATTGCACGGCCCTGGCTGAGAGTCTCCCCTCCTACTATATCGGAGCTGATTACTAAATTAAACCACATCATGCGATTGGAGAACGGTGTATACTGCAAACGTAAAGCCATGCGTAAATTTGAACTTATTTGGGGCCCAGAGATTGATACCCCAGGTTTATCGTCCACATACCTACGGAGGACTCTCATGGAGGTGCTGTTGGGGGGACTGGAGAGGTCTGCACGCTATTACATTCTGATGTCTTGAACGTACTGTGTATGTTTTTGGTGTCTTGTCATTTCATGTCTGTGTCTATGTGCGGTTGTTTCATAGGTGGTCTCTCCTGTGTGGGTTCCCTACACAAACAGTAATTGCCCGTATCGCCCCTGCTCTTCTCAATATCTCTGTTTGTTTATATGTACCATGGTTTTAGAGTATAATACTTGCTTCTAGTGTGGAGGAAACCATTGTTTACATTACCTATATTCCTTATATACGGGCTTAGGTCAGGTGCAGTGCTGCCTTATTTTCACTTATGTTGTATCGGATCCGCTGTTCGGGAAAGACACGGAAAGTGGGGGTGGGGGGGTGTTTTTGTTTTGTGAGGGGGGGGGGGAGATTGGGGTCTTTTGTACTTGTGTGTTTGTTTTATGCAAAACTGTTTTATAAAAAAATTCTGATTTAAAAAAAAAAAAAAAAAAAAAAAAGGAATTATCTATTATTGAGACAGAGCCACCATGCCCCTTAGAGTTTTAAAGGGATACCTAGGGGACAGTTCATAAGAGCAAGAAGAATATGTAGCACCATTGAGGAGTATATTAAAAACAAAGAAATGCTGGAGATGAGCGAACTTACAGTAAATTCGATTCGTCACGAACGTCTCGGCAGTTGATGACTTATCCTGCATAAATTAGTTTAGCTTTCAGGTGCTCCGGTGGACTGGAAAAGGTGGATACAGTCCTAAGACACTCTTTCCTAGGAATGTATCCACCTTTTCCAGCCCACCGGAGCCCCTGAAAGCTGAACGAATTCATGCAGGATAAGTCATCAACTGCAGAACCGAGAAGTTCGTTACAAATCAAATTTACTGTAAGTTCGCTCATCTCTAATGCTGATTAAGAAGTTTGTTGAAAGAGGATACAGTGAGAGATTGTGGGGAAAGGGAGGTTATGAACTAAAGGAAATTCTGAGAGAGAGGCTGAAGCAAAAAAAGAAAAAAAGATGGAAGATAATATCGCATTCCTGTCTGCCTATGACTGTCATGCCCCAATGATCAAAAAAAGCTGTAAATATTGGGGGTTGTTGCGAGCGGATCTTAAATTGGGAAACCCCCGAAAATTTACAGGAAAGGGAAATCACCAGCCAATTATCTAGTGCAAGCAAATATTAAAAAGAAGAAAATAGCTCAACAAACCTTTTTAAAATCTAAGAAGAAAGGCACCTTTCCGTGTTTGGCTGTCAGAATTGTAACAGCATTATCAAAACTGATTATATAAGTCATCCATTGCAGGGAACAAGGTTTCCTATTAAAGGCTGGTACAGTTGTAACTCCAAACAGGTCATTTACTTGCTTAACCCCTTAAGGACCCAGCCAATTTTCACTGTAGGACCCGGCCATTTTTTGCACATCTGACCACTGTCACTTTAAACATTAATAACTCTGGGATGCTTTTACCTTTCATTCCGATTCCGAGATAGTTTTTTTGTGACATACTCTACTTTAGGTTCGTGGTAAAATTTTGTCGATACTTGCATCATTTCTTGGTGAAAAATAACCAAAATTAGATGAAAAAATTTAAAATTTTGCATTTTTTAACTTTGAAGCGCTCTGCTTATAAGCAAAATGAATATTCCAAATAAAATTATCTATTGATTCACATATACAATATGTCTACTTTATGTTTCCATCATAAAGTTGACATGTTTTTACTTTTGGAAGACATCAGAGGGCTTCAAAGTATAGCAGCAATTTTCCAATTTTTCACAAAATTTTCAAAATCGAAATTTTTCAGGGACCAGTTCTGTTTTGAAGTGGATTTGAGGGGTCTTATTAGAAATACCCCATAAATGACCCCATTATAAAAAACTGCACCCTCAAAGTATTCAAGATGACATTCAAAAGGTTTGTTAACCCTTTAGGTGTTTCACAGGAATAGCAGCAAATCTTCATTTTTTACACTCCCATGTTCTTGTAGACCCAGTTATTGAATTTTTACAAGGGATAAAAGGAGAGAAATCTTCCTAAAATGTGTAACCAAATTTCTCTTGTGTAAGAAAATACCTCATATGTGTATGTCAAGTGTTCGGCGGGCATTGTAGAGGGCTCAAAAGGGAAGGAGAGCGAGTTTTTCTGAAATGGTTTTTGATGGGCATGTCACATTTCGGAAGCCCCTATGGTGCCACAACAGCAAAAAAAAAAAAAAAACCACATGGCGTACTATTTTGGAAACTACACCCCTCAAGGCACGTAACAAGGGGTACAGTGAGCCTCAACACTCCACAGGTGTTTGACGACTTTTCGTTAAAGTTGGATGTGAAAGTGTTTTTTTTTTCCCACTAAAATGCTGGTCTTCCCTCAAATTTAAAATTTTTACAAGGAATAATAAAATTAAAATTTGTAATCCCATCTCTTCCGAGTATGGAAATACCCCATGTTAGGACGTAAAATGCTTTGCGGGCAAACTACAATGCTCAGAAGAGAAGGAGTCACATTTGGCTTTTGAAAAGCAAAATTTGCTGAAATGGTTTTTGGGGGGGCATGTCCCATTTAGGAAGCCACTATGGTTCCAGGACAGCAAAAAAAAAAAAAAAATCCACATGGCATACTATTTTGGAAACTACACCCCTCAAGGCATGTAACAAGGGGTCCAGTGAGCCTTAACACCCCACAGGTGTTTGACGACTTTTCGTGAAAATTGGATGTGTAAATGATTTTTTCCACTAAAATGCTAGTTTTCCCTCAAATTTTTAATTTTTACACGGGGTAATAGGACAAAATGTCCCCCAAAATTTGAATGTACATGGTGCGCTCTCACTCCTGAGCCTTGTTGTGCGCCTGCAGAGCATTTTACGCCCACATATGGGGTATTTCCGTACTTTTCCTTTTAACGCTTGTGAAAATAAAAATTATGGGGCAACATCAGCATGTTAGTGTAAAAAAATATCTTTTACACTAACAAGCTGGTGTAGACCCCAAGTTTTCCTTTTCATAAGGTGTAAAAGGAGAAAAAGCCCCCCAAAATTTGTAGTGCAATTTCTCCCGAGTATAGAAATACCCCATATGTGGCCCTAAACGGTTTCCTTGAAATACGACAGGGCTCCGAAGTGAGAGAGCGCCATGCGCATTTGAGGACTAAATTAGGGATTGCATAGGGGTGGACATAGGATGTATTCTACGCCAGTGATTCCGAAACAGGGTGCCTCCAGCTGTTGCTAAATTCCCAGCATGCCTGGACAGTCAGTGGCTGTCCGGAAGTGCTGGGAGTTGTTGTTTTGCAACAGCAGGAGGCTCTGTTTTGGAAACACTGCCATACAATACGTTGTATGGCAGTGTTTTACTCTTTATTATGTGTTAGTGTAGTGTAGTGTTTTTAGGGTACATTCGCACTGGCGTGTTTCGGTGAGTTTTCCGCTAGGAGTTTGCACTGCGGTGAAAAATTTGCCGCAGCCCAAACTTGAAGCAGTAAACTTACTGTAAGCCTGCCCGTGTGAATGTACCCTGTACATTCACATGGGGGAGCAAACCTCCAGCTGTTTCAAAACTACAACTCCCAGCATGTACTGACAGACCGTGCATGCTGGGAGTTGTACTTTTGCAACAGCTGGAGACACACTGGTTGGAAAACCTTCAGTTAGGTTCTGTTACCTAACTCAGTATTTTCCAACCAGTGTGCCTCCAGCTGTTGCAAAACTACAACTCCGAGCATGTACTGATCTCCGAAGGGCATGCTGGGAGATGTAGTTATGCAATAGCTGGAGGTATGCAACTACAACTCCCAGCATGTCGAAACAGCTGTTTGCTGTTAGGACATGCTGGAATTTGCAGTTTTGCAACATCTGGAGGGCTACAGTTTTAGAGAACACTGCAAAGTGATCTCCAAACTGTGGTCCTCCAGCTGTTGCAAAACTACAAATTCCAGCATGCCCTGACAGCAAACAGTTGTTTGGGCATGCTAGGAGTTGTAGTTTTGAAAGATCTGGAGGGCTACAGTTCAGGGACCACTATATAGTGGTCTCAAACTGTAGCCCTCCAGCTGTTGCAAAACTACATATTCCAGCATGCCCAAACAGCTGTCTGGGCATGCTGGGAGTAGTTTTGCAACATCTGGAGGGCTACAGTCGCCCGCCCGGATCGGTAAGTGATCTTCGGTGCCCGGTCCTGTGTCGTTTCCCCGTTCTGCCCCGCCTATGTTGGTGGGCAGGACGGGGAAAACGAACGTTAACCCCCCCGCCCCCGATCTGCTATTGGTGGTCGCGTCTAGACCACCAATAGCAGGGATAGGAGGGGTGGCACCTCTGCCACCTCACTCCTATCGCTTCAGGGGGATCCTGGGTGTCTTAGACAACCGCGATCCCCCTTATATTCCGGGTCACTATAGACCCGTAATGACCCGTAATCACGCAAATCGCAAGTGTGAATTCACTTGCGATTTCCGCGATCGCCGACATGGGGGGGGGTCTGATGACCCCCCTGGGCGTTTGCACGGGATGCCTACTGAACGATTTCAGCAGGCATCCCGGTCCGATCCCCGCCCGGCGCACGGCAGGGGCCGGAATTCTCCATGTCGTACACGTACGTCACGGATCCTTAAGTACCAGGTTGTCATGACTTACGCGTACATCAAGGGTCCTTAAGGGATTAAAGGGGTACTCTTAAAGGGTAAACTTTTTTTTTTTTTTTTATTAACTGGTGCCAGAAAGTTAGAACAGATTTGTAAATTACTTCTATTAAAAAAATCTTACTCCTTCCAGTACTTATTAGCTGCTGAATACTACAGTGGAAATAATTTTCTTTTTGAAACACAGAGCTGTCTGCTGACATCATGAGCACAGTGCTCTCTGCTGACATCTCTGTCCATTTTAGTAACTGTCCTAAAGTGGGTCCAAAGGATAGGGCATAAGAGGTCTGATCGACCCACCGCTGGGGACCCCCATGATCTCGGTGCATGGAGTGAACTTTGCTCCGTGCTGAATGACTGGCGAAGGGGGGCAGAGGCTTGTGACATCACTGCCACTCAATGCAAGTCTATGGGAGGGGGCATGATGGCTGTCACACCCCCTCCCATAGACTTGCATTGAGGGTCTGTGGCCATGATGTCAGGAGCCTCTGGCGCTGCACCCAATGCTCTAAACGAATGCCGGGTGCAGTAGGGAGAAAGCAGAGGTCCCCAGCAGAGGGACCACTGCGATCAGACATCTTATCATAAGATGTCTAGGGGCAGAGTACCCCTTTAAGTGAAAATCTTGGGTGAGTTCCCACACTTTTTTTCCCCCAGGACTTGACCCCTGATTCTCTGTCTGTAAGTGACAGCTAATGACTCAGCGGAGCACCCCTTTAAGTGTGCGTTCAGCCTCGTTACGCTCATCCACAGGAGGAACATTTACAGTGTCTCCTGTGGCCCTGTGTGCCTCCTGCTGTGCCAGGCCACTGCCAGCACCATCTTGAGAAACATTGTGGGCAATGTCTCAGCTTTTCTATAGCTGAATGCACATGGCCGGGAAGCTGGTTAGGCTGGTTGGTTCTCCCCCATGGTTCCTCTGCAAGATACCGGTAGGTAGAAAGCCAGGAGACTAGTCAAGATAATAAAATCATGGGCTCGGAGCGGCAGCCATTGTTGTATGCAACCGCTCAGCTTGCGCACCAGGCCATGCCCCCTGGGTGAATGTGAACTTGATGAATTTTCTTCTTTTTTGTTTAACCTAACAAACTATAATAATACTAGAGGACTAGAAGATTGTTCCCTGCTCTGATGTGTTTTGAGTCCAGCTGTGACATTTATATGGCAGGGTTCAGACTTTGGCACGAACAACATGAAAGCATGAACCCATCCAGCCCTGTATCAATGGTTCAGGCTGAATGGGACATCCTACCTTAGCATTGTTGCTGACCATGTTGATCCCTTCATGATCAGTGTACCCATGTTCTGATGGCTACTTCAAGCAGGATAATGCACCGTGTTGCAAAGCTCAAACCCAATGCACACTTAATATATAACCAGCATGCACCCGTAAGGCTCGGTTTCCACACAGGTTTTTTTTTTCTGCCTTTTTTTGAAAAATCTGATTGCAACTTGCAGAAGATAGGTCACATAGAATGATGACAGTTCTGAAGGCAAAAGAGTTCAACCAGGTACTAGCAAGACATACATAATAAAGTGGCTAGTGAGTGTATATTGGTTATACAATTATTTATTGTGTCACCTTTAGATATCTTTCATTGCCCTGCTGCACATGAGAACTTCTGTTTTAATGTAACCATGGTGTATTCCCCTCCCTTTCACACAGGTTTTGCTTTGAGTTAAAAAAAAAAAAAAATTATATTATATTAATTATATCATATTATATTAATTATATTATATTAATTATATTAGTTTATTTTATATTAATAATTTTATTATATTATATATTATATATTCCGTATATATATATATATATATATATATATATATATATATATACACACACACCGTGTGTGTATATAATATATATATATATATATATATACATATATATACACACACACACACCATATATATATATATATATATATATATATATATATATATATACACACCATATATATATATATATATATATATATATATATATATATATACACACCATATATATATATATATATATATATATATATATATATATATACATACACATACACACACCCCGTAATAAATATATATATATATATATATATATATATATATATATATATATAGAGATAGATAGATAGATATATAGATAATTAAATGTAACAACTGAAAATTTCTGATAACTTTTTCACAGCCTTTAGATTAGGTCTGCCACGTGGCACCCTCCCAATGGTTGGGCTGGCATTAGTTTTGACGCAGCCAAGATTTTCAAAAGGAACTCCTTAGGGTAGGTTTCATTCATAAAGCCACTAACAAAAGCAACAGGTAGACTAGGAGATTGAAATGATCCAGTATAATTGGTCATCACCCCAGTGGTCTTTCTAGGATACCTCGATTTCTAGCTCTATGTTCTGCTAGAGTGAAAATGTTTGCCTTTCCATGCTAAGGATGCCATTACCAAGAAACTACCCAAGTGAAGAAAAGCAAGGAGTAAGGAATAAAGAAAGGAGGGAATTTATTAAGATCAATGTCTCAAATTTGATTCCGTATTGTGCAGTAAACCAGACTGATGGAAACAACCCAACACTCTACTCACCTGTCTCCATCCTGGTTGCAAACTTTGAATAGAGCAATGGTCAAACCTGTGCATTGCAACTTTATTCAATCGACTCTTTACTTTTTGTGATAAGTGGTGTTCAAGAAGGGCGCACACAGGAATTTTATACGATTTATCAACTATCTTGTGAAAAAAATATTAAACATAGTTAAAAAGCAACTGTAACAGTTTTACTTTAAACATTATACTCTACTTTATGTCTATGAAAATAAGCTTTCACTCTGTGTAGATAATGTCAGATCCTGACAAAAATCTAACTTTATTAAGTTCAGTTATTTCACCCAACATACATTTTTTATACAATTCAATAAAAATTTTGGGTAAAGGAAGAAAAAATAAAAAAAAAATGACAAAATATAATAACTCACAAGACCTTCAGTGAAAAATACAGTGCAAAATTGAACGTTAACAGGAACAGTAGTGAACATGAATGTGGCAGTAACAAATCAAGCATTTTATTATCTTTCACTAGTCCATCCGCTGATTTACAATTTATCTTTGACACCTAAGCTTGTTCAAAACTGAATCTCCTGAAATAAAAAAAAACCATCATAGAAGTTGCAATTACTTAACTGTCAATTTATATGCATTAATATACCAAGCGATTAAACTAATAAAAATTATTGTTGCTTACTTGGATTAGGAAAATGTATATATCACAAGTGTAAGTAAAATAGTCACTTTCAAACAGGTTTTACTTAACCTGTCTTTACTAAAGAAAAATAGTAATGAAATAATACAGGAATCAATAGTCAAAGCCTTTCCTGAGAAACAAATTCCAGCTTGATTTTCAGTTTCATACATCAATAGCCGCTAGGGACACATATTTCAAATAATGCATTTGCAATAACTGTAATGTGTGTACATAAATCAACAAAGCAACCCAATTCAGCACTACACAAGTACTTCACTTCTACTTTTCAATTAGAGGCAGGAGAGTTAATTTCTCATAAAAAAAACAAAAACAAATTAAAACGATTTAGTCTGATGATAAAAACTAATAAAAGTAGTTAAATAGTCTTACAAAAATAAGACTAAAGCGTCAAAACATAAAAAGGTTATATTTATAAATATTGCCCAATATAATTCATATTGGTTTTGCCTTAACCGTGGGAGCAGTAATAGATCAGTAAAAAGTTAATATCTTGATAAACTAAATAATTTACAACCACATGTTGTTTTGCTCCCCCTAGATTAAGGCTGGATGCCACACCATTATGATGTTTTCCATAGGTCAGGATTAAAACTGAGCAAATTCTAAGTGCCACCACTGAGCAAGACCAGGGCAGTGTGTATTTATTTACAGTTTTTAAATCTGCAGTTTACATTATTGAGATTCAAAGACATTGTAGAATCAGCTGTCAATCATCTTCGAGAGCTCCAGAAGAAGCGCATCTTCATCTTTATTGGAATCCAGATCCAATTCCCCCTCAAGTTTATCATCAGAAATATCCCACATCAGCTCATCAAACTCATCCTCTGTGGGTACAGAAGTTTTCCCCATTGACGTTGTACTTGTCCTTGGTGACTTCAAAGGAGGTTGTACTATGGCAGATGCACTGACCACAGGTGAATTGGTCTGGGTGCTTAAAGAGGGTAAAAAAAAAAATAATTATAATCACCACAATTATTATATTATATTATAATTATACATATTTTATTTATTTAAGAAAATTATGGATAATTATGCTAAACAATAAAAATACACAGTATATAATTCAAAATGTATAGGTAAACATTTTACTGGAAACATTTATAATTTCAAGAAAGGCACCTTATCTTATAGTAAGTTTAATATTGGTATTTATCATATGACGATGTAAAATAGCATAACAGAGCATAAGCATATATAAGTACACAAAGAGGGGGCTTCTAGTCTAACCCTAACTATCCCTTGTCTTCCTACCTAATAAAGCAGAACCTGTGTCCTTATGACAAGAGTCTGCACTGGAACCTTCTCCCTAAACCCTATAAACTATTGATACCTTGTGCACACCCAGGAGGTGTCCACTGGTACACAGAGTACGCAATGGGATAATAGGAGGGTGTGGTATAGTTAGTCATAAACTTTACACACGCAAGGCTATAACCTTATGTGTGTGTATAAAGTGTATGACTAACTATTTTGACACCTTCCTACTTTCATCTTAACTTAGTAATGGTTACACTTGGAAACATTTATAGTTGCAAGAGTATCAGACTTACTATATTGTATCTATTTAGATATTCCAGAACTATGGCTTCATACCACATGCAAACCAAGAATTCTCTTACTACAAAGATTCATCACACTGTTAATTTTATTCCTGCATGCCTATATTTATAAAACTGTATAAAACAGAAATAATACGTCAGTCAATTAAGAAGAAGCAACTTAGAACATAAATTACTCTTTTTGATCCTGCCACATGTATTTATGAAGTATAACAAACTTGTAAAATCTGTGACCTCAAGCTAGCACAGTCTCCTGAAACAAAAGGCTCACTTAATCCCTGACTGCTGCATGGAGCGTTCTGGGAAACTGGCATTTAGAAACCTAAGAGCATTGGCATAAGGTTTTAACATAGGGAACGAAAACAAAACCATTGGTGGGGGCATGACCGTGACATCACAAACCTCCAGAGCCACATCGCTAGTCATCCGGCATGGAGCGAAGCTCACTCTGTGCACCAGATGACTTGGGTATCGCAGCAGAAACCGTGGTGGAATCCCCGCGATCAGACATCTTATCCCCTATCCTTTGGATAGGGGATAAGATGTCTGAGGCAGAGTACCCCTTTGAGTTGTACATTTTTTTTTTTTACCGGTGTAAGGAATTTTTAAACACCTCAGACATAAGTGTGTCTGCAACTCCACTCTGCTCTCCGTAGATTGCCGAACACACAGCTGGCACAAAGATTTTCTTATTAGAAGAAATCATATTTAAAAAGGTATATTCCTATTCACATAATAATCCATATATCTGTTAGATACATGTTTCATCACTGGGATCCACATCCATTTTAGTGGTGCTTTGCCGCAAATGGACAAACCTATACATACGCAAACATCCTCTCACGA
Organism: Hyla sarda; assembly: GCF_029499605.1. Taxonomy (NCBI): domain Eukaryota; kingdom Metazoa; phylum Chordata; class Amphibia; order Anura; family Hylidae; genus Hyla; species Hyla sarda. Next base: position 322,344,406 of record NC_079190.1, on the reverse strand, counting down.
TCCGTGCGCTGTATTGGTGCCAGCAGTGAACGACAGAGGCAGCTGACGCATATTGCTGGGCACCAGCTGCAACCAGTCAGGAGCTGTGTGTGGTCAGTGTGACTGCAGCATCGATCGGGCTTTTTCTTCCTTCAAAAATAACGGTGGAATAACAGCCTTTAAAGGGGTTCTCCGGTGCTTAAACATCTTATCCCCTATCCAAAGGATAGGGGATAAGATGCCTGATCGCGGGAGTCCCGCCGCTGGGGACCCCCGGGATCAAGCACGTGGCACCCCGTTTGTAATCAGTCCCCAGAGCGTGTTCGCTCCGGGTCTGATTACGGGCGACTACAGGGCTGGCGGCGTGTGACGTCACGCCCCGCCCCGCAATGCGAGCCTACGGGAGGGGGCGTGATAGCTATAACGCCCCCTCCCGTAGGCTTGCATTGAGGGGCGGAGCGTGACGTCACACGCCGCCCGCCCTGTAGTCGCCAGTAATCAGTCCCGGAGCGAACACGCTCTGGGGACTGATTACAAACGGGGTGCCACGTGCATGATCCCGGGGGTCCCCAGCGGCGGGACTCCCGCGATCAGGCATCTTATCCCCTATCCTTTGGACAGGGGATAAGATGTTTAAGCACCGGAGAACCCCTTTAGAATTCTAACATTGAAATCTATGGCAAACGGATGAGCCTTTCATGTCATCTGTTTGCACCCGGTTTATAATATCCATTATTATTTCTGAGCATGCTCAGAAGAGGTGACATCAGCAGACTCCTGCAGTGCTGAGGGACTACTACTACTCCCATCATGGAACAGACTCACCATCGGCGGCAGTGAATGAATGAACGAAGCCGACATGTCCCGCATGTAGGCTTGATTCATTCACTGCCTCCGTCGCCATGTGTCTGCTGCTGTCCTGCTCCTAGCGCACTGCCGGGACATGTCTATTCTCTACTGCTCATCTCAGTCGGGTACAGAGATGAGCAGCAGAGAATAGACATGTCCTGGCGGTGCGATGATTGCGCTAGGAGCAGGGCAGCAGCGGGGAGCCCAGAATGGCTCCTCTGTGCCGGCCATTCAGGGCTCCCAGCGGGGAATTTAAAAGTGAAAGTAAAAATACACCGTACATCGCAGGGGAGCAGAGCATGTCGCCTGCTCCCCTGTTTAATAACTTCTGATCGCATCGGGTCTCAGAAGTGAGACACGCTGCAATCAATCCCTCAGCCCCTGTATTACAATCTCCATTATGGAACAGAGTATGTTCCATGATGGGGGTAGAAGCACAAACACTAATGTAGCCTCCCCAGCCAGACTCCCGAAGCCAGGGAACTACTACTTTCATCATGGAAACAAGTCTGTTCCATGATGGGAGTAGTAGTAGTAGGTAATCCCAAGCCGCTTACCAAAGTTGGTTGTGCGCCCACACACAACAAGGTTTAGCGTGAAGTGTACAGGTCGGTCCACTGCAGCCCTCCTTAGTAGAGTAGAAACGAGAATAAAGTGACCATAAAAGTGACTTGATTTTATCCTGCCTTCTGACGGTTCCTTTCTGCGCTGGACAAAACTCCTGCTTTTATGGTCACTTTATTCTCGTTTCTACAGAAAATGTGGTGGATTTCAGCAGAGGAAAAACCCTACAGATGAGAGCATGTGTGTAAAAATAAATAAAAAAAATGCAGGGAAAGTGGAAAATGTAGGGAAACCTTAGTAAATATCGTGGAAAATAAATTGTAGGGAATTGAAACCCACAAGGAAACCTACACAACACTCTTAGTAAATAAGGGCCATAGTGTGAAAGCAGCCTTACAGCTGGATAACCCTTTTAACCGTCTTTCTGTTTAAAACAGCTAGCCCTTATCCCCTCAACCATACATAGCAGTACTAACATCAGTTACTTAGCATGAATATAAATATGCAATCTTATTTTTAAAAGGCAAATATTGTTTTTCCAAATACCTGATTTTGAGCTGTTTTGGCGGAACACTGTCCACTGTAGATTCTTCAAAAGACTCTGGAAACTAGAATTGAGAAAAATATTTACAGTGAATGCATACAAATTAAACAAAACAACCCAAGCTTCATTAATGCCTTAACCTCTTCAAGGGCTCAGGGCCTAAGTCTGGCCATACTCTTGGGATAGCTGTTGGCTTAATGCTCACTTGATCTCTGCATGCATATGTACATTTAACCCCTTAAGAACTCAGCGTTTTTCAGTTTTTGCATTTTTAACTTTCAGTTTCCCCGTTCTGCCCACCCACAATAGGCCGGGCAGAACAGTGAATCCGACGAGGACCGGTACCGAAGTCCACTTCATGGCAGAAGAGGACAGCGATGCGGCTCCGTGGATCCTACGGAAGCCGGTGAGTTGCCTAGCAACATCTGGAGGGCTACAGTTGGAGACCACTATACAGTGGTCTCTAAACTGTAGCCCTCCAGATGTTGCAAAACTACAACTCCCAGCATGCCCAGACTCTTGTCGGGAGCGCGCATAGATGATCAGCGAATCGCACGTCAGGCTGCTCCGGGGCCTCCTCCTCCTCCCTGTTTAGCAGTGCATGTGCTACCCAGGGAGGAGGAGTATAGGAGTAGCCTGCCTTGCAATATACACCTGCCGAGACCCAGGACCGAGATTTTGCCTATAACGGACTTTATAAAAAACTGTAGGCAAACTGTTTTCTGAACTTTTATTACTAATCATCAGTGTGCCTACAGCTGTTGCTAAACTACAACGCCAAGCATGCCCGTACAGCCAACAGCTTTATGGGCATTGCTGGCAGTTGTAGTTTTGCAGCAGCTGGAGGCACCCTGATGATTACATGCCGGGGGCGGGGACAGGCTGCGCGCGAATCTAGGCAGCCAATGTGCGCAAGCCCCGGCGTTCACTGCGCTCGCTCCGGCCTGTCTGATTGACAGGCAGGGAGCGAGCGCAGGCTGAATGATTTAGGACAGATTGCCCGGCCGGCATCGGTCCGAATTCAAGCGTAACGTCACGCTAGACTGCAGACGACCACTAGGGGGGAGACCCCCCATTGGCCGGTTTTCAAATGTAAAATAAAAAGTTTTAATAAAAAAAAAAAAAAATAATGAAACTATATTAGAGATATAAATCCACTTGATAAAGAAGAAAGTACAGGCAACTCACCACATTGATGTAACTTCGTGTTTATTGCTGGGGCATGCATGCAAAGCGGCTCCACGCCACACCGGGATATCGAGCGCTAGTGCGTTTACAGATGACAGCTGTTTCCTTCCGTTCAGGAACTTCAACGGATCTGTTGAAGTTCCTGAACGGAAGGAAACAGCTGTCATAGGTAAACACACTAGCGCTCGATATCCCGGTGTGGCGTGGAGCTGCTTTGCCTGCATGCCCCAGCAATAAACGCGAAGTTACATCAACGTGGTGAGTTGCCTGTACTTTCTACTTTATCAAGTGGATTTGTATACATCTGAATATTTATATAGTACATGAGCACCACCACATGAAGACACACTGCTAGCTAGATTGGACACATGGACTATTCAAGGGAGTCAAATTGAGGGATAGCAGTGCCAGCACACTACATTTCTATTGAAGCTCTATATTAGAGATATGTTGTAGTACATAAGTACTACAACATATATAATAAAAAAAAAGTGTTGGTGACAGTGCCCATTTAAGTGGTCCAAGTCTGGAAAGACCGGAAAATGGCTGTCCACATCCAACATGACAAAACTTCTGCCATTATTCTGTGCCGATACACACACACCCCAATCCACGTGTGCAAACCTTGTGGCAGTATACTCAAGAAGATTAGAGCCTGAAATCACTTTCAATAGGGCCTTCAACTGAGCACTGAGTAAAGGGTCTGAATATTTATGTCAATGGAACAGCAAGTTGTTTATATCATAAACTAACAAATCCAAAAAAGATTTACTTACCGTTCCTGACACTTTCTGGGATTCACTACAGGAGCTCATGGGTTTAACTTCAGCAACAATAGTTCTTTCTTGTGCTTTCTTCTTCATTATTGCTTTAATAGGTAATGCATTTTTCACCACACATGGCTCAACATTCAGTTTTGGTTTGTCTGTAAGGAGGAACATACATGTTACAACCAAAGACCCATGGGTATAATGTGCCAATAGACCATGGAAAAGAACACAGCACAGTGGCATATACAGATGGGCAACACAAACACATCACAGGGCTGGCTTGCCAGGAAAGCCACGAGCAAAGCCCCCTGTGTTCTGCTGTTGGCTTGAGCCACACCTGAAGATGGGAAAGGCTCAAGATGAAGGTAATCCATAGGGCACAAAAATGCTAAACCTTTGAGGGAATAAACACCCCCACCTAAAAAAAAAAAGCATAATTTACCCTATATGGGTAATTCAAGCACATTGACGCCATACATAACTTGGCATCAAGGGCACATAGGTTTAAATTTTCAAAAACTTGTAACACCCTTTTCTCTGGAGTACCCTTTTACATTTTTTGTAGACTATTCATAAAAGTTCATAAGGTTGAAAAAAAATAAAAATTAGGCTGATGCCAATTGCCCCAAACGAGGGAAAATGGCAATCAGAATAAATCCCTACATCAACAGTCTGTCCCTATAAATCTAGTGTCCACAACCTGTAATGTTATTACAGAAATGTATACAGGCACATTTTTAACTCCTAGAATTCACCATGAGCACTTCCTCTGGGAGAGTTCCATAGTCTCACTGATCTTACAGTAAAGAACCCGCTGTGCTAGTGTAGAAACTTTTACTTTTTCTTTAGATGTAGAGGAAGTACCCTTGTTATACAGTCCTGGGTATAAATCGATCATGAGAGAGATCTGTACTGACCACTGATATATTTATATTTATATGGTCAACTCAGACGTATTTTTCTAAAGTAAACCACCCATTCCATCTTTGAACCCTCTCCAGCTCCACTATGTTTCTGTTGTACACTGGTGCCCAGTACTGTACACAGAATTCCATGTATGGCCTGTCTAATGATTTGTACAGTGGTAGGACTGTTCCCGTGGGCTTTATTGTCATGGGCATCTATGCCACTTTCGATGTACCCTATAATTTTATATGGCTTTGGCAACAGCTGTCTGACAGGAGTTTCAATTGACAATAAATTTAACTGAAGCAACCACTAAGTCCTATTCCATGTCAGTCGTTCCCAGTATTTTCCCATTTAACACATCTTCCCAGCCTGGATTTTCCTCCCCATGTGCATTACCTTACATTTATCTCTTGAAACTCTTCTGCCACTTCCAAGCCCAAGTATTTAACCAATCCAGATCTATCTGCAATACTGAACATTTTCAGTATTCTGTTAACCACTATACAGAGCTTAGTATCATCTGCAAAGATTGACACTTTACTATATAATCTATCTACAAGGTCATAATTACATTTCTAATTCCTTCCCATAATGACACATTATTTCCCTCACATATATCTTCCCACAGTGTGCACTTCAGACTGAACTTTACATAAAGGCAAACCCCTCCCCCTTTTTAGATTTTTCTGATTGTTTCTGAATAAAATTGTAACCCTGTAAATGAACCGCTCTGTTAGAGCGATCTTCCAGTCGTATCATTTATTCCTACTATGTCATAATTTTCATCAGACATTATCATCAACTCCAGTTCATCAACTTTATTGGTCAGACTTCTGGCATATCAGCATACAATTAAGCAGTGCATTGTTTGTATTTTCTATTTAGCCTATGCCTATTAACTAGTCTAACCCATCCCTCCACTCCCCCCCCCCCCCTAGATACATATTATGTATTATGACATAAATGTCCAAGACAGAAATCCATTCAATATCTTGTTCATTCACAATTATCAAAAACTTCCCACAAAGTACATACCTCTCTTTTTAAAGGTTAATGCAGTTTGCTTCAAAACTTCTGCTTTGCCTCCATCTTTTAGGGGCAACATTTGATAATCTGTATTAGGTGCGTTAGGCTCAATTTTGGAGTCCACGCTTTCTGTACTTTGTTTTTTTTCAGAGGTTTTGACAGGAGAGGTCATCGTTGCCTATGAGAAGAAAAAGAAAAAGAAAATATTTTTTTGTACTCGCTGTAAAATCTCTCTTGTAGCCTTAATTGGGGGACACAAATACTAATGGGTATATGCTCTTGCCACAAGAAGGCGCTGACACTAGGAAAAAAAAAGTAGTCTCCTCCCTGGCAGGATATATCCGCCCACTGGAAGTGAGGTAATCAGTTGTCACAAAGCAGTAGGAGAAGCCAACAAAGAAATAAGTCCGAAGGACCCTAGAAAATAATCCCGGATAAAAAAAAAAAAAAAAAAAAAAAAAACAACAACTGGAAAGGATTATTAAAAAATGGGTGGGTACGGTGTCCCCCAATGAAGGCTACGAGAGAGATTTTACAGTGAGTACAAAAGAAAAAAAAAATCTCCTTTTCTTGATTGCTCTTCATTGGGGGACACCAATACTGATGGGACGTACCAAAGCAGTCCCCTAGGGTGGAAACAACAACCACCAGAGAGGTCTGCGGATGAGATCCGGGGCCAGGGACAAACGAGACCCAGAAACTGATCTCCCGGGAGATCCACCGTCCATGAAGATGGACTAGGACGCTAAGGAAGGGAACAACCATTGCAGAGGCTCTAACCTACCGTCCAGATAGAGAGCCAAGAAAAAGGCGACTAGGAGGCCAGATGGGCCAGAACCATCCCGGAAGGAGTAAGGAAGTCAACTACAAAAAATATATAACCCGACAGAGGGCTAGCCAGGCTGAAAAACAAAAATGGGAAAAGGGGCTAACAAGAGAACCCCATCCAGAGTCAACTGACTCAAGAGAACATAGCAGAAAAACGCCAGGGAGAGCAGCGTACGCCTGAGCAGAAAGGAGACCAAAGAAGGTGGAGACCAGAAACCCATTGGAAAAAAAAAAGAAAAAGACTGAAACCGGCTCTAGAGAGGCCTAGTGCCTAAGATCAATGACCTGAACATCTTCAGACCCAAAACCCGTCCCAGGGACTCGCCGCGAGCACCTGGGAGGAAACATTAGCTTGACTGGTGTAACCCAGATGTCCGGACCTCCCTCCAACACTAGAGGACCCGGACCCCGAAGGAGGAGACAGAATGTAATAACTGCCAAAAAAGGAGCGCAACGACCTGGAAAGGAGGCATCCTAGAAGACCGGAGTGACACATGTGAATTGGAGGCTCCTGAGACTCCTGGAAGACTTACATCTGAAGTAACCCCGATCATCCCACAGTGTGGACTTTAGACTGGACTTCACATAAAGACACACGCTTCCCCCTTTTTCTATTTTTCTGACTGTACCTGAATAAAATTGTTCCTGATTGCTCCTGAATAAAATTTGTATGGGTGACAAACTTCCATGACAAGAAAAAGTGCGGTACAGAAATACAGTGACCCCCCGACCTACGATGGCCCCGACATACGATCATTTCAATATGTGATGGCCTCTCAGCAACATCTAGAGGTCCGCAGGTTGTAGACCACTGTCCTATACTTTACATTGCAAGGATCCCTCAACATACGATGGTTTCAACAAACGATGGTCCATTTGGAACGGATTACCATAGTATGTTGAGGGACCACTGTACCGCCCCACAAAAGGGACAGCGAGGAAATCTGGGCAGGAACGCTACACATGCACAAGACCTCAACCATCACTAACTCCCCAAGAACTGTGAGAATCTGCCTAGAGAATAAAGCACGCTGTAGAATCCTAGGACAGTGCCCGAGAAAAGGAGACTAACTGTTCCTGGACCTCAGCAGTCCAAGCGGACCAGAGCACTCCGAAGTAACATCCCGTCAGGACGGGAACGGAGGGGGAAACAAAAGGGAACCTAGCTGGAACTCCCAGGTTCTGAGCACAGAAAGGTTACGCCAGAAGACTGTGGTGTCAGTGCAGTGCCATTGACACTGACAAGGGAAGGATTAACACACAACAGACGGTGGCTAGACCAGCTGTCTTTGAGCCATACATGATTGCATAAACTCCTCCAGAGGAGAGTGTCAAACCTGCATGAGCAGCAGCAGATAACCAAGAAACAGGAAGAGAGCCAGGCCGAGATAGAGGCCAGTACGCCAACAAGCATGGACAGCAAAAGGCTCTTTTGAATGCTCCAGCAAAAAAAAGAAAAGGGCCCAGCCAGAAACCCCACCTATATCGTGGGAAAAGAGATGGTTTCATATTGGCAGTAGAAAATGGCCAGCAAAATAGTCCCCCTAGCGGAGGGGAAAAAACAACGGGTGGCTGAGAAAAAAACTCAGGCACTGACCATGTCAAGCTCCATGACTACAAATGAAGGTAGGAAACACACACACACAGCAACCAACTGAGTAGAGAAGGACACCCCAACGGGGTGAAGCCCTGGAGCAGATGGGTGCCAACGTAGCCATCACGGTCATGACTAAGACAACAGAGCAGGCGCCTGAGCCACCCTGCAGGGAACCCAGGAAGATACCAAGAGGCATTGGGGGGGGGGGGGGGGCTAAACTGACTGTATAGCCCCATCAGGCCCCATGTCAGAACAGAGGTGCTAAACCGCCGCAGACCTGTGGAAACAAAGATTACAGGAAGGCTTGAGGCACACTCACCGACAGAAGGAAAAGTGGGCTCTACACGAGCAGAGGAACCTTAGCATACGTAGGGAATCATACATTGTTACCTCACGACAGTAGTGGTGTACCAAGAATGCGGACACGTAAAACCGCAGACATCCAAAAATCTGGTAGTATGGAAGATAGGCTCAGCACCCAACGGTGTGTCACAACCATGCCCCTAGTGGACCAACATGGCACTCTTGGAAAGGGGAACATAGCTGTTGCTATGAAAGGCCAAGGAAACTGCAGGCTACGCCCACAACCAAACTCCTAATGGTGTTACCCACAAGGACTGCTGTCGCAGACGCAAGAGATGAAGGCTGTATGTGGGAAAGGAAACATGCAGACAGGTCCAATGAAGCCACATAGACACACTGTGTGGAACTTCACCTGGAAAGGGAGTCACCTGGCTGCAGTCGTGGGAGCGGCAAGAATGGTGGAGAGAGGAGGAGAAAAAACAGTGGGGCGCTCCCTGTGTGGTATTTTATGGAAAAGTAAAAAATGGAAATACCCGTCACCGACACCTATGGTAGCGTACTGACCTTGAGTCGATAGTACACAATGGTGGTGAGAAGGAAATAGCGACAGTCTGCTGCTCTCACCCCTTATTATTCCGTCTTCCCAAGGAGGACGGACAAACATGCAAAGTAGGAGGAGTAAAAAATGGGGGGTATGTTGAGAGAGCTGCTGTCAGATGGCGAAGGTTGGAGTCAAGAAACGGTATGAGCCAGCACTTATGCAGGACTAACTTTTATTGAAAAAAGAAGTCAGTAAAAACAGGACAACGCCTGCGAGGCGCTAGCGAGCGCCGAAACGCGTTGTCCTGTTTTTACTGACTTTTTTCAATAAAAGTTAGTCCTGCATAAGTGCTGGCTCATACCGTTTCTTGACTCCAACCTTCGCCATCTGACAGCAGCGCTCTCAACATACCCCCCATTTTTACTCCTCCTACTTTGCAAGAATGGAGGAGGTCATCTGGTGAAAACATGCAGACACTGTCTGGCTATATGGCATAGGGACCATGGCCACACCGGGTCCTGCATGCAGAACCACACACTGAAAGTGGGTCATCAGCCGACAGCCGTGAGAGAGCGGCGGGCATATAGAAAGGGACCTGGTGAAGTGGAGAAACCTGCAAACCAGTATGCGGTGCATTTTACAGGACAAGTGAGCAACATAGGGTGACTTTACTCAAAAATACACCTTGGCAGTGGGTTACCTGAACTTACGTCCACAATTGCGGTCGATCTAACGGGTGACCTGGCGGTGTAGGAGACCCAGCAGAAGAAAGGCTGGATGACTGACATCAGTCCAGTGTTACTGTAGCCCTGAGATGGAAGACCGACGGCTGCGGAAACCGCGTGGACAATAATCTGGCTGAACAAGTACACTTCCAGGCGCTGGGGAAAAGTGGGACGACAGCCAGATAGGTGATTACTGTGCCACTCTGTCGCATGTGGGAGGGGAGGCCTAGAAGCCATGGATCGTATCCACGCCAACCTGGAAGAGTGGGGGAGGCCGACAAGCCATGGATTGTATCCCTGTCACCATATATAGGGTCCATAGGACACGTTTGTTCACTCCACAACTCGCACAGCAGTTGGGAGCCGGAACTCAAGATGCAGATGCATCAGCCTTGTGATGAGGGACAGGCGGTGGAGAAAACCACCCAGACCACTGTCTGGCTTACTGGTATGGGTCCATGGTATACAACAAGTCACTCCATTGGACACCTTGCACTAGCAGTGGGGTACCAAAATCCAACCGTGGATGCGTCATCCGTGAGAGGAGTGACAGGCGAGACTACTGTCTGGCATATTGACAACAGGTACAATCCCTGCCCACGCAGGGACACTTCCACGGAGACCTTGCACTGGACGTGGGGACCGGAGCACCAGCCACAGATGCGGCAGCCTGTGGAGGAGGGGTAGATTGCATGCACAGTACAAACAAACTCCCTTGATGGGTGACCAGTGGACATTAGGAGGAACCACAAAAGCGTTCTTAGCGTCCGCCAGGAAAGACTATGCCCTTGCAAGGGCATTCGGCAAGTGCCATCCACGGTGGGGAGAGGGGGAACAGAATTCGGCCAAGGGCAGACATGGTATGGCACACAGCAGTTGAGAAGAACACTGCCTGACGTTATCCCCAAAATCTTCCAAGTGACCGTGGAATCCCTGGGAAAGACACGCTACAGCGGATCGCAGATGCTCCCTGACAACCCATCAGAAAATATGAAATTTGCCATGTCAGGTCCCGTACAAGGTGACCCCATATACAGTCCTTGGGCTAAGACGGCCATAGCAGCCCAAAAGCTATAATGGCTATAGGCCACTAGAGGGAGCACAGAAGAAAAATCAGTGGCCACAAGAGGGCGCCCAAAAGACGACTTACATTATTTTTTTTATACATAAAATATTAAATAATGTGGCTGGAGAGAAGCACTTGGCGTAGGTGCACCCTGCAAAGTGCTGACTGCAAGAACCTATGTCCCTTATGCAGGGACACGAACAAAACAAAAATGCAGGCAGGGAAGCACCTGGAGCAGCGACGGCTCATAGCAGCGTGCTATAGAAGCGCCTAAGCCGCCGTACAGCTCCGAGGTAGGGCATAATAGCGGGCCGAGATAAAGGGCTCCCGCCGGGCTACTGTCTCGGGAGCAAAGGATCTTTTCCTAACAGAGCGCCGCTGAACCCGGCTGCGGAGCTTCTCGCTCAATAGTAAAACATAGCCGTCAGAGCAAGCAAGGCTGGCAGAGGGGAGCCGAGAGAAAGACTTGTGGAGGAGCCGCCGCAGAGTCGGCGGCTAACCTTCAGTGGAACTCGCATCTCCCGTCCGCAAGACTGCAGAGTCTGCGGACGAGAAAGGCGACGTGGTAGCCCGCAGTGCCGGCTGCTGTAAACACGGTCGCCTCCGAAGATAGTGAAGACCCCGTTCACAGGGATCCGTGGCAACCTCAGTCTCCGGGATAAAAAATAAAATATAAAATAACCCCCGAGTCTCCCCCCCCTGTCTGTAGAAGTCACCCACCCAATAAAAGACTCAGAGTACCAGATGAAGGTGGGTGGGTGTTGGGGGTATGCTTACCTAGTTCTTGGCTATACTCCCCTTGGGCATCTTCAGCTAGCTTATGGCCGCGATGCCACAACCTCATGCAACGCAAGGTAAGCAGGGGCAGTGGGGCACCTAGAATCAGGGTACAACCTCCGGGCGCTAGCCGGGGGTGATAAGGGGTTGACTGCCCATTCACTTATGCACCATGCCCCTTTGTCGCACAAGGGAGAGCAGGTAGTGCCATGCTCCTGTCGCTCCACCTAGAAAAATAACAGAAAGGAAACAGAACCTAACTAGACGTACTCAACTAGAAAACAATAAAATAAAATAAGAGACCAGGTCTGGTAGAGCTCCCAGAAATGTGTCTTGCCTCCTGCTGACACTAGCTAAAACTGATTACCTCACTTCCAGTGGGTGGGTATATCCTGCCAGGGAGGAGCCTACTGTTTTTTCCTTGTGTCGGCGCCTCCTAGTGGCAAGAGCATATACACATCAATATTTGTGTCCCCCAATGAAGAGCGACCGAGAAAAAAATTATTGGGTCATATGAATCATGTTTCTACTGTTCTTAGGCTCTATTCACACTGTTAAAAATGTATGTATGTATGTATGTATGCTGTATGTGCTAGAAAAGCTCCCAGCTTTATGTTAAAACACTTCAGAGGTATACATATCTGAGGATTCCCCCAATACAGATGTCCCATGTCTCCCCCCCCGCCCCCCAAAAAAAAAAAAAAATTACAAAAAAATTACAAAAAATAAAAATAAAAAACTGTATAAAAAACAAACATAGTATAGGGCACTGCAAGTCCTCATGTGGACACGAAAATGTTTTCTTTTTATTTTATTTTTTTACACCATGACTTTACAACTAGTAGTATTTATATCATTACTTACCCAATAGTGACCAAAAAGACACTCAGCCTAGCTAGTATACATCACTTTACATTTTTTTTTATGGAGCATTATCTATACAAATCCAAACAGTGACAAATGAACAAAGATACCTTATTTTCTTCTTCAGCAGCTTTATTTGCAGGAAGGCTTGGCTCTACAGTTAACTGGCCCAGTTTTACATCTGTAGCATCTGTACACATTCAGTAATAAAAAAATAAAAATTGTATAAAAAAAACTAAAACAGTATAGGACAATGCAAACTACACAAAATACTCGCCACTCCATTCTGAAGTGTGACTTTGGTCACAGTTCTTGAGATCGCACAGGGTCCTAGGAGTCAGCCCCCATTAAAATACCCTGCTGGCACTGCAAACCATGTGCACTGTCCGTTCCAAAAACTTTTTGCATGTTTTTACTGATTAATATTAAAGACCTTTCGTAATATGGCTGTTTAAAAAAAGAAAACGGCTCCTGAAAATCCCACCACAAGGGGTCCCCATATCTTCTGGGAAACGAACCAGGCTTGCAACATCAGGCTTGTCCATGAGTCATGGACAAGTAGTGACTCCTGGACAAGGATGAATGAGCAGACACACCAATCACCTCCCACCACAAGGAGACACACACCGTTGCATAGAGGATTTCTAATACTAAGCTAATGAAAAGCGGTATTTTTATAAGAATACCAGCAAAAACGAACTTCTCCCCTATCCAAATGCATGCATAAAACTGCATACATTTGTATGCGTTTAACTTATATGCTAAACTTGAATTAAAATGATGACGTGAACAGCCCTTATTTGTATTTCTGCACACAATTTAGTCAGAGTTAACTAACCTATTATACTGCTTATTTACATTAAAATAATTGATTAAAAGAATGTAAACAATAGAATTCACATCAACATATTTCACGTAATGATTCTTACCTATGGGTTTGGAGAGCCTCAGGATCTTTTTGTGATTTGACGGGGTCTGTGCTTTAGATACAGACTCCACATTTGCTGATTTTTCAGTATGTTGGAGACGAAGAGCTTTCTCTTGTCTGATCTCTTCAAGAGTTTTGACTTTAACTGTTTCTATTGACTGCAAATTGTGTTTTGGCCCTTTCAAATTAACAGCAAGGGGTTTAGTGGTGCCAACATGGCTGGAAATGTTGTCATTTACAATGGGCCGTTTAAGCTTTCTTTCACTCTGTACTTTCCAATTAAAACCAGTCTGCTTTTGTGTAGTCTCTGTTGGGATTGTATCATTTAGTGCTTTATTTTCAGATTTTTTTCGATCAAGCTCCTCATCTGCCTTGCTATCGTTTTCATCTTTTGTGTTCTCGTGCTTCTGTACCCCAGCTTTAAGTTGTCTTAGTCTCTTTTCTTCCTGAATTTCACTCAATGATTTAATGTAAACCGCTGTCTGAGGCTTGGAGGAAAGCTTGCTCTTTATACTCCTTTTGTCTTCGCTTTGAGAAGAAATACTTGTGGTTTCTTGTTCCATCCTACTGGCTTTTTCCTGCCGGATTTCTTCAAGCGTCTTAATGCGGAAGTCTGTCCCTGTATTAAAAGCTGACTCTACAAGAAAAAAAAATATGAGAATGTTTTAACTGTTGTCGTCATGTTTTCAGTTGCCATGAAGAATGTATGTTTGAAAAATGCCACTGTGGTGGAGATAAAGAAATACATTTTTTCACGCCAATTAGACAGAACTGGAAAATAAACACTTTAGAGGTAGATGTTAGCAGGCCTGAAAGTAACTTCCTTGTACATGGGCTCCCCAACCCCAGGCAATGGACACTGATACCACAAGATCGATCCAGTTGCTCAAATTTTCTTCCAGCTGAGACCTTACTAATGTATGTTTCTGTCTGTGATCTATTACAGAAGATCAGAGATTTCAGTGGTCTTAAAGGGGTACTCCGCCCCCAGACATCTTATCCCCTATCCAAAGGATAGGGGATAAGATGTCAGATCGCCGGGGTCCAGCTGCTGGGAACCCCGGGGATCGCTGCTGCAGCACCCTGCTATCATTACTGCGCAGAGCGAGATCGCTCTGCACGTAATGACGGGCAATACAGGGGCCAGAGCAAAGTTTCATCACGGCTCCGCCCCTCGCTGCGTCTCGGCCCGCCCCGTCAATACAATTCTAGGGCCCTGCCATAGACTTGCATTAAGGGGACAGGCCGTGATGTCATGTGGGGCGGAGCCATGACGTAACGCGGCTCCGGCCCCTGTATCGCCCGTCATTACGCACAGAGCGAACTCGCTCTGTGCAGTAATGATGGCGGGGTGCCGCAGTGGCGATCCCCGGGGTCCCCAGCAGCGGGACCACAGTGATCTAACATCTTATCCCCTATCCTTTGGATGCCAGGGGTGGAGTACCCCTTTAAGTGAAACTGGCAGCATGGAAGTTGTCTTACAGGATGTCACTGTCCCAAGAAAAAGACATTGCCATTTTGATTGTAGTGCTTCTCGACTTTAGGAACTTTTGACTGGAATGAGGGCCACTATGTCCACTCGAAGAAGTTAGCTTGCTTCCTACAGCCTAAGTCATTCAAAGCCTATCACCCAGGGGACACCTAGTAATCATGTAATTAACTTGATCAGGACAACACAGCAGAAGATTATGGCACCACTGTGATGTCTTTGAGCCATAGACAGACCACAGCCTCCACAAAGATTTATGTGAAGAGTCTTGGAGCTGATATTTCAAATGGTAAAACTGTTAAAGAAAAGTGTAGGAATATTGGGGGAGATTTATCAAGGGATTTAGAGCTTTTTTTTGCTAACAAAAGTCGCACAAAAAGTTGCACAAAAAGTCGCACGTGCGCCTAAGCAAATTTTTGTGCGACTTTTGGCTGTAAGCAAAAATTAACAAAAGAGCTTACCAAAGCAAATTTCAGTTTTCACTTTGCAGTGGTCAGAGATTCATCACGTGTGAAAGTCGCACAAAGAGTCGCAACCGACTCCATATCATATTTCCCGCTGGAAGCAGAGACCACAGCTCCAGTAGGAAATATGAAATCACAGCTGTACAAAGGAGGCCTGGCTGGCATCAATGTGCAGCCGCCCGGACTCAGTTTTACCCCCCCACCCCACGGTCATCTCCCACCGACTCCCCCCCACCATTCATCTCCCCCTGGTCATCTCTCTCCCCACCCCCGCTCATTCATCTCCCTTCGGCCAGGTCATCTCCCGCAAAAAGCCCCCCCACCCACCCACTCATTTTTCCTCCGCCACCAATCCCCCCAGCTCTTCTCCCCCCTGCCCGGTAATCTCCCACAACCCCCCCGCTTATCTTTCCTACGCTGCTGGTCAGCTTCATCTTGCCGCCTGCACATCTCCTACCCTGCCGCTTGCTGTTACAGGACTATAACTCCCAGCATGTCTTTTCAGTGAGGTCATGCTGGAAATTGTAGTTACAGCCATGAGCGGGCCGGTGGTAGATGCGGGCCGGTGGTAGATGCAGGCCGGCCGGCTCCCCGGAATATGAAACTACAGTGTAATCTCATATATCCCGTTCTGAGCTTTCCCCATCGCAGGATTAATAGTTTAGCTACAGGGTGCCTCCAGCTGTTTCTAAACTACAACTCCCATAATGGGACTTGTAGTTTAGAAACAGCAAGACTCCAGTTGTTACTAAACTGGAGGCTCGCTGTTGCTAATTTAAAAACGATGGGGGCCTCTTGTTTGGAAACGCTGGTTTATAGATGTTTTCCCAAAGGAAGGGGGCCATAAATGTACAAACCAATTTCCGTGTTTTTTTTCTTCTCATTTCAGATCAGTGTACTTCTTCGGATTTGGTGGATTACGTAGATGACCAGTGTTTTCTTTTTTTTTAGTTAAATATTAATAAAATGGCTAACGAGTGCTTGTGGGGGAATGTTTTCTGGAATAAAAGTTTTTAAAAAGTTTATTTATTTCCTTTACAGGCTTAGTAGTGGAAGTCGTCTTAAAGACTGAGTCCATTACTAAGCCGGGGCTTAGCGTTAGCCCCAAACACAGCTAGCGCTAACCCCCAATTTTTACCCTGGTACCCAATGCCACAGGGGTGTCGGTACCAACAGTCAAAAAAGGCACTCCTGTGCCTAGGTGGTAACAGGCTGGCGTTATTTAGGCTGGGGAGGGCAAGTAACAATGGTCCTCGCCCACCCTGGTAACGTGAGGCTGTTGCCGCTTGGTTGGTATCTGGCTGATACTAAAAATACAGGGCACCCTATGAGTTTTGTGTCTTTTTTTTTTTTTTTTTTAAAAGGGGTTCCCTGTATTTTCAGTATCAGCCAGATACCAACCAAGCAGCAACAGCCTGACGTTACAAGGGTGGGCGAGTACCATTGTTACTTTCCCTCCCCAGCCTAAATAATGCCAGCCTGTTACTGCCTAGGCACCGGAGCGCAATTTTTCATGGGCCTGCTGGTACCAGCCCTTCCTGGCACCCCTGTAGCGGTGGGTACCGGGGTAATATTTGGGGGTTAGCGCTGTTTTTTGGGCATAATGCTAAGCCCCGGTTTAGTAATTGACTCAGTCTAAGACGGCTTCCACTACTAAGCCTGTAAAGTAAAAAAACGCACATCTTTTTTCACAGCTGCGACTTGAGGTGGGGTGACAAAGTGCTGTTCTGAAGTCATTTATTGATTTTGCTTATGTGTGCTAAAAAAAAAAAAAAAATGGTATTCAAAAGTGATTTATTGTATTTTGCTTATGTGAGCCAAATTTATCAACCCCCTGTGATAGTATGATAAATATGTCACACATAAGCAAAACCAAATGCCTACAGAACTTTCTTACCAAAGCAACGATGATAAATCTCCCCCATTTTTTTATTGTGATCATGGCTGCATTTCTTGAAATAATAGTCATATCTGTCTTTAAGGATTTCATTCTGAACCTCTAGTAGATGTTCTCTCCTTTTAGAAAACTGAGGTTATAATTCCATATGTGCCATTGGGTTTTTGGTACAGAGAAGAGCAATGAGGATCCAGGACCACAGACTATAACTAGAAGTGATTTTGGACTTCCTGCAGTATTCTTTCTTCCACGAGGAGGGAGGGACAGAAAACAATTTGTATTCTATATCTATGGCCTTCAGGATACAGTACCGTATTTATCGGGGTATACCACGCACCGGCCTATAACACGCACCCTCATTTTACCAAGGATATTTGGGTAAAAAAAGTTTTTTACCCAAATATCCATGGTAAAATGAGGGTGCGTGTGTGCGCGTGTATACGCCGATACACCCCCAGGAAAGGCAGGGGGGAGAGGCCGTCGCTGCCCGCTTCTCTCCCTCTGCCTTTCCTGAGGTCTAGAGCCCTGCTGCCGGCCCTTCTCTCCCCCTGGCTATCGGCGCCGCTGCCCATTCTGTCCCCCTGACTATCGGTGCCGGCGCCCCATTGCCGGCGCCGATAGCCAGGGGGAGAGAAGCGGCGCCGACAGCCAGGGGGAGAGAAGGGGCTGCGGCACCCATTGCCGGCGCCGCTGCCCCGTTGCCTCCCCCCATCCCCGGTGGCATAATTACCTGTTGCTGGGGTCGGGTCCGCGCTGCTGCAGGCCTCCGGCATGAGTCCCCAGCGTCGTTGCTATGCACGCAGGGGACGCACGCCGGAGGCCTGCAGCAGCGCGGACCCGACCCCGGCAACAGGTAATTATGCCACCGGGGATGGGGGGAGGCAACGGGGCAGCGGCGCCGGCAATGGGTGCCGCAACCCCTTCTCTCCCCCTGGCTGTCGGCGCCGCTTCTCTCCCCCTGGCTATTGGCGCCGGCAATGGGGCGCCGGCACCGATAGTCAGGGGGACAGAACGGGCAGCGGCGCCGATAGCCAGGGGGAGAGAAGGGCCGGCAGCAGGGTTCTAGACCTCAGGAAAGGCAAGGGGAGAAAAGCGGGCAGCGACGGCCTCTCTCCCCCTGCCTTTCCTGGGGGTGTATCGGCGTATAACACGCAAATAGACTTTAGGCTAAAAATTTTAGCCTAAAAAGTGCGTGTTATATGCCGATAAATACGGTAATTTGAATTCAGAGATTTTTTGTGGAAATCTGACTTTCCTACAAATGGAACAAAGCAATGTTTTGGCGTATCCCCTTGCTTTATTTAGGTAACAGCTCTTCTGGTAGGGTTAGAGAGTACTGCCGATCTAGCCACAACATTAACAGATTATGCTAAGGAGACAGGTAAAAACTGTTGCCAACTTAAAGGGTACCTCTCATCAAATAAACATTTTGATATATTTTAGATTAATGAATGTTGAATAACTTTCCAATAGCATGTTCATGAAAAATATGCTTCTTTCTATTGTATTTTTCCCGATCAGTCCTGTCAGCAAGCATTTCTGACTCATGCTGGAGTCCTAAACACTCAGAGCTGCCAGCCTGCTTTGTTCACACCCAAACAGGCTGTGAACAAAGCAGGCTGGCAGCTCTGAGTGTTCTCCTTTGTGAACAAAGCAGACTGGCAGCTCGTAGTGTTTAGGACTCCAGCATGAGTCTGAAATGCTTGCTGCCAGGACTGGTAGGGAGACCCCTAGTGGTAATTTCTTCAAAGTGGAAAATTAAATAGAAAGAAGCATATTTTTTTAATAACATGCAATTGTAAAAGTTATTCTGCATACATTAATCTATAATATATGAAAAGTTTTTTTGATGAGAGGTACCCTTTAAGCATAGGAACTGAAGCTAATAACTCTAATGTAGTCTTGCTCTCAATGGGGGAGATTTATCATTGTTGTCTTTGGAAAGTGTGTTTTTAAGTAATTTTTGCTCTGGTTTTGCTTATGTACAACATATTTATCATGCTATCACAGGGTGGGGTTGAAAGCGCACTAAAACAAAATACTTCAGAACACCATTTTTTATGATTTCTCCTCTCCTCTGCAACCTTCTGCACAAAAAGTCACAGTTGCGCTACAAAAGTGCTTTATGAAAGTGTTTTGCAAAGGCAGTTTTGTAAGCAAGGGTTGGGTTGGTGTAGCTTTGTGGTGTTTTAGAGGATTATGCAACTTTTTGTGTGACATCCGCACTGGATAAATTCGTTACCACTGCAAGGTGAAAACTGAAATTTACTTTTTAAAAGGTCGTTTGCAGGTTTTTGTTTACTGTAAAAAGTCCAAAATAAAAGTCATTAGGCGCATACGCGACAGCATATGCGGATACAGCTTCCAGTGTAGGCATAAAAAAGCAGCTCTAAAAAGGCAATGATAAATCTTCTAAATTGCTCAGCCAAACCTGTGGTATTAGGCTTCAATAATATTGGAGAAGCTTCCTAAGTTCTGCGCAGAAGATCATCAATCTTCCTGTCTACTGCATCATTTATTTGCAATGAGTCTTAGAAAGGAACTTTTTTCTTTTTCTTACCAACTTGGCTACCAGCATACCTTCCCCATCTTCAAAGCAGTCTCTATCCAATTTGTCCAAAGTAACTTTGAGGTCTAGGTCTCTTAGTGGCTGGGGTGGGATTAAACACTCGTTAAGTACAGAGATGTTGTCCCACATGTAAAGCGCCAGAGGTGATCATAGACTTCTGCCCTAACAGCAGGGCCAAGGAAAAACCATAACAGGACTCGTAAAAGTGGGAGGGGAAAGGCTTCCCGACAAGAGGGGCAGAAGCCAGTTA
Organism: Hyla sarda; assembly: GCF_029499605.1. Classification (NCBI taxonomy): domain Eukaryota; kingdom Metazoa; phylum Chordata; class Amphibia; order Anura; family Hylidae; genus Hyla; species Hyla sarda. The sequence goes on along the minus strand of NC_079190.1, from coordinate 322,324,279 downwards.
ATGACACAAAGATCACAAGATGTTAGTGAATGGTGTTGCATTGTGACAAAGCCCCAGAGCATCACAAAAAATCCATATTTGATAAGATTTTTGGCCACATACCGCACAAGACTGGGTCACATACAACTTGCAATGCAGCAGGAGGTACACTATAGAGTCATGTCACTGGCAGATCCGCAGCATGAAATACACTGCAGATTTGTTATGTGTGACCCTAACCTTAGAAGGTGATGTGCATCTCAGTCTCTGCTTGGACATTTAGTCAAAAACAAAATTATTATTATTATTTATTTTTATTTTTTTATTTTTTTTTTTTTACACAAAACTAATTTTTTTTTTGAAATAGCACAAAAACATCTGTTCCTAAAGTTTGGGATATATATACTTTGTATTTGTCAAAAATGTGAAAAGTGGCCAAGAACATTTTTGTTTGTAGTTTAAAACACCTTTAAAACAGTTCCTGAAATACAACGTATAGCAATTAAATACCTTTCTTTGGCTGAAACTCCAGGTTATCAGTAGGCAATGCATTTCTTTTCCCAAGTCTTTCAGACAACGTTTTCTTTGGAGAAGGCAGAACCTCTCCATCAGAAGAAGCTTGCAGAAACAAAAAAGTGTCTTTTTAACATCTGTTCCTATATACCATGTAATGAAATCTTCATGTTTAAAGGGGAACCTGCCATCAGATTTTATCAGCTATAACAGGTGGCAACGTGTTATATATGGTACAGTCTTCTTCCTTCCCATGCCCAGGAGACATTTCCCATGCCGGGCTGTTAATCATGCCGAGGGGGCGTGATTACAGTCCAAGTAGACAAATGAGAAGAGGATGGGTCCCGCCCAAGGGACTACTTACCGGCAGGCAGAGAACACCTTTCAAACTACAGATCAACATTGCTGGCAGGAACGTCTCCTGAGCATGGTAAGGAAGAATTAACCATATAAAACTTGTTGTCATGCGTTATATATGGGAAAATCTGATGACCGGTTCCTTTAAAGCAAAACAGATTTAACATTAAAGCCCATATTTTCTATATATAAAATTGTATTCACAAAATAAAGTAGTAACTGCACTACCTAGTGGGCTGTCTCCTTGAAATTTCTTGCGCTTTCCTAATCTTTGTTTCAAACCAAGCCGTGTTGTTGAATCTGAAAATGAAAACAACATAAACATTATAAACCCATGATTTATAACATATCTCCAATGACAAACTCACCCATAAGTGTCTGGTGCGTGGCAAAGCTGACCTATCTACCATCATCTGGCATTTTTAGACAAATATTTATCTTTAAAATAGCAAATACTAAGAATAACAGTGACAAGCTAGAATAGTAATTATTTTGATTGTATCTGATCAGTATGTGAAACATCTTCGATCAAATCACTAACAATACATTAACCTTCAAAAAGGTTTTTAGAGAACTATCAATTAATGTCAATTTAACCCCTTAAGGACACAGGGTTTTTCCATTTTCGTTTTTTCCCTCATCACCTTCTAAAAATCATAACGCTTTCAATTTTGCACCTACAGACCCATATGAAAAAAAATTATATTATATATATATATATATATATATATATATATATATATATATATATATATAATATAATTTACAAAATGGCGCATATATATATATATATATATATATATATATATATATATATATATATAGGCGCGCATATATATATGCGCCATTTTGTAAATTTAGGGGGCTTCCGATTCTATGCAGTGCACTTTTTGGTAAAAATGACCACCATATCTTTATTCTGTAGGTCCATATGGTTACAAGGATACCTAATTTATATAGTTTTTTTTTTCCTACTTAAAAAAAAATTATAACTACATGCACCAAAATTTCTATGTGTAATAAAATAGTCATCTTCTGACCCCCTATAACTTTTTTATATTTCCATATACAGTGATGTATGTGGGCTCATTTTTTGTGACGTGATCTGAAGTATCTATCGGTACCATTTTTGTTTTGATGGGACTCTTTGATCCTTTTTATACATTTTTTAGTGTATACAAAGTGACCAAAAATACGCATTTTTTTTTTTTTTTTTTTTTTTTAACGTGTACACCATTGACTATGTTGTTTAATTAACATTATATTTTTATAGTTCAGACTTTTCTGCACGCGGCAATACCACAAGTTTATTTTTATTTACATTTTTTTTTCACGGGAAAAGGGGGGTGATTCAAACTTTTATTAGGGAAGGGGTTCAATCACATTTATTAACTTTTTTTTCACACTTTTTTTTGTAATGTTATATCCCACATAGGGGACTATAACATGCAATACCTTGATTGCAGACACTGATCAATGCTATGCCATAGCATAGCATTGATCAATGTTATTGTTGCTCTTCTGCTCCAGCCTGGATCTCAGGCATGGAGCAGCAGAGCGACGATCGGATCGCTGTAATCAACTTTCAATCGGCAATGTCGGGTATTAGCCGTGGGTCCTGGCTGCTGATAGCAACCGGGACCTGCCAGGTATAAAGCGCGCTCAGCTCAGCTCCTGAGTGCACTTCACATAACGGGAGTCGGCCAAGAGCGTAAAAATATGCTCGTGGTCGTTAAGGGGTTAAATAAAGCCATCACAATGGCAGCACTCATGGTAAAGATTCCCTTGGCAGAATTGTACTTTGTAATGAAACTTCATTTTACCATAAAATGTATAGCGCAAAAAAAATAAAAATGGAAAATGTACGCTATACTACACTTTACAGTACAAATTACATGCTATCTTTATTCTGTGGGTAAATACGATTAAAATGATACCCATAGTAACCTGCTTTTCTATTATTGGACTGCTTTATTTAAAAAAAAAAAAAGAAAAAAAAAAAAAAGAAAAGTTAAATAAGTATGTTTAAAAGCGCCCTATTGTCACCCTCTATAACTTAATTTTCCCGCAAAGGGGGTTCATCTCTTTGTGCTGTGATCTGTGGTTTTACCTGTACCATTGTTATGTATGACTTATAATCAAAAATCAGCAATTTTGGATTATAAGTCATGTCTGGTATTTTTTAATGATGATCAACATATTTAAAAATAATTCGGACAAAAGGGGATATTTTATTTTAATTGGGGGAGGGGCTTATTCCCATTTATAAAACCATTTTGAGTCACAAGGGGACCTATTTATAAGAATCTGTTGATTGCTAATACTGTATAGGAATAGCACTGCTTACTGTTATCTGCGATCCACTTCTCTGGTTTTCCAGAAGGCAAACCAGAGGAAAATATTGCAGGAGCCGGCTGCCATCTTGACTCATCAGACCCCGCGATTGTGCCGCAGTTGGTCATGTCAGTGTTTATACAGCCCCCTAATACTTCAGATCCAGTGATTAGTATTGCTTACAGGATCTGAAGGGGTAATGGAGGGCATCAGCATGATCACTAATGTCTGCCATCAGAGAGTTCTGTTAGGACCTAGGACCCAGTCTATGAAGTAAGCGCAGCTCCTGTGCTCGCTTCATAGTCCTGACAGAAATAAGAACGTAAATGTACGTCCAAGTGCGCCAAGTATCAGGCAGCCAGTGCATACAGGTACATTCTTGTCCTCTAGGAGGTAAGTGAAAAGGAGATTTTTTTAGACTTGCCCTAAAATCTCTCTCTCAAAGGATCCATTGGGGGACACAGAACCTTGGGTATATGCTGCTGTCTTTAGGAGGTCTGACACTATGGTAACCAAAAAGCCGGCTCCTCCCAGCAGGATATACCCGCCTCCAGGCCACTGAGCAATTCAGTTTTAGTCCCAGAGCAATAGGAGGAGACCGACAGGTCAAAGGAAAAAAAACACGAACTGTTAGAGTACCAGAAGAAAAACCAACTGAACACTCCCTCGGACAGATAACCAAAAAGGAACCCCAGAAAAGGGTGGGAGCTGTGTCCCCCAATGGATCCTTCGAGAAAGATTTTACGGTAAGTCTAAAAAATCTCCTTTTCTCTTATCGGCTCCATTGGGGGACACAGAACCTTGGGACGTACCAAAGCCGTCCCTTGGGTGGGCAGAGAAAAAAGGTCAGACAGTCGGCTGTACCACCGCCGTCTGCAACACTTTACGACCCAGACTAGCATCAGCCGATGCGAAGGTATGAATCTGGTAAAAGCTTGAAAAGTGTGCAAAGACGACCAGGTGGCCACTTTACAGATCTGCAAGGCCGAGGCCTAATTTCGAAGAGCCCAGGATGCTCCCACAGAGCGAGTGAAATGAGCCAAAAACCCTGAAGGGCGGGACCTTCCCCATGCAGCGGTAAGCTTCCGAAATATCACATCGGATCCACCTAGAAATGGTGGCCTTGGAAGCAGGCTGTCCCTTCCGACAACCTTCCGTAAGGACGAAAAAAGAATCGCACTTGCGAAGGGAAGAGGTGACAGAAAGATAAGTCCGAACTGCCCGTACCACATCCAATTTGTGGAGTAAGCGCTCCCTGGGATGAGAAGGAGCGGGACAAAAGGACGGAAGACAATGTCCTTGTTAAGATGAAAAGTCCTTAGGTAAGAAGGACGGATCTGGCCGGAAAACAACCTTGTCCTGATGAAGTATCAGGAAAGGAGAATGGCAGGAAAGAGCTGCCAGTTCAGATACTCTCCTAATGGAAGTAATAGCCATAGAAAAGTCACCTCCCAGGATAGGAGGTGAAGGGGAACCTGTCTAAGAGGCTCAAAAGGTGCGTCCTGGAGAACGCCTAGGACTAAGTTCAAGTCCCGAGAGGGAGAAGGGGACCGGTAAAGGGGGGACAGCGTGTGCCACGCCCTGAAGGAAGGTCCGGACAAGCGAATTGGAAGCCAGAGGACGCTGAAGAAAATGGAAAGGGCCGAAACCTGACCCTTAAGGGGAGACAAAGTGGACCCTGTGACAGTAGGTCTGGACGAAGTGGGAGACGGAACGGAACATCGTCCAGAAACCAGACCACATCGGCGTACCATGCCCTTTGCGTCCAGAAACCAGACCACATCGGCCACCAGAATGGCGGAAACTCCTTCCACCTTGAGCTTCCTCCGAACCCTGGAAGAAGGGGGAGGGGAGGGAACAGATAGGGCAGGAAAAAAACCCAACCACGGAATTACTAGGGCATCCACGGCAGAGTCCCTGGACTTTGACACAAACGTCGGAATCTTCCGGTTGTGTCGAGACGCGAAGAGATCCACGTCAGAGGTCCCCCAAAGGTCGCAGATCTGTGCGAACACCTCCGGAATAGGAGACCATTCTTCGGGGTCGGCTGAGGACTGACTGAGGAAATCCGCTTCCCAGTTGAGCCTCCCGGAATGAGAATAGCCGAAAAAGCCGGAACTTCGTGTTCCGCCCAAAGGAAGATCTTTGTCACCTCGGACATGGCTGCTGAGCTGCAAGTGTCGCCCTGCCGATTGGTGTACGCCACGGCCGTGGCGTTGTCCGACTGGACACGGACAGGGTGGCCCTGAAGCAGGGACTCCCAATGCTTCAGACAAAGATATATCGCCCTCAGATTCAGGATGTTCATGGAAAGAAGGGCTTCTTGGGGAGGCCAGAGGCCAGTTTGATCCCTGAAAACACTCCCCCAGCTCGACAGGCTGGCATCTGTCGTGACCACCTGCCAATGGAGGGGAAGGCGGAGCTACCAGCGCAGGGACCGATGGGTCCGAAGCGGGAGAACAATCTTGCGATCGAGAGAGACTACCTGTACCACCAGGCAAGAATCGCCAGCTGAAGAGGACCACCATCCGACCCAGGACTTCCATGCAAGTACGGATGGAGACCGGGGATGGTATCCAGAGGGAGCGGACTCCCGACAAGAGAGCCAGACGTTTGTCCGGCGGGAGGCGAACCCGAGCAGAAGCCGAGTCGAAACTGAAGCCCCAAGAAGACCAGAGACTGGGTGGGGGAGAGACAGACTTGTCTCGGTTGACCATTCACCCGAAGCGACAAAAGCCCAAGCCTGGGCACTGGTGGAGGCCTTGACGAGGAGGTCGTCCAAGAAGGAATCACAGACACCCCGCGACCGTAGGAGGGCTATGACGGGTGTAAAGACCTTGGTAAAGACCCGCGGAGCAGAGGCCAGACCGAAGGGTAGGGCCACAAATCGCAAATGACCTTCCGGAACCGCAAGCGGAGGTACCGCTGATGGCCAAGAAATATAGGAACCTCTAGGTAGGCATCCTAGATATCCACTGAGGAAAGAAACTTTCCCCTTGATCCATAGATGCCACCACTGAGCGGAGATATTCCATTCAGAAATGGCAGATTAGAAGGTGTTGATTGAGACGCTTGAGACCCAAGATGGGCCGCACAAAACCACCCTACTTGGGAACCCCGAAAGCGCTTCCTGGAAGGGACCGGGACAATGATTCACTGGATGAGTCTGGACTGAAGCGCCCCCTGAAATTCCCCCACTAGCGAAGGAGACCAGGGGGCTCCGGGAGAGAAGCAATTTCGATCCGGTATCCGTTGGACACCACGTCCCTGACCCAGGAGACTTGAATGTGCACCGCCCAGACGTCTTGGAAAAATAAGACGACCTCCCACCTGAGAAGAATTTGCGGGTGGGGGTGTCCCTTCATGCGGAAGTGGATTTGCGGGTGCCAAACTTGGCTGCAAAACGGCCGGAATGATTTTCCGATTTTCAAGAGGCGCGCGCCCGGAAGGAGGGAACCTTTTTGTTCCGCGAGGGCGCCTGCCCGACCCATTATTGGGACTAGCAGTCCGAAAGGACCGAAAGGCAAAGCACTTCCTACGGGAAGTAGTGCGAGCTCTATTCTAAGGTAATAAGGAACTCTTGCCGCCCGTCGCCTCAGAGATGATCTCATCAAGTCGCTTGCCAAAAAGTCGGGAGCCGGCAAATGGAAGCTCGGTAAGAGACTTCTCAGAAGAGGCATACGCGTCCCATGCCTTAAGCCACCTGGAGCGACAGAGGGCCACTAGGATACCAGTGGCAAGGGCAACACAGCGGACTGACTGCATGGGAGCAGAACATAGAAAGTCTCCAGCCCTTAAGCACCGGAGCGCTAGGCCAGACAGTTCCTCCGGAGGAGATCCAGAAAGAGCACCTTGACGGAGTTGGGAGGACCAACTGATAGTGCCTTCCGACACCCAGGCAGAAGCAAAGGCAGGAAGCAGAGAGGAGCCCGTCGCTTTGAATGCAAACTTGCCAAGGTCTCTACCCTTTCTGTCTGCCAGATCTTGGAGGCAGCCGCATCTGGCAGCGTCGTAGCCCAAGAGGCGTGAGACTGGCGGGTCCGCCGAAGGAGGAGAAGTCCACTTTGAGATGAGGTCCTTGGCAAACGGAAACTGCGCCAAAACCTTCTTGCTTTCTGAAACCTCTTGTCAGGATGCCTCCAGGCGGATTCCAGCATCCAACATCTTGGGTGCTGGATGGGCACAATGAAAGGATAATTCAGGAACTACGTCCAAAGATCCTGGGTTCTCTAGATGGAAGGTGTCTCTTATGGCAAAAACCAATGAGTTCACCGTGTCAGCCATATCCGATCGGTCCTCTGAATCAGATGCCGAATCGGAGACTTCATCCTCAAATTCTCCAGGAGAATGGGAGCGAGTTGAGGCTGCCCTGAATGAGGGAGAGGCTGACCTGGTATGCGGGTCAGGGGAGCCAGAGCGGCGACCATGAGAGCGTCCACTGGAAGAGAGACGCCTGCAACCTGCGGAGCAGGGGAGAGACTCCTCAGAGAGGAGCGTCCATGCCTGCCAGAAGACTCAGGGGAATATCCCCGATGACGCTTACGAGTGCGGTCAGCATAGGGGGAGAGGAACGGGTCCCTCTGGAGGGCCGGTGAGGAACCCAGGCTGGAGGGACGGCCGAAACCACAGGGTCTGGAAGAGACATCTGAAACAAAAACGACCAGGGGGTCTGGGAGAGCAGTGGTGCAGGCAGAGCAAGTTGGTTCTGCAGAACCAGACATTTTAGGGTTAAAAGCCTTAAAAGTGTAAAAAGAAAACAGCCTCACCAAAGTCTGGTCCCTTAACCAGGCAGCTGCTGGAAGAACTCCTGTGAGCTAGCTGGAACTTGGACCAAGGAGCAGGGGAGGGGGGCTGGGCTAGAATAAAGGCACACTGATTGGCCGAGAAAACTCCTCTCACTGTGCGCGCAAAGCGCTTGTAGGAGAAAGTTTTCGCGCCGGAGAACAGTGCAAGGCGGTGGGCGGAGCTAACCGCACTACTGTGAAGCCCCTGTAATGGCGCCCGCTCCCAGCCCCGAGCGCATCTGTGAACCGCATGTGCGAAGGTAGGGAGCGGGCGGAGCTAACCCGCCGGCAGTATCCTGGCGGCCAGCGCACATACGCGGCCGCCGAGACAAGTGAAAGTAAAAGCGCTGCTGCCGCTGAAACCTCCAGCCGCACGCATAGTAATCCCTGGCCCGGAGTGCAGGGAAAAAACACCACACAGAAGCACCACTGTGCATTCCCCACATGAATAAAGAGAGCCCCTTCCCATAGTAAAAAAGGGGGACTCCATATAGAGAATAAGGAGGGAACAATACCCTCCAGGCAGACCCCAGAAAAAATAGTATAAGAGTGTTCACAAGTCAGGGGTCTCCAGAGGTTGCAAGGGCTCATCCAGGACCTGTAGAGAGGGAGACATACTCACCTTGTCTGAAGAACTTGCCTCATGGAGTCTTCAGTCATGGAGTCTTCAGTCAGCATTTTCACCTGCAGCAAGCCAAGCTCATAGCGAGGCGAACAGGGAGGTAGGGGGACCCGGACCCATGAGGTACAACCCCAAGCGCTGACCGTTGGCGAGAGGGGGTTAACAGTACATCTAAGATGCCTGCCCCCTCTCGCAAAGGGGAAACAGTGAACATTGCGTTCCTGAGTCCCCACCTGAACACGGAAAGAAAAAGGAATAAAAGAACTAACACATTCCCTAACTAGGAAAATAAAAATATGAGACCTGGTCTGGAGAGAACTCAAGACCGTGTCTACCTCCTTAGACACTAAGCAAAAACTTAATTGCTCAGTGGCCTGGAGGCAGGTATATCCTGCTGGGAGGAGCAGACTTTTTGGTTACCATAGTGTCAGACCTCCTAGAGACAGCAGCATATACCCAAGGTTCTGTGTCCCCCAATGGAGCCGATAGAGAAAAGCTGTTTATTGAGTGAGAGTACACAGGCCCATCATTTTACTAAACAAACTTTAATGTGGTTTTCGGCCTAAAAAGATTAATGGCTTATCCACAGGATAGGTCATCAATCCCCAACGGCAGACATTAGTGATCATGCTGATGCCCGTCATTACCCTTTCAGATCCCGTAAGCAATACTTCCCCCAGGCCGATCAGCATTGTAAAAACATACAGCGTATGGGAGTCAAACCTCAGCTCTGTACAGTTTGTAGCAGTGCTGCTGGATAGAGCGCCCATTCACTTCAGTGGGAGCTACTTTGAAGTTATTCAACACCACCACTACAAACAGTAAGGAGCGGAGACCTCCAGCTGCTGTACTCTGCAAAATAAATAAAGCCATGACACCAATATGATGAGAGGACATCATCTAGCTACCTTTACTGGTAAACATGACAGTCCGCAGAACTGAAATGCTGTTTATTTGGTTAGAAGATGAAGCGCAAATTTCTGGAGAAGTTGTGGAATCTAGAAAAAAAAAAAAAAAAAAAAAAAAAGTTTCAGTATTAGTTGCTCTATCTAAAAACACTGTCTGCAAAGACTTTTAAAAGGGGAACCATTTATTGTTTTTTGTCCAAGGAGCTATTTATTGATGGCCTAACCTCATGATATGTCATCAAAATCTGGTCGCACTCTTTCCAATCACGTGCATCAAAATACAAATTACACAGTAAAAAAATAAAATAAATGGCAGTGTTTTTTGGTACCCAAAATTTGTTGGGTACAAAAAAAAAATGCAGTAGTGATGGAAATTTTTATTTATTTATTAACAATTAATTACAATTTTGTTATGTAGTAAATTTGAGTAGCCGTATTAGTCCAGTGATGCAGATGAAAATCATAAAATGTTGCAGTATCTTGTAACTTATAAACTGCACTGTGTTCTCTTTTACATCTCACTTTGTCCTGCTTAATTCCCAGTCTCTCCCCTGCCCTCCCCCCTTTTTCTCATCCTTATCTATGTAGTCTATGTTCCTATAGCAGGACAATTTATGGCCCATCTTCGAGTGAATTCTCCGCATCTATTGTCTTAACCCCTGCATATTTGTGAGATGTAACCTGTGTCTTCTCCTTGTGAGCTTAGATTTGCTTTGGACTTGATAAAGGGAGGAATCCCGCAAGCTTGTCTCTACAAAATGCTGTTAGTCCAATAAAAAAAGGTATAACAAGATACTGCAACATTTTATGATTTGCATCTTCAATTTTGTTATAAAAGATATACATTTCGTATATATATATATATATATATATATATATATATATATATATCTCTCTATCTATCTATCTATCTATCTATCTATCTATCTATCTATCTATCTATCTATCTATCTATCTATCTATAGTGTGTTCCGTTCCCCCCCACAATTTTTTATTTTTTTTTAGGTAGTACTACTACTCCCAACATGGAGCACACTCTGCTCCATGCTGGGAGCTGTAGTACCTGCACTAATAGACAGATTGCAGCGAGTGTAATTTCTTACACCTGTTGCGATCTGTCTATTAAAAGGGTACTCCGCCCCTAGCATCTTATCCCCTATCCAAAAGTAATGATAGTGGGGTGCTGCAGCGGAGATCCCGGGGGTCCCCAGCAGCGGGACCCCGGCGATCTGACATCTTATCCCCTATCCTTTGGATAGGGGATAAGATTTCTAGGGGCGGAGTACCCGTTTAATGCATGTACTACAGCTCCCAGCATGGAGTAGAGTGTGCTCCATGTTGGGAGTAGTAGTACCTACAGTTAAGGAAAGATCACAGTGAATGTCACTCCTGACACTCGCTGTGATCCTCCTGTATAATGTATAGATGTGGCTGGCCGCTCTTCTCTGGTCCCCTGCACTGATGTATATATACACATTCATATTTCCCACAGAGAGCTGTAATTGTCTGGAACCATCTGGCCAATCACAGCTCTCTGCAGGAAATCTGAATAGGTGTATATATACGTCAGTGCAGGGGACCATAGAAGAGCAGCCGCCGCATCTATACATTATACAGGAGGATCGCAACAGGCGGTCTGTCAATTAGTACAGGTACTACTACTCCCCTCATGGAACAGTGTGTTCCATGCTGGGAGTAGTAGAACTACCTGAAAATATGTTTAAAAAAAAAAATAAAAAAGTGAAAAACATACACACACTACATTTTTATTACTGTCGGCTACATTTTTAGGTCCCCGCCCGCCCACATAAATTGATCCCTGTTTTAAAAATTAATAATTGTTATAAAAAGATACATTTCGTTAGATACAATTTTTTTCCTTCACTACTGTATCTTTTTTATTTTTTTTAATGGTACCCAACGAAATGTTATTAAAAAAAGGTATCTCCATCACTTTTTTTGGATTGCTAAAGTCCAAAAAAGAATAAAAACCGCCTGCAAAAACTCCAAAGTTAAAACCCACATATTTTTGTTGGCGTTTTTTCACTTCCATAGACTTCTATGGGAGAAAAACGCGACGATTTTGACTTAAAAAAATAAAATAAAATAAAAATCACCAGTGGCTCAACATGCTGCAATTTTGGAAAACTGCCAAGGAGCTGAAAAACGCCAAAAAGAAAATAGTGAAAAAACGCCATTAGTATAAAAAAAATGACAAAGTGAAAAACGCCAAGTGGAATAAGAATTTTGAGATTCCTCATTGATTTACAGCTAACATCTGGCCGCAGTGTTTTTTGGCCGAAAAAACGCCATGCGGCAGAATTGGCGTTTAAAAAAAAAGAAAAAAAAAATGTAGAAACTTAGCCTAACAAGAAACAAAAAAAGAAAGGACAGTCAGCCTCACCCTCACTGTAACTACACTTGAGAAAAACAAAGGTGAGTGAGCCTTATTTATAGCCATCAAACTTAAAAACAACTTACCATCCTTCGGTACATCTTGGTCCTGTTTTTCAAACTTAATTTCTTTTAGGGTTTTAATACCATAGTTCAAGTTAACTGCAAAGTTAAAATTGAAAAATTTTAAGAGAAGTTGGCATTATTAAAACTTTGAAGGCACGAAAATAAAGCAGCATTCCTAACGTGGCGCACACAGCATTCTGACACCAATTGACTTTGGTGTCAGAATCTAAACTACATAATGGCAAGGTCCACATGCAACAGAACATTTCTATAGAGAATTTGTCATAAATCTGCAGTGTTTCCACAGATTAACCTATACGTGTTATATGCAGATTTTTCTGCAGACTCAAAGGAATGAAAATCCACAGCTTTTCTGCAACAGGGTAGACAATGATCTGATTTGTGTGGACTCCATTTAAAACCCCTTCACATGTAGTTGCAAAATCTGTCCACTTTCTACTAGCACTGAGAATTGCTACATATCTGCAGTGCAGAATATGCATCAAAAGGGTGGCATGTGTGGCTCTGGCCTAAAAGACATTTAATAGCAGTCAACCTGATGATCTTCTGGCTGACACTTGTGTTCTGTCGCCTCTATTTAAATAGTAAGAGGGGGAGAAAGCCTGACACGAGAGATGTATTGTTCATCAGGATAATATATAACTTAAAGGGATACTCGCCTGGAAAACATTTGTTACCAGACAGTTAAAACAGATTTGTAAATTTCTTCTATTTAAAAATCCTAATCCTTCCAGTACTTATCAGCTTCTGTATGCTCCACAGGAAGTCCTTTTCGAATTTCCATTTTTGTCTGACTACAGTGCTCTCTGCTGAAACCTCTGTCCATTTTAGGAACTGTCTGGAGCAGGAGAAGTTTGCTATCGGGATTTGCTCTTACTCTGGACAGTTCCTAAAATGGACATGGTGTCAGCAGAGAGCACTGTGGTCAGACAAGAATGGAAATTAAAAAAGAAAAGAACTTCTTGTGGAGCATACAGTATCTGATAAGTACTGAAAGGATTAAGATTTTTAAATCGAAGCAATTTACAAATCTAGAAAAGTAAGTAGCCAGTGGTAGCGAAGACATTCTGTTTATTCGGATCCCATAAAACCGAGTGCAAGCGGGATTCAGCCAGCAAACAACAACCATAAGTCAGTGTGGACGCGTTTCGGGTATGTACCCTTTGTCTTAGCACGTTGTACTCTACTAAACAACCAGGTTACATGTGGGCATCTGAAGGGGGAGGGGTGGAGTCAGGACATAGTCCAAGAAATTAACCCACTCCATTCCCCCAAAAGATTTACCGGTGCGGTCTCTCTCGCTGTGTGGTGTGCAAATATGCAAATGTCACTAAAGAGTTTAACTACAATACTAACCAATTTTTTCCTATTCGGTCCTTTATTAACTGTCAAACTACCTTTACGGTTTACTTAATTTGTTGTACAAATTGTAAGCTTATGTATGTCGGTAGTACTAAACGACCGTTGAAAAAACGCATTCAGGAGCACATTCGAGCCGCAGTTAATCCGCACCATGTGAATGCCTTCACTGTCTAGACATTTTCGGGACGTTCACCTTGGTGATGTTTCTAATATGATTTTCTGCGGCATCGAGTGTGTTCGTAAACATGTAAGAGGAGGTGATCGGGTGAGATCCCTACGAAATAGGGAGGTTTTCTGGATTCATAATCTTCAGACCATTCATCCTGGTGGTTTGAACTTAAGAAACAATCAAATTTTGCACTATTAATGACATCCCATTATATTTATTCTAGTGTTCACATGGTGTGGTTTCTCTTGCGTTTTTTTCCTTTTAACCTCTTCAGGACATAGGGCGTATCGAGTCCTTAAGGACCGAGGGCGTATCCATACGCCCGTGGGAATTCCGGCCCCCACCGCTAGCCGGTTGGGGACCGGAGCCGGATGCCTGCTGAAATCGTTCAGCAGGCATCCCGGCATATCGCCCAGGGGGGTCATTATGCCCCCCCCATGTCGGCGATCGCCGCAGATCGCTGGACAATTCAGTCCAGCGATCTGCGGCGATTCCGGGTCAATCGGGTCTCCAGTGACCCGGAATTACAGGCTGTTCGGGGCCGTCGGAGACGGCCCCGAACAGCCAGAGCCTGCAGGGGTGAGGTGGCGCTGGATTACCGGCCGACCAATCAGGGCGCCTGCTGCGGGTTTCACTCCCGCACCCGCTCCGCCCCTCTTCCGGAGGACGTGAGCGGGTGCGGGACGTGCACCCCGGGTGCTGGGGACCCCGATCCCCGGCGTTAATGTTGGGATCGGGGCCCCAGGAGCAGCGGCGGCAGCGGGACTGACTCTCCGGCGGTGGATCGTTGGAGGTGAGTGACAGCCTCCTGCTGTTCCTTAGCAACAGCTCCCAGCATGCAAAAAGGGCATGCTGGGAGCTGTAGTTATGCAACAGCAGGAGGCAGACCACCACAACTCCCAGCATTCCCTTATGGGCTTGCTGGGACTTATGGTTTTGCAACAGCTGGAGGCACATTTTTTCTATGGAAAAGTGTACCTTCAGCTGTTGTATAACTACAACTCCCAGCTTGCACAAACAGCTAAAGTGCATGCTGGGAGTTGTAGTGGTGCATCTGCTGGTTGCATAACTACAACTCCCAGCATGCCCGTTGGCTGTCGGTGACTGCTGAGAGTTGTAGTTTTGCAACAGCTGAATGCACACTGGTTGTGAAACTCAGAGTTTTTTTTTACCTAACTCAGTGTTTCACGACCGGTGTGCCTCCAGCTGTTGCAAACTACAACTCTCAGCAGTCACCGTACACCATGCACCGTACATGCTGGGAGTTGTAGTTTTGCAACAGCTGGAGGCACACTGGTTGTGAAACACTGAGTTAGGTCACAAACTCAGTGATACATAACCAGTGTGCCTACAGTTGTTGCAAAACTACAACTCTCAGCAGTCACCGACAGCCAACGGGCATGCTGGGAGTTGTAGTTATGCAACAGCTGGATGTCCCCCCCCAATGTGAACGTACAGGGTACACTCACATGGGCGGAGGATTACAGTAAGTATCTGGCTGCAAGTTTGAGCTGCCGCAAACTTTCTGCTGCAGCTCAAACTGCCAGCGAGAAACTACTGTGAACCCCCCGCCCGTGCGACTGTACCCTAAAAACACTACACTAACACAAAAAATAAAATAAAAAGTAAAAAAAACACTACATATACACATACCCCTACACAGCCCCCCTCCCCAATAAAAATGACAAATGTCTGGTACACCACTGTTTCCAAAACGGAGCCTCCAGCTGTTGCAAAACAACTCCTAGTATTGTCGGACAGCCGTTGACTGTCCAGGCATGTTGGGAGTTTTGCAACAGCTGGAGGCACCCTGTTTGGGAATCACTGGCGTAGAATACCCCTATGTCTACCCCTATGCAAGTCCCTAATTTAGGCCTCAAATGCGCATGGCGCTCTCACTTTGGAGCCCTGTCGTATTTCAAGGCAACAGTTTAGGGTCACATATGGGGTATCGCCGTACTCGGGAGAAATTGTGTTACAAATTTTGGGGGGTATTTTCTGCTTTTACCCTTTTTAAAAATGTAAAATTTTTGGGAAAACAAGCATTTTAGGTAAAAAAAAATATTTTTTTTAACATATGCAAAAGTCGTGAAACACCTGTGGGGTATAAAGGTTCACTTAACCCCTTGTTACGTTCCCCGAGGGGTCTAGTTTCCAAAATGGTATGCCATGTGGTTTTTTTTTGCTGTCCTGGCACCATAGGGGCTTCCTAAATGCGGCATGCCCCCAGAGCAAAATTTGCTTTCAAAAAGCCAAATGTGACTCCTCTTTCGAGACCTGTAGTGCGCCAGCAGAGAACTTTTCACCCCCATATGGGGTGTTTTCTGAATCGGGAGGAATTGGGCTTCAAATTTTTAGGGGTATTTTCTGCTATTACCCTTTTTAAAAATAAAAATTTTTTGGGAAAACAAGCATTTTAGGTAAAAAATTATTATTTTTTTTTACATTTGCAAAAGTCGTGAAACACCTGTGGGGTATTAAGGTTCACTTTATCCCATGTTACAGTTTCCAAAATGGTATGCCATGTGTTTTTTTTTTGCTGTTCTGGCACCAAAAGGGCTTCCTAAAGGTGACATGCCCCCCAAAAACCATTTCAGAAAAACGTACTCTCCAAAATCCCCTTGTCGCTCCTTCCCTTCTGAGCCCTCTACAGCGCCCGCCGAACACTTTACATAGACATATGAGGTATGTCCTTACTCAAAAGAAATTGGGCTACAAATACAAGTAAAAATGTTGTCCTTTTACCCCTTGTAAAAATTTAAAAATTGGGTCTACAAGAACATGTGAGTGTAAAAAATGAAGATTGTGAATTTTCTCCTTCACTTTGCTGCTATTCGTGTGAAACACCTAAAGGGTTAAAACGCTGACTGAATGTCATTTTGAATACTTTGGGGGGTGCAGTTTTTATAATGGGGTCATTTATGGGGTATTTCTAATATGAAGACCCTTCAAATCCGCTTCAAACCTGAACTGGTCCCTGAAAAATACTGAGTTTGAAAATTTTGTGAAAAATCGGAAAATTGCTGCTGACCGTTGAAGCCCTCTGGTGTCTTCCAAAAGTAAAAACACGTCAATTTTATGATGCAAACATAAAGTAGACATATTGTATATGTGAACCAAAAAAAATGTATTCGTAATATCCATTTTCCTTACAAGCAGAGAGCTTCAAAGTTAGAAAAATGCAAAATTTTCAAATTTTTCATCAAATTTACGGATTTTTCACCAGGAAAGGATACAAGTATCGACAAAAATTTACCACTATGTTAAAGTAGAATATGTCACGAAAAAACAATCTCGGAATCAGAATGATAACTAAAAGCATCCCAGAGTTATTAATGTTTAAAGTGACAGTGGTCAGATGTGCAAAAAACGCTCCGGTCCTTAAGGCCAAAATGGGCTCCGTCCTGAAGGGGTTAAATACTTGCTTTATTTTTGTTTTTCATGTTTTTAACATAGAACATTTTCTAATTTCATAATACTAAGTTTTTTTACTTGTGTAAATTATGATGCCTTACTATTATGTACCGGGTTTTCATGTTATGTGTTTTTGTAAGGGTAAGTCTTTTGGGGGAATGGAGTGGGTTAATTTCTTGGGACTATGTCCTGACTCCACCCCTCCCCCTTCAGATGCCCGCATATAACCTGGTTGTTTAGTAGAGTACAACGTGCTAAGACAAAGTGTGCATACCCGAAACCCGTCCACGCTGACTTATGGTTGTTTGCTGGCTGAATCCCGCTTGCACGCGGTTTTATGGGATCCAAATAAACAGAATTTCCCCGCTACCACTGGCTACTTCCTTTTCTTGTTTTGCTGCCTATGCTGGAGTAATATAGCCGTGTTGGGAATCCTGAGAGCTGACCTTTCCTGCCTTCAATTTACAAATCTGTTTACCTTTCTGGCAATAGATGATTTAAAAACAAAATGTTTTCCAGTAGAGTACCCCTTTAACCTGCAATTTGCCCTGATGTGATCACAAAAATGAAGACAAAACATTTTTCTCATGCCTTATAAAGGGGTTTTCTGATGGGAGAGGGGTTTAGAACAATGCCCATTCTACAGTACATATATAAAAAAATTAAAAATGACATGCAGTGGCTGCTGCAGTGCCTCTGGTGTCCTGCTCTGGTCCCCAGCTGCAATCCTTTTCCTGAGCGGCAGCATGATGCTTGAGTCAGAAGAAAAGCTGGGGCTCAGTGTTATACTTCTGCTTTGCTAATCACTGGCCCACAGCTCTGTGTGGCCCACTGGCCCACTGGCCCACTGGCCCACAGCTCTGGTCCCCAGCTGCAATCCTTTTCCTGAGCGGCAGCATGATGCTTGAGTCAGAAGAAAAGCTGGGGCTCAGTGTTATACTTCTGCTTTGCTAATCACTGGCACTAGCTCTGTGTGTTTCTTGGCACTGCTGGACCTCATAATCCCTTAACCCTTTAGAGACCAAAGGCGTACAGGTACGCCCTGACTCTAAAGGACGTACCTGCCGATCGCCGCAAATTGCCGATCAATTCAGATCAGCGATTTGCGGCGACTCTGGGCTGATCGGGTCTCTAGTGACCCCATGACCCAGAAAATAGGAATGATCAGAGCCCCCACTCTGTTTGGATCCCCCGCTTTGCCCACCCCTGGAAGCCTGGGCAGAGCGGGGGAAGATGGCGGCGATGGTGCGGGGGCCGTGGATGCAGTGGGGACCGGCGGCAGTTACCTGCGATCACGCGAGGACCAGCGGCAGAAAGGAGGCGCAGGCAAGTGGAGGTAGCAGCAGCGACGTCCGAGGCAGCAGTGAAGATCGCTGTAAAGTGATCTTTACTGCTGCTTCTAGGCGTTTCAAAACTACAACTCCCAGCATGCCCAGACAACCAAAGGCTGCCTGGGCATGCCAGGAGTTCTATTTTTGCAACATCTGGAGGGCCACAGTTTGGAGACCATTGTGCAGTGTTCTCCAAACGGTGTCCTTCCAGATGTTGAAAAACTACAACTCTCATCATGCCCAGGCATGCTGGGAGTTGTAGTTCTGTAATATCTGGCCCTTCAAATGTTGCAGAACTACAACCCTCCGCATGCCTGACAGTCTCGGCATGATGAGAGTTGTAGTTTTGCAACATTTGGAAGGACACAGTGTGGATACCACTGCAAAATGGTCTCCAAACTGTCTCGACATGTTGTAGCCCTTCAGATGTTGCCGAACTACAACTCCCATCATGCACAATATAAGTCTACAAGAACATGTTAGTGTAAAAAAATTAAGATTTAAAATTTTCGCCTCCACTTTGCAGCTATTTCTGTGAAACACCTAAAGGGTTAACAAACTTTCTGAATATCATTTTAAATATGTTGAGGGGTGCAGTTTTCATAATTGGGTCCATTATGGGGTATTTCTAAAAAAGACCCTCAAATTCACTTAAAAACTGAACTGGTCCCTGAAAAATTCAGATTTTGAAATTTAGGTGAATAAATTTAAGAATTTTCCACCAAGAAATGATGCAAGTATCGACGAAAATTTACCACTAACAAAGTAGAATATGTCACGAAAAAATCTCAGAATCAAATTCATAAGTAAAAGCAAGTAATGCTTAAAGTGGACAGTTGTCAGATGTGCAAAAATGCTCTGGTCCTTAAGGTGAAAATGGGCTTGGTCCTTAAGGGGTTAAAGGAGTACTTCGGGATATTATTAACAGTGGTAAATTTTCTTCGATATTTGCATCATTTTTTAGTGAAAAATTACCAAATTTCATGCAAGTTTTTTTAATGTTGAATTTTTCTATCTTTGAAACTCTCTGCTTGTAAGGAAAATGGACATGCCAAATTATATATTGATTCACATATACAATACGTCTACGCCAAGGGTTATTCGGGGGTACAGCAATTCACTGACAAATACCGGCCATGCATTGGCCAATATTTGTCAGCGCAAAGCGGGGATTAGAGGCGGCCGTCGCCACGGCAGCTCACTATATTGTACCGCGGCCACTTCACGTGAGCTGCAGTGGCTTCCAGGCCTTACGTGTGACGTCCCCGACGTTGCGGGGAGGTGCCGGCACAGCACAGAAGGACGTCACCCGTCAGTGTGGTCCTCCGACTCCCGCAGAACAGGACAGACACAGGCCTGGTAAGCATGTTAAACTAAGTGTAACACCGCAGTATGGGAGAGTGTTATTGTATGTACCTCATATTTGCCCAAGGGATCGGAGGGGGGGGGGGATTATGGCAAAAGGGGATTAAGATGGAGGGGGGGGGGGGGAAGATAATGGCACAAGGGGATTAAGAAGGAGGGGGGGGGGGGGGTAATCATTAATCCCCCTCAATCGTAATCCCCTTGTGCCATTATTCTCCCCTTCCTCTGATTTCCTTTTGCCATTATCCAATTATGGCAAAGAGGAATCAGGGCTTCAAAGTATAGCAGCAATTTTCACAAAAAATTCAAAGTCTAAATTTTTCAGGGACCAGTTCAGTTTAAAGTGGATTTCAGTGGCATTTCTGTAACAAATCCCCCATAAATTACCACATTATACACTGCTCAAAAAAAATAAAGGGAACATTAAGATAACACATCCATCTTTACATAGTTGAATGTACTGACAACAAAATCACACAAAAATTATCAATGGAAATCAAATTTATCAACTCATGGAGGTCTGGATATGGAGTCACACTCAAAATCAAAGTGGAAAATCACACTACAGGCTGAGCCAACTTTGATGTAATGTCCTTAAAACAAGTCAAAATGAGGCTCCGTAGTGTGTGGCGCCTCCACGTTCCCGTATGACCTCCCTACAATGCTCCTGATGAGGTGGCGGATGGTCTCCTGAGGGATGTCCTCCCAGATCTGGACGAAAGCATCCTCCATCTCCTGGACAGTCTGTTGGGAAACGTGGCGTAGGTGAATGGAGCGAGACATGATGTCCCAGATGTACTCAATCGGATTCAGGTCTGGGGAACGGGTGGGCCAGTCCATAGCATCAATGTCTTCCTCTTGCAGGAACTGCTGACACACTCCAGTTTTGTCTTGCATTAGGAGGTAACTGGGTCCAACAGCACCAGCATATGGTCTCACAAGGGGTCTGAGGATCTCATCTCGGTACCTAATGGCAGTCAGGCTAGCTCTGGCAAGCACATCGAGGGCTGGGTGGCCCCCCAAAGAAATGCCACCCCACACCATTACTGACCCACCGCCAAACCGGTCATGCTGGAGGATGTTGCAGGCAGCAGAACATTCTCCACAGCGTCTCCAGACTGTCACATGTGCTCAGTGTGAACCTGCTTTCATCTGTGAAGAGCACAGGGCTCCAGTGGCAAATTTGCTAAACTTTGTGTTCTCTGGCAAATGCAAAACGTCCTGCACAGTGTTGGGCTGTAGGCACAATCCCCCACTTGTGGACGTTGGGCCCTCATACCACCCCTATGGAGTCTGTTTCTGAATGTTTGAGTGGACACATGCACATTTGTGGCCTGCTGGAGGTCATTTTGCAGGGCTCTGGCAGTGCTCCTCCTTGCACAAAGGTGGCACAAAGGTGGAGGTAGCGGTCCTGCTGCTTGGTTGCTAGCCTCCTACACGTCTCCTGATGTACTTGCCTGTCTCCTGGTAGCACCTCCATGCTCTGGACACTACGCTGTCCAGCAAACAGCACATGCGATGGTACAACAATGTGAGCTGTGGCAAGAAGGTTTTTGTTGTAGCACACAGCAAACCTCCTTGCCACAGATCGCATTGATGTACCATCCTGGATGACCTGCACTACCTGAGCCACTTATGTGTGTTGTGGACTCAGTCTCATGCTATCACTAGAGTGAAAGCACCGCCAGCATTCAGAAGTGACCAAAACATCAGCCAGAAAACATAGGAACTGAGAAGTGGTCTGTGGTCACCAATCCTTTATTGGGGGTGTCTTGCTAATGGCCTATAATTCCCCCCTGTTGTTGCTCCATTTGAACAACAGCAAGTGAAATTGATTGTCAATCAGTGTTGCTTCCTGAATGGACAGTGTGATTTCACAGAAGTGTGATTGACTTGGAGTTACATTGTGTTAAGTGTTCCCTTTATTTTTTTGAGCATTATACAAACTGCACCCCTCAAAGTATTCAAAATAACATTCAAAGTTTTTTTGTAACACTTTAGGTGTTTCAAAGGAATAGCAGCAAAGTGGAGGAGAAAACTTAAAATCTAAATTTTTTACACTAACACGTTCTTGTATTCCCATTTTATTTTTATTTTTACAAGGTGTAAAAAGGAGAAAGAAAGTCCTCCAAAATTTGTAACCCAATTTCTCTAGAGTATGGAAATACCTCATATGTGGACGAAACGTGCTTTGCACAACATGGCTCAGGAGGGAAGGAGCAACTTTGGAATTTTGAAGAAAGAATTTTGCTGTAATGGATTTTGGGAGGAATGTCACATTTAGAAAGCCCCCATGGTGCCAGAACAGCAAAAAAAAATTAAAATAAAATAAAACACACTACGTGGCACACTATTTGGGAAACTACACCCATCAAGGAATGAAACACTGGGTGCAATGAGCCTTAACACCTCACAGGTGTTTGACGACTTCTCGTTAAAGTTGGATGTGAAAATGAAAAAATGTATTTTTAAACAATATAAGGCTGGTGTTACCCTCAATTTTTATATTTTCACAAGAGGTAATAGGAGAAAATGCCCCCCAAAATTTAAAGCCCCATATCTTCTAAGCATGGAAATACCCCATATGTGGAATTAAAGTGCCCTGCGGGTTCACTACAATGCTCAGTAGAGAAGGAGCGCCATTGGGCGCTTAGAGAGAGAGAATTTGGCTGGAATTGAAGTCGGGGGCCATGTGCGTTTACAACCCTCCCATGGTGAAAAGACCAGTGGAAACCCCCAAACTGTGCCATCCTTTTGGAAACTACACCCCTCAAAGAATGTAACAAAGGGTACAGTGAGTATTAACACCTGACAGTTTTTTTGAACAGTGGGCTGTGAAGATGAAAAATTTGGTTTTTCCACTAAAATGCTGGTGTCAACCCAAATTTTGCTATTTGACAAGGGATAATGGGAGAAAAAGCCCCCCAAATTTTTAGCCCAATTTCTCCCAAGCCAAGAAATTCCTCATATGTGAATGTAACATGCTGTGCGGGCACACAACAGGGCTCAAGACTCAGAGCTAGGTTTGCATTTGAGGCCTACAACATTTCAGTAGCTGACGGTTACATACATTCAGAGGGGGGGAAAAAAAAAAAAAAAGGAACACCCACATGTAACCCCATTAGACAGTACATCCCCTGAGGAATCTGTAAAGGGGTGAAGTGGACATTTGGAATGGACGGGTGTTTCTTAAATTTATTTTCCTGAAATGGTTGTGTAAAATGAAAATGTACAACTGGTACGCCAACTATGTACCCAGAGCATAGCCAAAAGTAAAAAACTTATGCTCGCCCCAAGCCCTATGCCCTGCTTCATCATTCTGGAAAAGTGTGTGTGGCCGTCCTTAAACTGCCTGCAAATACGCACACTGCTCTGGTGGGGAGAAAGCACTGCGCATCTGAGGCAACTTGAAAACACCCAAAACAAGTGACTCTGTGACACATGACCCAATACCACAAGAGGTCTTATTAGGGGTATTATGTTAATGGGTTTTTGGGGTTTGAGTTTAAAATTTGGAAGACAACGTACTGTGGACATTGGGGTCAAATCAAGGGAAATTAAAATGGGGTAAGAGGATTATAAATTTACTACTTCCATGGACATGTGGTATTCCCTGAGGCAATTGTTAATGCAGAATCCGGATGATCGGGGCATGTGTAGCACTAAGTGGTGGTGTCCTTCCTTATCCCCCTCCTGCAAAACACACTGGAAAAAAGGGACGGTCCCAGAAAAAATGCAGTGTGGGGGACCTCACCTGGAAAGTGTTTGCCTAGGACGATCAACGCACCTCTCGCTCCGGAAGTACTTGGGTCTGCTCTCCCCCGAGCGCCAAAGATTAGGGCCTTTATGAATACCTCCTGGAACTGGAGGAATCTCCCTGGGTTGCCAACGGTCCGGTATATTACAAATGAGTTATACATGGCAATCTGGACCATGTTAACCTCAGCTTTTTTTGTACCATGCCCGGGTTTTGCGCATGGAGTATATGGCTTGAGGACTTGATCAGAGAGATCAACTCTCCCCATATACCGATTGTAGTCCAGAATACTATCTGGCTTGAGGACCGGTTCCACGGTACCTCACACAGGGGTCTTGCAGTTACCATGAATTGTGGTCAGCATAAGCACCACTCTCTTGTTCTACCTGATCAGCAACAGGTTTTCACTGGTAAGTGCCCTGCTCTCACCCCTGGTGATTGGTGCCTGGAGGGGATAGGTCGGGAGCCCTCTGATTTTTTCCACACAGTCCCACAAGAGGACGTGGATCTGGCGACGGGGGGGATTTAAAAAAAAAAAAGGAAACTGGTGTAAAAGTTATCCAGGTAAAAAGGTGGTAACCCTTACTTAGCAGTGGGTGCAAAACGTCCCACACAAGCTTCTGGCTGACTCCCAGAATGGTAGGACATTTTGGGGGTTCAATACGGGAATCCCATCCCTCGTTTACTCCAAACTTGTTAGTGTACCCTGAGGTACTCTCAGAGTTCATAGAGTTTCACACCATAACTCGCCCGCTTAGATGGGAGATATTTGCGGAAAATGAGTCGCCCCTTAAAACTAATGAGAGACTCATCAATAGAGACCTCCCTTCGGGGTACGTAGGCCTCCAAAAACTGTTCTGACAGGTTCACCAATAAAGGGTACAGGTAGACTTGCCTGGTGGGCAGGCATACTAGTACGGGAGGCAGGGTCGCTCGTAATAGTATGGGGCATTTGGTCACTTGCATGGTGGGTTTGTGGCTTTGCCGCCACCTTCTAGAGGGCTCATCATCACTACTTGATGAGAAGAGCGAGAAAGACAACAGGAAAGTGGGGTATTCCTCATCTTCACTGGCGCTTTCAGTGTTGGAGAACATCATGGCGTATGCCTCCTCTGCTAAAAACACCCTGCGGGCCATTTCCTCACTTTCATGGGGGCGTGTGTGAGAAACTTTATCGAAATGAGTATGTGTGGTGCTTTTTACTTTATCCTAACCCACCCTCTAAAAGAAAAACGAAAATATATATTTAAGGTTTGGGGGAAAAAAATTAAAAGGGTGTACTTCTAGCGCAAAAAACCCTGTGCCAAAAGAGAGCAGTTACCTAATCAGTTGTGTGTGCCATTGATTAGCGCTTTGTGGTGGCAGGGGGAGCAGAAGACACAAAAAAGCGGAAAAAACACCTCTCTGGACCCTAAAAAATAAAAAACAGCTGATCAGTGATAAATCACTGTCAGTAGTCAGGGCAGGTTGCACTAAGGTATAGTCCGTTCACACAGCATGGACCTGTTGCTGGTGGCACGGACAGCAAAGCCCCCAACAAGTTGAAAAAATAAAAAAATAAAAAAATCTTATATGCCAGAAAAACCGCTATAAAAAAAAAAAAAAGCGCCGATTAGTGGGAGGGCACTGATCAGTGGTGGGGTGGGCAATTTACTAACAGTGGCCGCCCACTCTTTTATAGGGAAAAGGGTCCGGTCACAGGTATCGAATAAAAAAAATAAATAGATAAAAATGTCAATAAAATATGTTTGCACCCCAAAAAAGATGGTCTGGGGCACACAGCAAAAAGTGCTGTGCACCCCCAGGCACGCTGTAAAAATTTTTTTAAAAATTCACTATGATGGCCGCACTTTCTCCGCTCTGCTGACCAACTAGAAGGTGCTGGTTGGCAGAGCATCGGTAGGACAAGGGAAGGGCAACCCCTCCAGTACTTGTGATTGGTCTGCCACTTTCAACGTGTGGAGGGTGGTGTGTGCATTACACCAACTGTCACCCTCCTCTTCCAGGTCATCGGAGAACCAAATGACCCGGAATCGCTGCGATTCAACAATCAAAATTGACCCACGAATCGCAGTGATCGTTGACGGCAAGTGACGGTGATGGGCAACACCAAGGGCGTACAGGTACGCTCTTGGTTCTTAATTACCGGGACGCAAGGGCGTACCTATACGCCCTTCGTCCCCCACAGGTTAAATTAATAAAATGCAACAGTTGTAATGCAAGAGGCCATTAAACTTAAGCTGCATCCACACCATTAACCAGACACTGCATCATACATTTTGTAGTGAGGGTAACACTGCTGCTCAGTCTCATTCAATTGAAAGGGACCAAGTTGCAATACTAGAACATACATATAACAAAATTAGTTTAATAAATGTATTAATGTAAAAAAAATGCAAATCTTACCCTTTTTTGGCATTAATGATTTTCTGATCGATAATTGAGTTCCATGATGGTTTACAGATGCTACACTGGGTTGGGCAGAATTCTTCAGCTCCTCACCTTCTTCAGAAAATTGATCTTTGAAAACACAAAAGAAAAAAAAGTTAGCAGACATAAGTGATAACTACCCAATCCACAGAAGGTTTAACAGTGAAGTTTCACAATAGGTTTTCTTACTAGTCAAACTCACCATCATCATCCTCGTCATCATCTGCTGCATTAATCACTACAGGTGGATGTGTAGGGCTTGGAACATTCTCTGTAGCCTCCATTATTTTCACTCCACGTAGTTGTGGAGTAGGGGCTGTAGAAAGCTTTGTGGGAGCCGGTGGTGGCAGAGTGGTCTGCTCCTCTGGCTTACATTGCTCAGGCTTTTCAACTGATGTGGAAGAACAATTAGATTGCATTAGGTTAGCTGCAAAAGCAGAGAAGATAAAATAATTTAACTTGAAATATTTAAACTTTTAGAAAGCAAAACCTTTACCCTTACTTGGTGGAAAGTATGTCCCTTCAATAAATCTCCCTTTAGCATGATGAAAAGCACAGTTTGCCTTCTGACAACCAGAGAGCTGGTTTTCCCAGTAACAGGGTATCTCGCTGCGTTTTTTCTGCAAAGACCATATTACAGTTAGAACAAAATCAACATAGGACCCAAAAAGGAGAATTTTTTTGTACTCGCCGTAAAATCTCTTTCTCGTAGCCTTCATTTTGGGGGGGGGGGGGGACCACCTCACTGATGGGTATATAATCTTGCCACTAGGAGGCGCCGACACTAGGGAAAAAAAAAAAGAAGGCTCCTCTCTGGCAGGATATAACCGCCCACTGGAAGTGAGGTAACCAGTTTTGTCACAAAGCAGTAGGAGAAGCCAACTAAGAACATGTCCGAAGGACCCTAGAAAAGAACCTTGGATTAAAAAAAAATAAAAATAAAAAAACACATCAACCGGATAGGATTATCCAGACGAAGAGAAGAAATTGGTGGGTGCGGTGTACCCCAATGAAGGCTATGAGAAAAAGATTTTACGGTGAGTACAAAATAATCTCCTTTTCTCGGTTGCTCTTCATTGGGTGACACCTTACTGATGGGACGTTCCAAAGCAGTCCCCTAGGGTGGGAAAAACCACCAGAGGAAAGGAATCCGTCCCGAGACCGAACTCGTGTGTCCACAAGGCCTGCGGATGAGCCCCCAGGCCAGAGACAAACTAGGCCCAGCAATTGGGGTCCAAGAAGATCCCCCGTCCATGGGCCATATAGCGAAAAAAGAAAGGTCTGGTGCATGAGAACAAAGACCTGAACAGCTGCAGACCTAAAAACCCCTGTCCCAGGGGCCCAACATGAGTACCCAGAAGGCGACAGTAGCTGGGCTGGTGCAATCCGGATGACCTGAATTCCCTCTAACTCAGGAGGACATGAACCCTTAACGAAGCGGATCGCCCTGAAAAGGGGGCATCCCGGGTACCGGAGAGACAGACATGGAAACTACAGATGTCCAATGCACCCGGAAGACGAACCCATAAATCAAACGGCCAAGCGGAAGACCCTGAAAAGGAACATCCCAGAACTCCGGAGCAGCAGACATGGGAATTGGAGGTTCCGGAGTAAACTGGAAGACTCATATGTGAAGAGTAAGGAAAACAGACGTCCGCGAAAACTTGAAGTGAAGAAGTGCAATACAGAATGATTGCGCCATAAAAATGGGATCGAGGCGGAGCCTGGGCCAGTTCACTACACATGCCCGAGACCTCAACCATCACCAAGGCCCAAGGACCGGAAGAGCATCCTAGGACAGGACTAACTGGTCTTGGATTCCAGTGGTCCGAAGAAACGTCCTGCCAGAACAGGAATGGAGGGTGAAACAAGGGAGGACCCAGCCTGGACTCTCAGGTACTGGGCACAGGAAGGTAACTCCAGAAGACTATGGGACAGTGCAGTACAACTGACAGACAAAAGGGAAGGAAGAACACACCCTTCCAGGAATATTGCACGAAGGGAGGAGAAGAGCAATGGCAGAATCAGAACAACAGACGGTGGCTAGACCAGCTGTCGCCAGCCATACAAGATAAACTCATCCAACAGAGGAGAGAGTCAAGGCCGCGTGAGCAGCAGTAGATAACCAAAAAAGAGCCAGGCTGCAAGGTAGACAGGAAGAACACCTAGAAGAAGCCTAGACAGTAAAAAGCCCTGTTGATCGGACCCAGCAAAAAACAAGGGCCCAGCCAGATATCCCACTTACCTAGTGGAACAGAGAGAT